>NC_056508.1:41968713-41993986 GCF_014905685.2 Nematolebias whitei | reverse complement strand
TATATATATATTATCAGTCACACTCATCTCCCTCACATGTACACACATACAGAGTGGTGGGTACAGTTCTGCTAATCCATTAAGAGCAGAACTACCTTCCCGTTTAGCGGATTAGCATTTTCGCTAACTTTGAAAACTTTTAGGGACATTTCCTGATGCATGCTCAATAATCCAGGTAGAAAAATCTAAAAAAGTTAAATCTGGTCCTCTGGACATTCAAAAAAAACAAAAAAAAAAGCAAAACAACAAAAAAATGTAGAAACGTTTCGTCTCTCATCCGAGAGACTTTCTCAGTCTGAGGTGCTGTGATCCACTCTGAGAAGGTGCTATTTAAGAGACTGAGCTGAATACAGCACCTCAGACTGAGGAAGTCTTTTAGATTTTAGGGACATTAGCTTCCGCTAAAATTAAATCCAGGAAGTTTAAGTCCGCTCCCCCCCCCCCAAGACTATTTTCCGCACTAAAAGCGTACAGGAGAATGATGTTCTATATGGGATTGAGCTATGCTATGCAAGGCTAGGTAAAGCCAAGTGCCACCTGGTGATGTCACCAACCTCGCAGTACTTTTCCCCCTCATATCTACCACAAACAGTCTCTGTCTCATGGTATCAATTTACAGCCAATAACAGAGACTTAATAATATAATTATTATTTATTTATTGTTATTATTATTATTATTATTATTGTATTGTTGTTATTATTATTTTGTTGTTTTTATTATTGGTATTAATTTATTTTAGTTAATAATAATTGTCAAACCAAACCAGAACAAGAAAATAACATGAAAAACCCATTTTCACGCTCGGAAGCATTGCACACATAATTCCTACCCAGCATGCTTTGCAATGCTCTCAATATTTCTGGGATGTGACTCTCACTCGTTACTTTAATACAAGAAGATTTTCCTGAGAATATTGATGATGACGCACAGCAACTTTGTAGTTAATTTATAAAAGTAGTTAAAGTGAGTTAATTATAGTAAATGACACGAGGGAGACGTCCAACACACATTGAATGCATCACTCCGATTCAACACAGCAGAGTTCTGCCCGGCCTCTTTGGTTCAGATGGACCGCATTAATTTCTGAAAGCTCACCTCTGAACAAGACATGGACACTTTAGCTGTGATTTATGAACCGTTTTGAGCTGTGTTCACTTACAACATTGTCACCTTACAGACAATCTTACCGTGTCGGCAACAGCAGTGGATGATGAGAGTTTGCGCTTTAGCATTAGCTTCTGATATTTTTTTTATCTGTTCATTTTGGTTCAGTACCAGATTTTTACATCTTTTTCTTTGGTGTTTTCCTGTTTATAGTTTCTTCCATCCAGTCCACTTTGTTGGTAATAAAAATAGTGGCTATTGATTTGTTCTCCCCTTATAGGAAGCAATGGTCCTCAGAAGTTCTGTGTTGAGAAAGTGGGAAAAGAGAACTGGCTTCCCAGAAGTCACACATGGTGAGTTCATGCAGACCACAGTAAATCGGAGAAATAACTGCAGACGTACTGTTTATTAAACTGCTAAAGTTTAGCATTTAGGAGCAACGTATCTGAGACCATTAATGCTGTAAATTTAAAGCATTACCAATTTATTTCCCACGTTCATAATCTGTACTTTATGAAATGTGTCCTGGAGGAGTTTTAGTCTAACATCTAGCTGAAATATATTTATTTTGATGTTCCCAGCTTTAACAGATTGGACTTGCCGCCCTACAAGAGCTACGAACAACTGAAGGAGAAGCTGATGTTTGCCATTGAGGAGACGGAAGGGTTCGGGCAGGAGTGAACGAGACACAAGTTAAAGAACTGTGGGACACTGAAAGAGCGAAACCATTCATGTTCAAATCAGGGAGCCTCTTTGTTAACAGGCAGGCGCTTGGGGAGGTTTGTGCTCGTGCACGCACCTGTAAGGTGCTTGTATGGGAACGAGAGAAAGACTTGTCTGGATTCGAGTCTCCTCTCAGCTTACTGAGCAGGCCTCTTGCTGCCTGACAGGTATGTGGAATATTTTAAAATAGTTTTTAACTGAATTCTGAAAGCTGCTCCAGTCTCTGGGAGTGAGCACAAAATTATGCATGAGATCCTGAAATTTCACCTTTGATGAAATCTGACAAAACGGCAGTCCAATACGCGTGATCACGACGACGAGGCTTACGATCACAAGGAGCGCTGATTCAGCAGAAATTAAATGAAACGTCAAAGCAGCTTTAAGAAGGTGGGATTTTCTGTTTTAATATTTAAGTTGCACCAAAAAGGAAATTATGTCCTTAGAATCTGGCTCACACTTTAATCTTCATCTGTACTAATAAATAAAATAGAGCGGTTTATTTTTTTAAACAAATAAAACATTAACGTCTCTAAAATTACCGCTTCAATAACAGACAATCTTTGGTGCTTCAAAGGAGTTGGGGATACATGTCTGATTTGTTCTCTGGGCGCTTGCTAGTGTTTGAGCTGTGAATCGATTCATGATTGTGAAAAGTGTTGCGACCGCCATTTGTTTTTCGGGGTGGCGGAACATTTTTGGAACCTGGCCTTAGTTTTATAGGGTCGGAGTTTGCACTCTGTGACGTGTCGCGAGACGATATGGATCCAAGTGTTCTGGAAGATTCTCAAGGGTCTTAAAAACAGCTTTAATGACGTTTTACAACTTACTGCACAGAATAACAAGATCCTAAAGAAATGCTTTATGAATATTAATGATTTCAAACTGTTGAATCAAGAAGAAGAAATAAAAAAGACAAACCAAATTCAGTTTTAAGTAATTTTCACTGCAAATTTTACAAACGCTAAAGAATTTTTATTTTGACTTCCCATAAATACGTAGCTTTAAATCCGAGTGATGCTTTCTTGCCTTTTTATTAACATTTTCATGTTCCACAACATATCTTTAAAAAAAGGGTAAAAGAAATTATCACATTTTAGCGATTTTAAACAAAAGTTACCAAACAGTATTGAAAAAACTTCAACTTCCTTTTATTTTATTTTTTGCACCTAAAACTTTTTCTTTCTTTCTTTGCAACAATCGTTTGCTGTTGGTTGCATTTTTAGATGGTTTGAAATAGTTTTAAACTGTAAAATATACTAGTTTTTTTATTTTATGTAGTCAAGATTTAAGTTTAGATCAAATCAGTTTCATCTCTTGTTGATTGATCCCAGGTTTTGACCAATTAATGCTTTGATTACTGACGTGGAGCTCTTCTCTCAGCGACGGTGTGTTTAAAACGTCTTTAAGTGCTTGTGGTTCAGTCTGATGAATATTAAAGATCTGATGAGCAGCATCAGATCTGAGGATGATTAATAAAACAAAACTAGTAGTATCCTGTTTGAATGATGTAATTTCACACTGGAGCCGCAGGTGTGTTAACAGGTAGGAATATTCTGATGTCCACTCCCCACCACCACCCCCTCCCACGTACAGAGCCGTGAAAACGCATTCCCCCTTTAAAAGATTTCTTCTTTGATTCTATTTAACCCTTGTATTATGTTGAGAAAAAAATACGTTTATTATGTTGCGGGTCATTTTGACCCGCATTGTGTAAATCCACTCAAAACAGTCATAAAATGAAGTTAAACCAATAAGAACTTTATTTTAGATTATACAAATATTTAGAAGAGATGAGAAGTAGAGATATACACTTCCAACACTATATTAAAGAACTCCTGATTTCAATTTTTCCCTCTTCACGAACCCTTTTTTTTTTTGCATTTAACTTGCCGCATTTTCTCGGGTTTTTGACAGTCAACATTTTCAGCGTTCCCCACATGATGGACAGAATGTGACTATGTGCTTTTTGCAGATGTATTTCTTGCATCTCACACAAGAGGTAGTTGTTTTACTGTCATCTCGAGAGGGACAGACTTGGCATCTTTTGCGTTTCTTTGTACCTGTATCCAAAGGATCCATTGTGGGTTGGTCAGATGCCCTGCCCTGGACCTTTGCGATGACAGCAGCAGCTGCTGGGGATCTAGCTGGCCTGACCCGGTTCTGGATCTTTGGAGTGACGAGTGCTTTGCCTAGTTCTTCCAGGAAAAGTCGACGTCGGTACAGTTTGCTGGCATTCCACTGCTGGTTGATCTCAATCCACAGCACATAGGCATTGTAAGCAGACACATCCAAAATGTTGTAGAAAACCACCAAAGGCCAACGGGCAGTCTTGCGCTGACAACTATATGTTGCTGTGACTTTGTCAAGATTGTCAACTCCCCCTTTTGTGGAGTTGTAATCCAGAATCATTTGCGGTTTCATGTCCTCTCGTGTGCTCAGAGATGCGTCTTTGTGCATTGTGCTCATCACAAGAACATTCTTGTTTCTTTTTGGGCAGTAAGAAACAAGTGTTGTTTTCTCTGTGAAAGCAAATTTTGAGGAATGCAGAGGTCTTCCTTGCATCTTCAGAATCTCACTGGGAAGTTCTGGCTTATTTTTTCTGACTGTTCCCAACATAGTCAGCTTTCTCTTCTGAAGTTCATCTCCAAGACGGTAGGATGTAAAGAAGTTGTCACATGTAATGTTATGACCTTGCAGCCCTTCAGTCATCTCCAAAACCACACGCATTCCCTGATTCTTCTCAGGTCTTCCTCCAGGTGGCTTTCCAGTATATACTTGCAGGTTCCA
This sequence comes from Nematolebias whitei, assembly GCF_014905685.2. NCBI lineage: Eukaryota > Metazoa > Chordata > Actinopteri > Cyprinodontiformes > Rivulidae > Nematolebias > Nematolebias whitei. Next base: position 41,989,371 of record NC_056508.1, on the reverse strand, counting down.
AACATAACTGGATTTTGCATCACAGGCTGCCCACATTTTGATGCCATATTTCGCAGGCTTGTTTGGCATATACTGTCGGAATGGACAGCGTCCTCTGAATGGAACGAGGCGCTCATCGACAGTAACATGGGGGCCAGGATTATACAATAAAGGCAGGATTTCGACCCATTTATTCCAGACATCTCTGATTGCTGCAAGTTTGTCTCTCTCACGTCGATCAGCTCTGGTGTCACGGTTGTCAAATCGGATCACACGAGAGATCATGTGAAATGTCTCCAAAGACATTGTTGCTCGGAAGATTGGCCTTCCATTCTCTTCATTCCATAAACTTGCAGTTGCTTCACCCTTTGACCTGTATACGCCAGCTAACACCAGGATTCCAATGTAAGCATGCAAGTCAGTCGGATCCAGTGGCTTCCATTTCTCTTGAAAGACACGCTTCCCCTCCAAGTTGGTCATGTTGAGGATTATCTTCTCTATGGGTGGGGATATGAAGAGCTGAAATGCTGATTCAATATCATCAACTCTTGTGACAGCAAATCTTGTAGGACCAGGAATCATTTTGATGACATTACAAGATGACAATCTACCTTGGCTTTGGTGTGGTGATGTTGACCATTTTATTTTACCATCTTTAGATGTCCATGTCCCCTCTGTGGATGACGCTTGTTGCATTTCTTGGTTTTCATCTGAAGAAGGGACACCTGCAGACTCGTCCTCTGAATCCTCCTCATCATGGGAAAATTGAAAATCTGGATCATCAATGGCATTGTCCTCTGGCTCTGAAGGATCCTCTGTCTCTGAAACCTCTTCCTCTACATCACTATCCCAGTTCATAAGCTGCGAAAAAGCTTCTTCAGCTGTAAATCGTCTGGAGCTCATTTTTGGTGTTTCTCCAAGAACGGGCATGGAAACAGTGACAAGGACAGGGGAGAGAAAGTCCCTCTTCCACACACACCTGGTTCTGAATGTTTATTCAGAGGCAATCAAAATGAAGTACATCAAAGACTTTTTTTTTGGATTTTTAACAGCTACTCTGTGTGCGGGTCAAAATGACCCGCAACATCATCTTTGTATACAAACTGTGTGCAGACATTTAACAACACATCAAAGAGTCCAGATTTTACATAGAAGTTCATGACCCTAGAGGAGAAAAAGTCACAACATTTCATGGAAAAAAAGAAAGGATAACCTGCACTTTGATCAACACAAAAATTGAAACGGGTCAAATTGACCCTTAACATAACACAAGGGTTAAATCACACCTAAATGTTTCAGATCATCAAACAAATGTTGATGTCCACACGGCTGAGGAGAAGCGATGCTGCTGTTTCCGATCATGGATCTGCTGCAGAGCCCGAGTCCACTTGAGCTTGAAGTCAGGAACTGATGGCGGGACATTCTTCTAATCATTATCCATCATCTTTACCTGCTTCTGCCTTTTCAGGTCGCGGGGGTCACTGGTGCCCATGTCCAGCCAATTATTATTATTTTTATTATTGTAGAGAGCTGAATTCATGGCTCCACTAATTACGAGTCATCCAGAGCCTGAAGCAGCCTCCGACCATCACACTGTCTCCACCATGTTTGACTGTAGGCACGACGTTTTCTGAAATGCAGTAAGTTTTAACACCAGATGTGCCAGGAGGACACACGCTTTCCAAAAGGTTCCACTTCGGTCCTTGCAGATGTTTTTTGGTCATTGTGAGACGAGGCTGCGTCGTTTTTCCTCCGCTGTGGTTTTAGCCGTTTGTTTCTTGTTGAATCGTGAACCTGAACTGAGGCCTGCGGTGTTTTAGATGTTCGATGTTTAGATGAACCCGTCGTACCTGGGATACACCCAGGTGGAGCAGTGGGCAGCTATGTAAGCGCCTGGGGAGCAATTAGGGATTAGGTGTCCTGCTCAGAGACACCATGACATGTGGGATTGGCTGGGAATCGAACCTGGGACTTTCAGGTCCTGAGTCGGATGCCCTGCCTCTACCCCGTCTCTTTTGGGACCGCCTGGGAGAGTGACCGATGATCTCTTGAAGTCATTTTGTTCAGCTGCTGCTGGGAAGGTTCACCACTCTTCTGTGTTTTCTCCATTTGTGGGAAACTCCTCGATTCTACAGGTCTGACAGTAAATAACTTTCCAAAGTTATCAGTCGATTCCTAATCCAACAAATGGAGCGATGACTTACTGAAACGTTTAGGTGTGACGAAAGAAAAACAAAACAAATGTTGAACTTTTTCACGGCACTGTTCTCGTCGGCCTCATCTCCACCCTCACACATCAGGTGTCCATTTTAATACGGAAGGCCTGCAGAAACCATCGACCTCACGTAGCTTTAAAATGAAAACCCCGGCTCCGGTTGGACCCTGTCGCCCTTCTTGTGGGGAGAGAACCGGATCTAGACGAGTGTTTTTCTGAAGGAACAGCACCGGTGTGGGACAAACCATAGAAGCCGAGTAAAGAGTTGAGCCGAGAGACGTGACCTGAATGTATCGGTGAAGTCGCCTGTAGTTTTGCCTCAGATGGTCAACCTGATGCAGGACTTTGTTTTTTTTAACCTTCTTTTGAGTTCATCCCATATTAAAGTTGTAATTGAGCAAACATGTAAATACCACTAATCATTGCTCATTTCGAGTGTATTTTTTTAACATTTTCCAGAATCCTCCAAATCCAACTAAACCACCGTCACTCCTGTACATGAAAAACTTGTAAATGGTGTCGATAACAAATTTTCTTTTGTAAAAGAGGTTTAAATAAGAAGTTTATGGTAATGCTCTATTTTCTTTTCCTTCTATAACTGCTAATGTACATGACATGTGTAAAATAGAAATGATCACATTAATAAATGAAATTTAAAAAAAGAAATGTTGGCACAAAAGAAATATGTGCCAGTGTGTAATGCAGTGATTGTTTCTATTTAAATACTGAACAAGAAATTTTTAACAGATAAAAAGAACCATTTCTCTATAACGTCTGCTAAAATAAAAAATAAAAAAGCACAGTAGCCCCACACCATGAATAAACCTCTACCATGCTTTACTGAGCAAAATGCTTTAAGGATTTTATTTTGTTGCAAACTACATTGTCAGATCATATTTATTTATAAGGCATTATCTCATAAAGTTTTATTTTTAATTTTTAAACCTAATTAATTATAAACTGTGTTAAATAAATGAATACAGGTACACTTGTCAGATGTTTGCAAATTACTCAAAAACCAAGTTTTTGCTACATAAATTAGATAAAATGTAACATTTTAAGTTGAGGCTTTGCACAAAAACATGGAAATGGTTCTAATTATCTTGGCAAGATGGGTCCACGTGATGAAACCTTTCAGCCTTCTTGATCCTGCGTAGGGGGGTCATGGGGAGCTGGTGCTGGTCTGCAGCGGTCAGGAGGAAAAAGGCGGAGGACGCCCTGGACTGGACACAAAGACGCACCTACAGCCATTTTAGAATTTTTAAGCGAATCAAACATGCATGTTTTTGGACTGTGCAGAAGAAAAAAAAACATGTGCACAAGGAGAACATGCAAACGCCACACAGAAACGACTGTGCAGGGTTCTGATCCAGAGACGACCTTGTTGTGAGATGACCATTAAAAACACTGTTTGAGCTTTTTATGGCAAATAGTAAATTTCTTGGTACGCTCATTGAAATGATGCTTAATTTTTTGGCGATTCTGTTAAAACTGTCGAATGCACGTCTGCACGCCCAGAATGTAACGGCTGAACGAGGAGCTCAGAAGATCTTTGAAATCCATGTTAGAGAGTAAGACCAGCTCCAAGCAGCTTCACGTTCCTCTGATTACAGTTGGCAATATTAATTCAAAAATATAAGGTTCATGGGGCTGTAGCCAACCTCCCAGGACGTGGACGCAAGAAGAAATGCAACCCCAGGTTGATCAGATGAAGTGTTGTTGCTAGGAAAAGAGCTGAGGAAACCATCCACGCATTCAGGCTGAACACCAAGGCTTCTGATCGCACCATCTGTCCTATGTTGCATCATAATTACTTCCATGGAGGACGACCCGGGAAAGGGTCACTAAAAACAGACGGCTTTGCCAAAATGTCTGACGAGCCCAAAGTTTTCTGGAAGTGACGAGATGGAACTGGATCTTCTTGGTGAGTCCCATCAGCTGTGTTTCACTGATTAATGTGCAACGGTACCAACAAATCTATCCACGTCTGTATACAGCAGTTTTCTAGTAAAAATGAACAAGCCACATATAATAAATGGTGTTTTAATGTAAAACAAACACTTTCCCAGATTTTACCTTTTTTTTTTCCATTTAAAAATAAATAATTGAGTTTGTTATTGAGGTAAATCCAGGAAAAGTCTTTAAATTTGATGACTACAAACAAGACTGCTGTAAACTGTTTCTGTCTTTACTCTGGATCTGCAGTGCCTCACCATCATCATCCTCTCTCCCATGCTGCTGCTCCTCTTCTTCAATTTGCCCTTTAATGGTAGCGATGGCAGCCCGACATCCTTCATCAGTCCCCTCTTCCTCCTCTTCCTCGTCCTGCTGTTGGCCCTCCTCTGCATTGTCTCCAGCAGTCTGTGGCCGTTTTGATGTTTCATGCTCTTCTTCCTGCTCCTCAGCTGTCGGCTCTCCTGCCGCCTCGTCTCCCTCTTCCTCCCCTGCCCCTCCCTTTGCCTCCGTCCCGTTTCCTGCTGCGGGACATTTGTGATCTCTGTAGTAGCTCTGCCTGGTGAAGCCCTTGTTGCAGGTGGAGCACCTGAAGCGGTAGTTATCTGTGTGGGACTGCTGGTGCTCGAGCATGTGAGCCCTGCGGCTGAACGTCTTCTGACAGACCGAGCACTTGTACGGTTTGATGCCTGCAGCAGGGAAGAATTCATTTGGCAACACAAAATGTCTTTAACTGTCAACGTTACAGATACTGAGCATGACTTGCTTGATGCTCGTTTTGTTTTACACTCACCAGAATGTGACAAGATATGGGCTTTGAGTTTGTCTGGTCTGTTGAACTCTTTGGTACAGCCTACATGCGTCCTATTAAATAAAAATAATAATAATAATAAAGAAACAGGAAAATGTTGTATAAAAAGTAGAAAAGAACTTGAATAAGAAAACAAAAACGCTTGCACAGTAGTCCCTCGCTACTTTGCGGTTCGACTTTCGCCGTTTTTCAAATTAAGAGTGGACATGACACACAACTGGCTGATTGATGGATGAGCTGCACGAGCTGCATGGATTGTTTATTTAAAATACATTATTTAAAATGATTTAGCACCTGCTAAATCGTTAGGTGCAGGGAGAAGCTCTCTCCTGCAGCCTGTCATGATCTCCGCTCTGCCACGCCCACATTTCTCCTCCATGCTGCAGCAGAACAGTGAAGGGTTAACCCTTCACTGTTCTGCTGCGCTTCTCTACAATGCATGGATAGTTTATTTAATATTACAGTATTTACATTTAAATTGTTTATTTACATAGAAGGAGGGGGACTGGGAGTGAAACTGGTGATGAGTGTGATTGCAGCACGGCAGAGAGCAGAGATCCTGACATGCTGTGCTCTTAGAGCATTTAGAGTTTAGAGACATTGTTTAGAATATTGCAAAACTGTGAGCAGGGTTTATAAACTACTACTCATTTGCTACAGTATTTATGTACATAATTTCATTCCGTGGTAATGACAATAAAGTGTACTTGAACTTGTATTACTGTGACTTATCGCGGGGGGTGTGGTTCCCTACACCCTGCGATAAACGAGGGACTACTGTACATTAAAATGCAAAGAACAGAGGGATGAGTTCACATTAATCATTTCTTTCCCTCTAGACTCACTTGAAGGGACACTTGTATTTCTTAAATGGTTCGTGGATGAGCATGTGTCGCTTCACTTTGTCTTTTCTGTTGAATGTTGCCTCACAGAGGGAACACTTGAATGGTTTTTCACCTACGAACAGAAACGACATTTCATCTTTTACTTTAATCCAAGTGGTTAAGTGTACCGTCAACACGTCGATCTGGATTAAACTATGAAACCGGCCCAACGCTCATTTTTCAAGTGGTTTGAGCTGAACGTGGGAAAGTCGAGGTTTTCAGACCTGAGTGAATCCGAGTGTGCAGTTTGAGGTAGTGCTCTGTTTTAAAGGCCTTCTTGCAGATCTGACACTTGAACCTTCCTCCAACGCCGTGAGTGGGAAGGTGACGCCTGAAGTATCTCTCACACGGAAAAACCTGCCAGAAAAAGAGATCTCGCTCAAATATCTAAGCACGGACACTTCAATAACTTATCAATGGCAAATTGTGCATGCAGCTTTACTTGTTATGGTCTAATGTCTGGTATTTATTGCACCTTCTGACAGTGTGGGCAGGGATAGCTGTGTGAGGCCGTCAGTAGATGATGTTCCAGAGCTTCCTGGGTTGAATATCTGCTCTGACATTTCACACACCTGAAGGAGAACAAAACAAACATGTCTACAGAAAAAGATTAAACAATCTCACTTAAGATTCTTTTGCATTTTGTATTTCAAACTCTCAATCTGGAAAGCAACTAGTAAATCCAGCTGTTAAATAAATAAAATTATGTGTTTTATCGCTGACTTTCTTTATGCCTAACATGATAAAACAGTCTAAGCATAATGTCCTTCTGGCTGATCCAATCTAATGCCTACTATTAACTAGAGAAATTGCATTTCCTGCAAAAAGTAGTGTGAATGCTTATTACAGAAGAACATGCTGAAAAACAGCTGAAATTAGCTACAATGGAAGAACAAGCCTAAATTAGCAGAAGAACGCAGAAAGAACATTTGCTGAACTATGTTTAAATAAGCAGAAATGAGCACAAAAATAAGGAAATCAGCTTAAAAAAGCTAAAATTAGCAACAACAAAAAACATCAAAAAAGTAGCTGAAAAGGCAAAAAAAAAAAAAGCTTAACCCACAAGAAGGAAGTGGCAAGAGCTGAAATGAGCTAAAAATGTGGAATTAGCTGAAAAGACTAAAATGTGCAAAAAAAAAACCTGCTAAATATTTGCTGAAATAGCTGAAAAAGCTGAAAGGAGCATAACGAGCTGAAATTAGCAGAAAGAAGTTAATTGGGCTGAAAGTAACAGGAATTACCAAGAAAAACTTGAATTTATCTCAAAACAAATTAAATTAGCTTAAAAAAATTCTTAAAAGGTAGAACAAGCTTAAATTAGCATAAGAAAGTAGAAAGGACACGTAGGCTGAAATAAGCAGAAATTTGCACAAAAAGTAGAAATTGTCTTAAAATAAATCTGAAATTAAAAAACCAGCTGAAAGGTAGCTTAAAAAGCGGAAAGAAGTTGAAATTATAAGAAAGTAGAGAGAGCACATTTTGCTGCATTAGACTGAAAAAAGTTTAAACCAGTGCAAAAAATGTGGAATTAGCTTAACAGCTATATAGTAGCTGAAATTGTAGGAAAAGCTGAAACTTGCAGAAATAAGCTGAAAGGAGCATAACAACCTGGAAATAGCAGAAACAAGTTAGAAGAAACTCAGAAATGTTGCAGTTAGTAGAAATAATCTAAAAGGAGCACAAAAGAAAAAAGTTCAACTTGCACAAAGAAGCTGAACCAGAACAAAATGAGAAAGGATCAGTAAAAAGTTGGAAACGGATCAAAAGATCTGAAGGATGTAAAATGAGCTCAATTCATTTCATATGAGAAAAAAAAATGTCAGAAAAGGTTAAATATTTCAAAAAGCTAAAGTTGCACCAACGTTTTGTTTTATGATTTGATGAAATAGCTTGAACCGGACAAGAATTGCGCTGAAAAACCGGAAGAAAAACGGATCTCACCAGCGTGAAGGCGTCATAAACATTCACACAACAAATAACAAACTCTTACTGAATCGATCCCACTTGGTAAAATGTGACCAGAGCAGTTTTTGTCTGGGCTGACCTGTAGACGACTGTCTCCTTACGCATGCTCTGCTGTGGGCAGAAGCAGTGGGAGTACTGGTGCACCCCCAGTTCAAACAGGGAGGGGAACACTTTGCTGCACAGGTGGCAGCGGTACGTCAGCTGCTCCTGGTGCGTTCGAATGTGTTCGAGGAACTGATCGAGCTTCTGGAAGGTCTGGGAGCAGGACTTTACCACACACTTATAAACCTGCAGAAAAGAAGTTTGGAATTAGAGCTGAGGTTCTGGACGATGAGTGGGATTTTAAAAATAACGTTAGTTTGACGTGTTCTTAAAGGTGTATTTCTCATCTCCTGCTTTCTGTTTAATCGAACCTGAATGAGTGACATGACTGGCACCCTTCCCTGCGCTCACCTGCTCTCCTTTGTGCTGGGTCAGGTGGGACTTGAGCTGGAAGTACGTCTTGAACTTGTTGGCGCAAAACTGGCACTGATAGGAGCTGTCTACCACCATGAGCTGCTGGGTCTGAGTGTGGCTCTGCTGGTTCTGGTTGGACAGCGCCTGCATTTGGACTCGAGGATGACCGCTCTGCACATCGTCCCCGTGGTTGACCGCTGAATCAGCCTGAGCCTCGCTCCCACTGTCCTCCAGCTCCTCTGGTGGCTCTGTGGTCAGACATGACGTTTACTGGGAGAGCCGTTCATTTGACGCTGAGTCAGCAGCTTTTACACTCTTTTCAGATTTTCTGTAAGTTTACTGATACTTCTGGATACTCGGTGCCGTTTTAGCCGTTCGTTCATCAAAACGATCGGCTCAGTCAGGAGACGGGTGCAATGACTTGTTTATTCTAACTTTTAAACATTTCAAAGTATTAAACTTTATTCACAAATATTTTTCATACAACAATACATTGAGATCTATTTCTTTCTTCTTCTTTTGGCTGCTCCCTTCTTCAGGGGTCACCACAGCGAACTAAGTTGCACATAGACTTGGCGATTATTTTTACACCGGATGCTCTTCCTGATGCAACCACAGACCACCGAGCTACCACAGCCCTCTGTGTGGAGCAGAGAGCTGCCAGCTAGGGCACCTGGGGAGCAGATGGGGGGGTTAAGGCCTTGCTCAAGGGCCCAGAGTGGGGCAAATGAGGGTGGAGGCAGGTGTGGATGCTTTACCAATCCCACCCACATTTTGATGTTGTCAGTACCGGGAATTGAACCAGCGACCTTCCGATCACAGGCCCAACGTCTCTAACTTCTACACCGCCACTCCCTACATTGAGATCTCTTTAATTTCTTTTAAAACTTGGTTTTTTGAATTTGTCTTCAGCACGATTGCTTTTTTTTGTATTCTTATGCTATTTTTAGTTGTTATCTACCTTTTAGCTACCGTTATGCTACTTTTGGTTTTAGCTATTTTTGTGCTACTTTTAAGATTTAGGTAGCCTTTTGCTATGTTTAGCTTTTAGCTACTTTTGTATTACATTGAGCTTTCAGCCACTGTTGTGTTGCTTTTAGCTAGCGTTTTGCAACTTTTAGCTTTCAGCTAGCCTTTTTATTATTTTTAGCTTTAATAAAGCTACCCATTTGCTTTTAGCTAGTGTTTTCTACTTGAGCTCTTAGCTAGCCTTTTACTATATTTAGCTTCTGGATATGGCTTAGATTTGAGCTAACATTTTACTAGTTTTAAACTACCGGTAGATTTTTGCTATATTTTGATAAGACTTTAGTTAGTTGTAAATTTTGGCTATGGTTGATAGTTTTGAGTGGTTTTACTCTATCTTTTTAGCTTTTAGCTAGTCTTTTGCTGTTTATATTTTAACAGCTTCTCTGGTCGTTTGTCATTCAGCGTTTGCGCTAAACGTTTGCAGAAAATGCAGATTATTCTCTAAAGAAGTTTGACTTTGCGAAGAGGTTAATTAAATGTGACAGGAGATGTAAAAAATAAATAAATCCGAACTGCTGTTTCCTGCTAAGAATAAGCTAAAAGATCTCAGTGCGATCACTGGAGTTTTCCTCGCCTGTTTGTGCTGACTCCTGTTCTGCTTGTGTTTGCTGACTGAGGTGCCGCTGCGAGCCGTCCTCGTCCCTTTCGGCTCGTTTCTGCTGCTCCTCGACTCGTTTCTCTTCACGTGTCGACACCGGTACCACCTTCACTGCGATGGGCAGTCGGGACACGGTGCTGGCCACGCTCATAGGCCACACCTGTGAACACAAAGCCAACAGAATAATCACTTGTTGCTGATAGATTCTGTTCAAAGTCTAACCAGAAACTGTAAAAGTACCTTGTGGGTCTGCATGTGTTTCTTCACGTTGGACTTCTGAGCGAAGGCTCGTCCACAGACAATACACTGAAACGGTTTCTCTCCCGTGTGACTGCGAGGGGGAAAACATTGTAGGTAACATCCCAACAGACAGACTTCTGTTTAAATGGGTACAGTCTACGTGCTGGAAAATAACTCGCCTCCTAATGTGCTGCTGAAGATCAAAGTTTTTTGAAAAGATCTTGTCACAGAAATTGCACTTCAGCTTCGGGCCTTTCCCCTTCAGGTGCTCTGTGAAGAAGTGAAAACTCAGTGAATGAGTAATTATTCTGTAATGATTATCTTTAATTCTCTGAATTTAACAAAGGTGGGCTGAAGCACTTGTGCATACTTTATTTTTTCAATTCTTTATGCGGGAGAAGGAGTCTGGATTTTGCTGCAATATGTACACACAAACATGAGTTGGACAGTATTTTTCTGTGTATATTGCATAGACAAAAAAGGACAAAGGCATATTTTTCTGTCAGCGTGCTCATGTTTTGAACCAAAAGTAGGCGGTCACATAATTTGGGCTCTCTGGATCTAAACGGCTCTTTATTACTAGAAGCAGCAAATACATGTTCATAATACAATTTATTTCCCTCTCACCTGCGGCGCCATTTGTGCTTTTTTTGTTGCTCCTCGGTTGTTTGGGAATGATGACCTTCTCGAAGTCGCTCAGCTCCGTCATGTTGCTGCTGGAGTTGCAGGTCTTTGCTTTGGCGCTCTGCTTCCCAGGACTGTAGACTGGAGAGCTGCTGAACGACTGGCTCTCCACACACGGAGCGGGCGCCTGAGGGAGCAAAACGAAAACTGGATGATGAGTGTGGACTACGTTTTTACTACTACAATGATAAATCCAGAGGATTAGTGGTGATCACTTGAACTGGATGATGGAACGCCTGCAGCCCTAAGGCGGTGTGGATCTCTGCAGCGCCACCACCAGCCCCTGCCATGTGGGGCATCGCGCTGTAAACCTGTACCACTGAGTTGCTGTGGCTCACGGGGACCTGGGAGGAGAGCGGCTGCTGGGTGGGCTGCCCAGCTGGCAGGTGGGTTGGAGTCTGGCTGGAGGGAAGAGGGTGGGAGGGCTGCGGCTGATGCTGCTGTTGATGATGATGGTGGTGGTGGTGATGGTGCTGAAGATAAGACACTCCAGCTGTGTGCATGCTCAGATTACTCTGCAACAAAGGCAAGTATTGCAATGAGTTGATTTAAAAAAGAAGGACTGAAAAACTTTTGCTCTCTGACATCATCTTCTGTGGGATCACCTGTACAGGTGCCTGCATGGTGGCCATCGGCTGGTCGATGGAGGTGAAGGCTGAGATGGCCGACATGAGAACGTCGTCGCTGACCAGCACATTGCCTTGGACCAGAGTGTGTGTCAGAGGGGACGGAGGTACTGCAATGTAGGTGGATACCTGAAGTACAAGTACAGAGCGGTACGCAAACGTGAGCTGCATTTAAACAGGGATACTTTCAATCTGACAAATACTTTTTACTGAGTTACTGCTGACTCGACGTTAACACGATCGTTTTCCTGCTCGTTTGATTTTCAGTATATATATTTTTTTAAACAAATTACTTCTGCATACTTTGTGCTGTTTTAGCCATTCATGCAATAACAAGTTCAACTCCCATCAGGAGATGGGTGCCATGATGGTTGGTTGTGGCATTTTTTATTCTTTCCTGAATAATAAACTTTATTAACAATCAATTTACCATAGAAATACATGGAGCTCTCTTCTCCTCAAATACTTCAGCAAACTGTCTTCTTATGCTACTTTTAGCTTTTAACAAGTCCTTTGCTACTTTTATAAACTGTTATAATACTTTTTTATGAGCAAGCTTTAACTTTTAGCTTTTACATTATTGCTACTTTTAGCTACTGTTCTATTTTTTTAGCCACAGTTTACTACTTTTAGCCTTTCATTGGCCTTTTGCTACTGTTCTACTACTTTCTTTTAGCAGGGCTTTACTACTTTATTGTTTTAATTAGCCTGTTGCTACCTTTAGCTACTACATAGCTACTTTTAGCTAGCCTTTTGCTACTTTTACTACTATTCTACTTTTTTAGCTATATTTTTTGGCTTTTAGCAACTGCTTTGCTACTTTTAGCTAACCTTTTGTTTGTTTACCTCTAAGCTTGGCATTTGCTACTTTTAGCTTATAGCTAACCTTTTGTTACTTTTGGACAGTAATTGGCTAGTTTTAGCTTTTGGCTTTTTGGTAATATTTTATTTCTTTTAGCTTTTAGCTAGTGTTCTGCTTTAGCTTCAACAATTCAGTTTCAGCTTCTTCAACAAGTTCCAGCGGTCATTCTGCTTTCAGTACTTAAGCTACATTTCTGCAGGATTTTTTTTTTTTTAGTTTATATTAGGTTTTCTCTAATTACACCATTTTTAGCTTGAGATGTGTTTTCTTGACATTTAATCTGTTTTTGCATTCAAGTTTAAAACATTTTGCTGCAAGTGTAAATTTTTTTGGTAAAAAACTTAAAACATAACCAACCTATACAGTTGCCATTATGATAATCTGTCATTAATCATTCTGACCCTGCATGAACGAGTCTGTTTCTGTTCTCACTTGTCTGTTAGCAGGAGTTTGTGGTACAGAGTTGATGGGAGGGACTGGTGCGTAGGCGTTGGTGGAGGCCAGAGACACTGTGGACAGGGAGGGGGCTCCAGACTGACACTGCTCCCTCTTATGTGTCATGAAGGCTGGCAGAGAATTGAACTGTTTTTTACACTTTCCACACAGGAACACATCTTCATCATCTGCAGCAAAGACCAATAAAACAAGTTGAAGAAATCAGATAAATGAACGAAGGACATCGTTGCCTTTTGCTAAGTGATATTCCACTCTGTTACATTTTCATCATGCTAAAAGTAAAATGTTTTGGTCTGCAGAATGTGATGGTGTGGTTATAAAAAAACGAAACTTACAAGTAATCACAAGCAGCTTAAGGCATTCAAGGCTAAAGATGAACCAACGAAAGAAAATCTGCTCTTGAATTCCAAAATTTTAAGAAGAGAAATAACCAAGAAATCATCATTTAATAAAAATAAAACTGTCATGTCAATGAGATGGTGAGTTTTTGGTTGGGTTTTATTTTGTTTGGGGACAATAAGCTGCTTTTATTCTTTTTCCTTGCTGCAATAAAATAGGTTGGTAAATGCTGCTTTCGAACAATCAATAAGGAAAATATTGCCTTACCATAAACATGTGCTAACAGTATCCATATTTATAGCAACAAATAAGTGTCAACCATCCTATATTACTGTGTCTTTAGATATCATCTAAGAAATACAATTACATGCCAAAATTCATGCATGTTGGAAATTAAACCCATTTAAGTCAGTTATCAAATAAACTGATGTATCTATCAGATTTCACACAAAACATTGTGCATTTCCAAGATCCTCCTGACAAAATAATCAACATTCAATTCCTTATTTTCATGATATGAGAAAAAATCCAAGCAACTCTATAAAACAGCTATTGCATGATGTATTTGATTTTTCATACCCATTGACTGGATAGTGGGAGCTGCAGAGACACTTTGGTTGTTTGGGTCAGGAACTCCGGACTGGCCATCCAGCAGAGACTGAACTGCCAACACTGTCTGGTTGTCCATGCCTAAGAAGGATAATTACAATGCAATTAGCCAAATGATGAAGATAATCACTTCATCCTGCAGAGTCAATTAAATATCATTTTCAAAATATAAATTAGTAGGACGTATAGGTGTCCTAATAATAATAATAATAGGTTTTTGCACAGTCTGTTTGTTTAACATGATATTGTGTCCTAATAAATATGCTTCAAAGGTGCACACAACTTTTTTGGGTTAGATTTAGTTCAGTGACGCTATTAGTTCTGGATAAATACAAATATAATAATAACAACATTAGGAAATTAAAAATACACAAAGTCCAAGTCCCAGACAGTATAAACACTGGTAGTATTCATGCTTTTATTAAATATCTCGTTGTGTTGCTACTAAAATGCCTCCTGTGAATATGTATTTCATTTTGAGCAGCACAATAAAAAACAAACGCAATGAAAATGACTTGAATGATAAAATATTCCTGAGGTAATCGTTGTTTGTTTACACTTTACTCTTTCTTCCACAGGAAGGTTGGATTTTGTCACAGAATTAAAAGCCTATCCGTGCATTTTTTTTTATTATTTTTTGCATTTCTGAATGAGATAGAAAAAAGTTTTAGGCAATATCATTTAACGTGTAACAATGTTCATAATTATGCAGTTATTTAAAAAAATATTGCTACCTTCAAGTACTTCAAAAATTGCTTGCGCCATCTTGTAGCTCTGGTGCCTCCGATCGGCGTTCGATTAGCAAGGACTGCCACTTGATGAAAATCTTTCGTTTTAACTGAAGTCGAGCATTCACTTTGAGCCGTGTAATCTTCGAGAGAAATATGGTCTAATTTTTGTTTTATTATAAAGGACATATTATAAAATAATTGTATTTATGTTCAATATTAACCATACTTACGATAGCATCCAAAATTAAAGGAAAATTACGTAAACGGCTTTAGTTTGGACAGTTATTAAATGAAACAGCTATTAAGTGATAAAGGTATATTTTTTGGAAAATTTTAAGAAATCTTAGAGCAATAGTTAATAAGCTGAAAGGCAAAATAACTACATAAACATACATACATTGATAGTTCATACATGGAAAGTGTTATTTCCGAGGATCTTAAACGCGCCTTTCGATCGACGAATCTGTGCTCCGCAACGTGACCGACAGCAGTTTACACCAATCAGAGAGCGCCAATCGCTCCTTGCGGAAAGCGCACTTTTTCGACCAATGGCAATCGTGAGATTTTGACACGTGCAAGTTTCGCGGCAAAAAAGGTTTCGCGCGAAAACCGACCAACGCTTGTTTAGCTGCAGATCAGCTGAGACAATAACAACAATAACGGACCCGACATCGGGCTTCAGAGGACAGTTTCCCGAAAGATCTGCGGCCGCGGTGAGCAACTCGGACACCATAGGCCGCCGCTTTGAAGCGTGCGCGTGTACTTTGACCGTTTTGTTTCCCCCTTTTATTTCCAGTTTTCTCGGACTGCTTCCTGCCACACAGTCAGTGCCCCAACAAAACGAGGGGACTGAAGAACTGCGGCTAATCACTAAAGCTAACATGCTAATCTGCCCTATATTTTCATACTCAACTTTATCACTGTTTTTAGGTCGGGACTGGCGGGCGCTTTCATAAATATGTCCTCAAAGATGCTTCTGACCTACGGTGGCGCCTTTTGAGTTCTCTATATTTTACATCGATAGCTGGCATTGAAAAGCTGTTATAAAGTTTTTATGCAGCATATCAGCTAAACCCTGGCTCGGGTTTACGGATCAGATATATAGTTTTACGGTCGTAAACGTGTGTTTTGGTGGCTACACGGCTTGTTGATGAACTTTGTTGTCGCTCCATGAGCTAGCCTGTTAGCCGCGTTGGTAGCTCAGCTTGTTCAGGCCGCGGCCGCAGACAGGAGACACGAAAACAAAAGATTAGCTTGCTGCCGTATCGAGCTCACTTGTCTCCTGCATTTATTACCCTCTCTGCGTAAAACAAATATATATATATGTGTGTGTGTGTGATGCGACCCTTTTGTCTCTGATAGTATTTCCGCGGTTGATCCACTAGGCGTGGAGACAATTATGCAATTTAGCAATGATCTTTTATTTGCCACTCTTCCTGTTTGGCAGAACTTCCTGCCTTCCCGTTTCATGCCCGGTCTAAATTTGTTTTAACAAGTTCGGATTGTTATAAAATTTAAAATAAATAAATAAAAGCGTATGTGCGTTGAAAGACCCTTGAGGAAATGCTGTCAGTGAACTGCACACAAGCCTTGAGGCATTTTCACTTTGCTCCCACAAGTTCACGGAGTGCAGCAGATGCCTGCAGGTGCTGATCCTCTCACTTTACACCATCTCAGCCTGTGACCCCCCCTCAGTCAAGTCTAGGAGCACTTGGTGACTCAGTGCCATGTCAGAGACTTTGATAACGGGGCAGTCATCGGAGGGTTTGCTGGCAGACTTTGAGACGTTGCTGAACTCTGGGAGCATCAACTTGGGCGAGGACCACCAGATAGTGATCATCACCAGCCCCAGCAATGAGGGGCTCCACCCGGCTGCCGCCCCCACCAGCACAGGGGAAATCCTGCTGTTCGCCACGCCACAGGGCCCAGCCGATGTGGGGGGCCAGGACAAGAGGCGACCCTCTCTAGGAAGACCTCCGGTGAGGAGAGTGGGAGGAAGGATGTGAGAGAAAAGGAAAGAGCTATAAGGGAAGCGTTTGTGTCAGAGCGTAGCAGTTCACATGTTGCTGTAAGACATCCTGGTCCCTTTTCAGTCTCTTTCACTTTTCTCTCACCTTCTTAATACACAAATATGACATCAAGGTAGTAATAAGTAGTTAATACATGTGTTGTAACAACTTTCCTCCTTCATCCATGTGTTGGTGAACAGGTGAAGAGGAAGTTGGACCTGGACAGTGACCATCAGTATGTCAGCACCACCCGTCCACCCACAGGTCAAGCTCCACCTTCCACGCCAGCTCCTCCAAGAGGTACGCATCCGTACAAAATCCTCCGCAGAACTTCACCCGAGCTGTGTGTGAGCACAAAACCCACTCGCTTCAAAACAAACTGTCTTTCGTACGAGCAGTTCATGTTTTTATTAAAACGGGTTCCCACCAAATTCACTTTTGTTCGTGTGAATGAGCTGCGTTTCATGTATTCATACGTGTTTGTTTCCTCTCAGATTGACGTGATATAAGTAATACATTAATTTATGATGGGCGTTACATTTGTGGAACTACACTGTTATTGGCAAGTTTTGATAACTGAGAAACATGTGTACTGTATTTGTGTGACACATTTGGAGTAAGATGATAAAAATAAGAAACCGAGATGGCAAGACCAAGAAAGAATCCTCGCTCTGGTCACTTGGAAATTTAGAATAGTAGTACTTAGAAATATGTGTACCACTTTACAACAAGGCTCCCCTTACAGATGGCTGATAAATTATAGATATACATTATTAATTCCTCTATAAACACTTTATTACTCATTAATAACTGCTTATTATGCGTTAATTAAGGGTGACAGAGACAAAACTGACCAGTTTGTTGCCAAATCTGTTCACCTATATATTTCATCTGGAGTTGTTACATTAAAAATTTCAGACTAAGTTACTACCTTGTAAGCACAATAAGTATTTGTAAACCTATTTCTTTAGCATATAATATTGTACTTTATCACTGCATTATAAGTATCTACAACTAATATTATATCCTAAAACTATTAGGCTTACAAATACTTATTGTGCTTACATGGTAGTAACTTATCTGAACTGTTTATTATAACAACTCTAGATGAAATATATAGGTGAACAGATTTGGCAGCAAGCTGGTCAGTTTTGTATCCGTCGCCCTTAATTAACGCATAATAAGCAGTTGTTAATGATTTATAAAGTGTTTATAGAGGAATTCGTAATGCATCTATAAACTGTTAAGGGGAGCCTTATTTGTAAAGTGGCATTGAAATAAGTAAGTTTAGCAACAAAAACGTGTCATAAGAAGAAATTGTAGCTAAAATGTGGAGTTAAACTTTTGATTTTGATATAAAAAAAAAATTGGTGAGGTTCAGAACATTTCTGCCAGATAAGTTTTCTTCTGGACTCATTTTAACATTTTTATTTTCAGAACCACTATTATTTTTTTCTTTTTTTTTTGCATTCAACAAAAGTTACCTCAGGGCACTATACAAATAAAATGAAATTCATCCAAGTCATAAACCTTATTCATATTTATTCAGAACATATGGAAGTCAATGCATTCCTATTATAATACAATACATTCACAAGCAGGACTTTATGAAATGCTAATTAGCAAAATATCTATAAGGAAGTCAGCAGAGTGTGTCAAGTCTTCACTTGTTCTCAGTCCCCATCCTGAGCAGCCCATTGGCGACAGTGGAAAGGAACGACTCCTTTTGAACAGGAAGAACGTCCAGCAGAACTGGGTTTAGGATGAGCAGCCATATGTCTTATCTGCTGGAGTTTTACAGGACAGGACAGGAAATGGACACAAACACAGTCGAATTGGTCCAGATCTCGTTTCTATAGCGATAATGACAGCAGTAGTTACATGCATACACATGGAGAGTAGAGAGAATAAAGACAACAGCAGGGTGAGGAAGTTTGGTCAGATTGTCCTCCAGCAGTCTAAGCCTATAGCAGCATAACTAAGGGACAGCTCAGGAAACTCATGCCGACCCTAACTATAGGATTTATCAAAAAGTGAAGTCTTAATCCCAGTCTTAAAACTGGACAATGTGTCAGCCTCACTGACATAAACTGGAAGTTGGTTCCACAAGAGAGGAGCCTGACAACTGAAAGCTCTGCCCCCCACCCCATTCTTCTTTTGAAAACTCTAGGAACCACAAGTAAGCCTGCAGTCTGGGAATCAAATGCTTTGTTAGAAAGATATGGGATAATAAGACGGTTAACATAAGATGTAGTTTGGTTGCTGAGAGTTTTGAATATTGAAAGTAAAATTTAATTTTTTTTAATTTATTTTATGTTAAATTTAATTCAATTCAGTTTATTTATAAAGCGCCAAGTCACAACAGAAGTCGTCTCAGGGCTCTGAACAGAAACGTTCATATACATAAAAAGTTCACATTATTTATCTGAGGAGCAGACTGCTTTGAGTTTAACTCCATCACAGAACTCTCATCTTGAGCGAGCACGAAGGCGACGGTGGAAAGAAAAACTCCCTCGTGAGGAAGAAACCTATAGCAGAACAAGTCCCAGGACAAGCTGCCGTCTGCTTCGACCGGCTGGGTTTGAGAGGAACAGATACACAATGGCAGGTGGAGAATCACGTTAAGCTAGAAATAGTATCAAAGGAAAACTATTAAATTTTAACAATTCATTGAAGTAAATGAGGTCAGTTTGTCCTCCAGTAGTCTAAACCTATAGCAGTATAACAAACCAACCCTCACTATAGGATTTATCAAAAACGCCCAGTCTTCAAACTGGACAAAGTGTCAGCCTCACGGACAGAAACTGGAACTGGGTTCCACAAGAGAGGAGCCTGATAACTGGAAAATCTTCCTCCCATTCTGCTTTTGGAAACTCTAGGGAGCACAAGTAAACCTGCAGTCTGAGAGCGAAGTGCTCTGTTAGGATATAGGGAACAATAAGATCTGTGATATAAGATGGAGCTAGGTTTTTGGGAGCTTTGTAAGTTAGCAGTGAAATTTTGAATTCATTGGGAGTCGATGGAGAGAAGCTAAAACTAAATTAATACAAATAAAGTAATGAACAGCTGCATATGGAATTATGGAGTTATTATAACTGGTTAACAGAGTTTGATATTGCATAGGATGTAAATAATAAGTCAGTTTAAACACGATCACTAATGATTCAGAGATCAGTGCTGAAGAGTGCCTGCACCTACTTTGTTGCCTCTGTGACTTTCTGAGTGTCTTCAATTGAACCGGTTTTCTTTTTGTTACAATGTCGTGCCACTCGGTTTCATTTCGGTGGCGTCTTCTCATGGTCTCTCTCCTCCTGATGTAACAGAATGAATTTACTGTTGTTCTCTCAGAAGAAATGAGACGCTCTTCCTCTGCCCCCTCCTTCTGTTTGCCCTGTAAGACTGAACTCTGCACAGAAGTGTGTCCACACTAGAGGATGGACTCGCTGCACCCTTTATCAGTCCCGCTATCAGCTGGAAAAAGCACTGTAGTTTGTGTGAAACTTTGAAAACCACATGCAACCGTTGTGTGCGATGATAAACCACAATGAACAATTTTGTTCCTGAACGTTGATATTGAGTAGGAAACTCAATTATTATTTTTGTCAAACTGGGTGACAGGCTTGTTGTTATGTTAATAGCCCTTTTATGAGCTTTTATTGACTGCAACAGATGGACATGCCAGCACTTCGTGCAACATGCATTTTTATCAAAGTATTATTATTTAGTTCTTCAGTCCCATTTTTTGCAGTGCATGTAGTCCTGCATACCTTAAACTAAAGTAACATTATAGTTTGTTTGTTTGTTTGGTTATTTTGAACATGTTTAACTACAGTATATACAGACAGCCGTTTTAAGCAAAGAGAAACAAAAAAAAACTACAGAAAATGAAAAAGTGCACAAGCATTGCCTTTTGTGTAGCTCGCATGTTAAAAAGGAATGGGAAGAAGTGCGTACTTATTTAATCCCACCCCTTCATAGTTGATAATTGTGAAGCTCATTCATATGATGCTTGCTATGATTTTTGGTGCTTGTATGGGTTTAGAAATATTAAGCTTCTAACTGCAGAGACACAATGGAGACGTTTCTGCAGCTTTGAAATGGTGAAACACTGCCCCCATGCGGCTGAAGCTTAAAGTGCAATAATAGATCAATTAGATCACAGTAAGATATATATATATATATATATATATATATATATATATATATATATAT
>NC_056508.1:41908450-41968255 GCF_014905685.2 Nematolebias whitei | reverse complement strand
ATATATATATATATATATATATATATATATATATATATATATATATAGAGAGATATATATAGAGATATATATGAGATATAACTTATGTGTACATGTATAAAATAGATGTTTGAGCCCTGTGCAAATGAGTGAGTCCAAACCCACACTTGTGTGTGAGGGAGAGGGGTAGTGTCATCAGCCAAGATTGTTTTCATTATCATAATACTAATGCGTTATTAATATGACTTTATTTATGCCAGTTTAAAACTTAAAATAAAAAATCGTTATTATTATTAATTTAATAATTTGGCTTTTAGATCATGCTAATAATTTTATTATGACTTTTGTAATGCCAATTTTGATCCGATTGTAATAAATACAAGTTTAAAGTTTCATAATTTGACTTTTAGTTAACGTTTTTGAGAAAATTATTTTACCATTAAAAAAAAATAAAAAAAACATAATTAGCAATAGATATTTATGAAGTTACTGTACTTGTAAATTTTTTTAACTTTTAGTTTGACACATGGTTCAGTCATCGTTAGGATAATCTGAGCGGAGGTTTTAGGTTTGGGTGTCCTCAGTGTCTGGGCTCCACTGGTTCTGACTCTAAAACAAGTGAACTAATCACACTGGTTACACACACTCAGGTGCTCTGGGCTCATTAAAAACAACTGCTTGCTTTCCCACCCAGTGAAGGAATGGATTGGAGTTCTTGTCTACCATCAAATCCCACCTCAGTCGGGTCAAACATTGAACAAATGAAAATAAATAATGTGCTTGAAAAAAAATCTCTTCCACCATTTTTGAACTACATTGATCACTTCATCCTATAAAAGCTATTTCAATTTCTTATTGTTCATGACCTTCAGGAGGTGACGCTATGACTCCTGTTTCTTGTGCGACTTTTGTGTTGACGCATATTGGTTGGAAATGATTTGCTGCCTTAATTTAAATTGTTTGAATACTTTTGCTGAGGTAAGCTCATAGCTTTAGCTTTAGCAATAAACCTAAGTGAAGATGACCACTGCAGCTAATCGACATTACTCCACACAAAACTGTCTATACTTGAGTCAGTTTTACAGATATGGAAGTAAACCTCGGTGTGGTAGTAGCTGAGAGTCATACTGTATCTATCACACTGAACACAGACATGTATCACAAGATTTTACACTTAAGATTGCACATAATGTCATTTACAAAGTTGGACCAAAATGACTCTAATCCGGTCCCTCTTCAGCATAATATGATTTTAGTTTAAAGTTCTGGCTTGATGTGTGGCAGGCAATATGCATTTATTTAAGAAATGTTTGAAATTCTTTACTGAAGCAGATTTTGACTCGTTTAAAGGAGAAGGGTTAAAATAACTTCCAGTCAGCAGACAATTCAATAAATGTTTGAGTAAAAGCTTGAATGTTCTGTTCATGTGGTCCGTCTCGTTCAGTCCCCCAACACAAGACGGAGAGGTCCCGGTATGACACGTCCTTGAACCTGACCACCAAGCGCTTTCTGAACCTGCTCTCTCAGTCGGATGATGGTGTGGTGGATCTGAACTGGGCCTCGCAGGTCCTGGACGTCCAGAAGAGACGCATCTATGACATCACAAACGTCCTAGAGGGGATCCAGCTCATCTCCAAGAAGTCCAAGAACAACATCCAGTGGCTGTGAGTTTTAAAAAAATGAGAATTATAAATATTGAAACCGTTCTTTTTGTTTGTTATCTGGGTGTCTAAATACTTCTTTAAAAAATCTTCAGTTGATCTGAAATGCTGCTGCCAGAGTCTTAACTGGAGTTAGTGGGAGAGATCATATCTCTCCAGTTTTAGCTTCTCTCCATCGGCTCCCTGTCAAATCCTGAATAGAATTCAAAATATTACTTCTAACCTACAAAGCTCTCAACAACCTAGCTCCATCTTATATTTGGGATCTTATTGTTCCTAATTTTCCTAACAGAGCACTTCACTCTCAGACTGAAGGTTTACTTGTGGTTCCTAGAGTTTCCAAAAGCAGAATGGGAGGAAGATCTTTCATTCATCAGGCTCTTGTTTTGTAGAATCAACGTCCATTTTCTGTCCATGAGGCTGACACTTTTAAGACTAGGTTTAAGTTTTTCCTTTTTGATAAATCCTATAGCAAGGGTTGGCTTGGGTTTCCTGAGCTATCCCTATGCTGCTATAGGCTTAGACTACTGGAGGACAAATCAACCACATTTCCTCACTCTGCTTCTGTCTTTAGTTGCTCCACTCTGCCTGTTTGTAATTGTAATTATTTCAATCCTTTATTTGTTTTTTTTTCAGACCTGTCATTCTGTTTGACTGTTTCTACTTCCTGTTCCTCTCAAACCCCAGCTGGTCGAAGCAGATGGCTGCTCGTCCTGAGCCCGGTTCTCCTGGAGGTTTCTTCCTGTTAAAAGGGAGTTTTTCCTTTCCACTGTTGCCTTTGTGCTTGCTCAGGATGAAAGACTGCCACTAAGTGAAGATTCAACTCAAATCTACTGACTTCCTTTAATAGATAACTTTTACTAACTGGCTTTTTAAATGAATGTGAATGTTTCTGTTCAGTGTCATGAGACGACTTCTGTTGTGACTTTGCTCTGTATAAATAAACTGAATTGAATCCGATTTAAAGCTCATGGGCAGAACACAGCTGTTCAAAGCTGAAGCTAGTATCGTTAGCAGCTAGCTTGGAAATACCTGCATGTTTATCAATTTCTTTTCTGTGTGCCCGTTTCCTGCAGTGGTAATCGAATTGATGCCAGCCTGGTTTCTCGGCACAAGGAGCTGCAGAGGGAGGTGTGCGACCTCACGGAGGCCGAGGAGCAGCTGGATGAGCTCATTTCCAAATGCACCCTGCAGCTCCGGCTGCTCACAGAGGACCCACAGAACAAGAAATATCCTTTGTACCAGATTAACTGGAGCTTGTGAAGTGCTGTAATTTATTAAAATGATTTAAGCTGTGCTGCCGGAGACTAGGCCTGTCACGATAACAAACTTTGCTGGGCAATTAATTGTCTTAGAAATTATTGCGATAAACGATATTGTTTGAAGTTTGACAATAATTAGTAATTATTGTCAAATTTAAGAAGAAATGTTGGTTAATTTGTTTTGAGTGTAGTACCTTTATCGACCACCTGATGGCAGTATAAGACAGTTTGAACCTATGGCTGGATGGTGAGGGAGCGAGCAGCGTGTCTCTTTAGGAAAAATGGGAGGGATGCCCCTTGACGTGACATGGGCTGTCTCTCCTTCCTGTTTTTCGGCTCTCCAAATGGCGGATGTTCAGTGTAGTTTGAGCTCTTTAGCATTTTTCACACAAAGCTTTTAATAATAAAAATCGGTAAACAAGTTCTCAGCTTCTTTTTGCAGAGAAAAACAACTTTTTAGACAAAGGCACGGGTTTCAACCGTGAATTTTGGAGTTTGGACAAGACAGAGTTTTTTTTCCCCGAGGTCGGCCTGTTAGCTTAGCTCGAAGCTTAGCTGCTTATAACAATCCAAAAAAAACTTGATTTTCGATGGTTAAAACAGATTTTAAAGAGAAAAGAGAAAGGGCGGGGTCAGTGAAGAGCACCGGAGTTGAGCCTTTTGTCATCCAGTGTCTTCAGTAGAAAGAGAGACACGAAGAAACGATGAAGCCGATAAATGAAAATGAGGTTGATAATTTTCATTTATCATGCGATTAATGGATTTATTGTTTGTTAATCGCGACAGGCCTAGTGGAGATGAACTGGACATGTTGAGGCCGTGTGCAGCAGATTCTGGTTTAATGAAAACGCTTCATGTTCGGCACATGTTCGACTTATAGCTGTGCAGTAAAATAAATTGCGATGCATTGAATAAATGACATGAACCTGAACTTTTCTCATAGTTCAACTTGACAAACGGGTCCAGATTAATCAGAAGTGAAGCAGTTGGGGTTTTAAGACAATGTTTTTTCTTTTGTTTGTTTGTAGCTTTGGCAAAATATCATTTGCTGTAATAAAACAAAACGTAGGCTTTTTTGTTTGTTCCTTAATTTCTATGTTCATCACGCTGGGTTACGTGCGCTGCCAGGACCTGAGGAAATCGTCCGACTCTCCGGAGCAGCTGGTCATGGTGATCAGAGCTCCGCCCGAGACTCAGATGCAGGTTTCAGACCCCAGCGAGGTGAAGGCCTTAAAAGTGACTCGAGTCTTTAAACTCGAGCTTATCTTTGAGTTTGTTGGGTTTTCAGCTAACAGCGCGGCGTGTCTGCGTCTCCCAGGGTTACCAGGTGTCGCTCAAGAGCACGCAGGGTCCGATAGACGTCTTCCTCTGTCCGGAAGACAGTTCTGGCGTGTGCAGCCCTGTGACAGGAAGCAGTCCCTCGAAAACCAACGCTGACACGTCCCCAGACACCCCTTCCTCAGAAACTGCAGAGCTGTTGCAGTCTAGAACGTGCACAGCTGCCCAGGAGGTGGTTGCATCATCGCCCGCGTCCACATCGTCTACAGCAACGGCAGCGTCGCAGCAGGACGCTTCATCGCTGGTGTTAGGTGGTGACACAGGTGAGGGTTCACCTTTAGGGTTTATTTTGTTTAATTAAATTATGTTGTCTGTAGGATAATGGTCAGTGGATTAATTATTGAAAACCAGTTTTTTGTTGTTTGAAATCCACTGTTGCAAAACCCTCCTCGTTGTGCTCCAGTAATTTAAAGGATTCAAGGTTCTTTATTGTCATTCACGTCACATGTGGTACATGTGGTGGAACGAAATTATGTACACAGGGTCCCAGTTACATCCAACAAAAGTATTAAAATGTAAAAGAAAAACATTAATAAGATCTAAGATATGAACTAAGAAAAAAGTGTTAACTAAAAATACACTAAGTACTAAAATTACGACGGAGCTTTAGGGCCACGCTAAGAAAAACAAATTAAAACAAATAAAATTATGAGAATAAAGTCGTAGTATTATGAGAATAAAGTCCTAGTATTATGAGAATAAAGTTGTAGTATTATGAGAATAAAGTCCTAGTAGTATGAGAATAAAGTTGTACGAGACTCTTTTTTTATTTTTTACAGCTGTCGTTAATTTTTTTTTTCCCACAAGTCGGATTCACAACGCGACCTGTCAATCAATCCAGTAGGCGTGTCAGCAAATGACCAGTCTGAAGCTAAATGTATTGTAATATCTGAACTCCGACACGAGAAAGCAGGTTTATTGCATTTTAACTGGTAAAATGAAGAATGTTTGTTAACTTTTATCGTTGCTGACGCTCGTTCTCAAAACGTGCTCCAGTACTGCCACCTACTGTTGTGTTTTTGTGTATATATAATTTTTATCTTTATTGAACACAATATATAAAACAAACAGGATTGTAATTAACAAACAGCACCTCCAAAACAGTGACAAGATTTGTGACCTGAGTCCGTTGTAAAACAAGTACAAATTATACAAGATAATCAGAGATACTATTTAAGAACAGATTGGAAAGAAAAGGATAAAGAATAACAAAATATAAAATAAAATTAAAATTTAGTCGGAGGATTTGGGAAAATATAAATTGTAATTAGAAGGAAACAAATTAGCTTTTTTTATTATTAATCAATTTAAGGGAATCAATCAGATATTTTATTTCTGACTGAAAATGAATACAATTTGGTATTGAGTTTGCAAATTTTTGTTTGTGGATGAAAACTTTTGCACATAAAATGAAGTTGTGTTTTTGTGTGCTGCTCCTGAGATGCATGTACACGATGTCATTACGTCATGACTTTCATTTTTGTTTCCGTTTGAAAACGGCGCTCGGTGAGTGAAACTGTGCGTGTGCAGCGCTGTTAGAGGTCTTCCATAAATATTCCAGAAAGAGGCTGAAGAGACTCGGCGACTCACTTATAGGAGCATTTAGCTTCGGATTGGTCATTTGCTGCCACGCCTACTGGATTGATTGACAGGTCACGTTGTGGATCCGACTCGTTGAAAAAAATAAAAAATCAAGGACAGCCGTTATTAAAAAATAAAAAAGTCTCATACGACTTTATTCTTGTAATTTTATGTCTTTTAATATTTTTTTCTTTATGTGGCAATGTAATTTATGTTTGTTTGTTTTTTTCATGACCCTAAAGCTCCGTCGTAGTAGCATAAACGTCAAAAGTAAAGTAGCATAAGTACACTAGTACCATCAATTTTTTTTTTAAAGCTTTTCCCGAGTTTAGCCATTTAAAGTTAGACTGCAAACACGTAGTTGTACTAAACGACTACTGTCTTGGAAATGATGCGGTAAAATTTTGCAGTTTTCAACAGGTATAGTTTCAGATAGAACACCGGAGCAGAGCAGAAATCTGTTTGTAAGAGATTTTCTGTGATTTGGTGGAAACTGTTGCTGTTCTAATAAAGTTGTTCAGAGAAGACGTACAGACGGGTTGCACAAAATAAGTTAATGTAATTCAACATCAAAAATGTATTCTTATTTATGTGCTCAAGAAGAAATGTGTTTACCGTAATTCCCAGACTATTGAGCGCACCTGAATATAAGCCGCGCCCACTGTATTTAAAAAGAAAAAAAAAAAGTACATATATAGGCCGTGCTTGTCTACAAGTCGTGGGTTTCCACGTTGTAACATGAGATATTTATACAAAGATTATTTTTAAAAACTTTTAATTAAATACGTACCGGTAACAAACACAAATATGTACAGTAAATGTTTTTTTCTGAACAGTGCCTGTAACATGGCTGGTAAAAAATACACAGTATATTATACAGTAGCCTACCAGGAAGTCATCGATCGCTGTCTTCATCTTCCTCCTGCGCACTGCGCCCTTTTGAGCTTGTGCTGTCCTCCCGTCACACAGCTGACATTCAAAACCCGTTGGTGATGGAGGATTTTTTGACACTGCTCCTCTGTCAGGATCCACTGACAGACTTGAGTAAAAGTTGCTGTCCGCATGTGGCCAGTTTTGATAAACGAGTTCTCATCGCCAGTCATCCAAACCTCCCATCGAGCTCGGAGTGCCACTTTAGTGCACAATTTACATGTATTTCAAGTGGCTCAAATACTTAGTTGTACCCCCAGTGGTCCAATGAAATCAAGTTTTATTTATCCACTTTGACCTGTTTGGTAATTTTACTGGTCCAGTTTTATTTATTTTTTTTAACCTTTATACAGGTAGTCTCCTTGAGTTACGAGGCTCCACCCCCCAAGGGAGACATGTATTGGGCAGCTATGCGTGCGCCCGGGTGTGATAATCCTAAATGTTTTGGTGGCAGGAAGCTCGTTAGCCCGTCAAAATAAAATCAGTTCAATTCAATAAAAAAAATAAATTAATTAAAAATCTATTAATCCCAAATGGAATTCAATGTTTTTGTAACACGTTATTCTCATTTCATTAAGAGATGTTGTAGATTCTGATGGCTGTAGACGGGAAGGATCTCTTGTAAAGGTCCGTCCCACATCAGATCCAAAGAGACTGGCCTCAGATGCTGGCCGATCCTTCCACTCAGACTTGGCTGGTCCTTCAGTCCCCTGGGCTGTGGGACAGCCTGAATACCAGGCAGAACTCCTCCCAGAGCGATGGCCACGCCTCCCAGCAGTCTGCTGAGCTCCTCGTCGCTGTGGACAGCCAGCTGCAGGTGCCAAGGGATGATCCCAGTCCTTCTGCTGTCACGAGCCACGTCTCTTGCCAGTACCAGGATCTCCTGAGGAGATCTTAGGATTTCAGTGATCAGGCACAGCCAGCAGCTAGAGAGGAATGCATCCATGAAGCCTCCTTTTCAACTCATTTGAGATTTGGGGCTGTAGTTGAGATATTATTTGAGTGTTTGAGATGTTATTCAACTGCTCCCGGTTGTAAAAAAAAAACAACAAAAAAAAAACACCTTGTTGCCATGGTTATGCATCATAACCAATGTCCAAAAGTAAAAAAGTTTCAGTAAAAATCCTTCCAGTTGCACAGCTTCTGATACCAGAGGAAACAATCATCCAAAATAAAGTGTTTCCAGAAAAACGGGAATCAAAGTTTCCTAAAGCAATAACTCAGAATGAATGTAACAGAGCTGCTCCAACATGCAGCCACTCCGAGCAGCACAATTTAAAATTAAAAACCCATAAATTAGCCGCAGCATTGTAAAAGTCGCGGTTGTTCAAACCGTGTGAAAAAAGTAGTGGCTTATAATCTGGAAATTACAACAAAACCCTCAGCGTTACTGAGATTAGGTGGTTCTCTGCTGAGGACTCTGTGTATTTTCTAAATGTTTTTTTGTTGATCTTGGTTAATTTGAAGTTATGTTTTCACAGAAATAACAAAACTCAACAACTCCACCACATTATTGTTGTTTGTGGGGGGTAAACAGAAGCTCTAAACCGTTTTTATACTGCTCATGCAACAATGTTTGTCATTTCACTTTGGCAGAATCTCTCCTGGGGGGCGACCCGTTCTCCAGCCTCGGAGACATCACAGACTTTGATCTCTCGCCCCTCTCGTCCTCGGACCTCCTGAACGGAGAGGGTCTTCCCCTCCCGTTGGAAAGTTTCATCAACCTGTCCCCTCCTCACAGCCACGATTACCACTTCGGACTGGAGGACCATGAAGGCATCAGCGAACTGTTCGACTGTGACTTTGGCGACCTGTCGCACGTTTTGGGGGACGGCTAGACGAAACGAAAGCGGAGAGGGGGCACTTGTGCACAAATCGCCCTCAACGTAGGACTTCTTGGGTTCCTAAAGGAGCTGTAAACCAATGTTTT
The DNA here is from genome assembly GCF_014905685.2 of Nematolebias whitei. Classification (NCBI taxonomy): domain Eukaryota; kingdom Metazoa; phylum Chordata; class Actinopteri; order Cyprinodontiformes; family Rivulidae; genus Nematolebias; species Nematolebias whitei. The sequence continues at coordinate 41,959,574 of NC_056508.1, read as the reverse complement.
ATGGCCCAGCGTTTATTGGGAAAGACGAGCCTAATGTTTTATCAAAGGACTTGGGGAGTCGTCTCTAAAATGCCACCCTAGCTATAAAATCTCAATTTCTTTTGTTGTATATAACATTATCAGCACGTCTGTGGCTGGTTTTTAAATTTAGACCTATTCTTCAGCTTTAGTATAGCTATTTAAATTATTTATACAAAATTTATTTTGATATTTTGTACCAAGTGAGGGTTTGGATGTTCGTGTTTTGTCTAATTGGTTAGCGGAGGTGTTCCGGTGCATGCGTGTGGCTTCGGGTCTTGTAGTGGTCGGTTTCCTTAACGCTGATTTAAAACTCTGCTTCAGTTTCTGGGTCTGCGACCGAAGCTGCGTTTGAAAAAAGCCAAACGAAGCCGCTTCGGCGAAACAAGTTTTAACTCTCAGAAAGGTTGAGTGGATTTCCACAAAGCATGTTTAGGTTCTAGACCAGTTTCACACCCTTTGACCCCCCACCCCCCACCCTCACCCGGCTTGACAGCTCAGCAACAACGTAAAGTCTTTCTTGCCGCACTTCTAAAACTGGAATCCTGAAGAACTGGGTCGTTACTTTTGACCTGATCGCTGAAGCAGCTGCTCCTCCTGTTTCTGAAATGGAGCTGAAAACATTTTCCCACGTTTTGACCCAACATGTCGCTCCAAGCAACAAGACAAGGTCGTATTTATCGATTCATATTCTTACTTACAACTAGGGCTGTCCCGATACTAGTTTTGTTTTTTAAACAAGGACAAGTACTTGCCGATACACAGTATTTATACTGAGTAGTTGAGTTAGTACTTAAAACTTTGCACAGTAACTTTCAAAACATTTCTTTTATTAAGAACACCTCAGCCTGCTCGCTCCTAACAAACATCACCCGTTTTTGTCTTCAAATATTTTCCAACCACTGGCATTTTTCATTTTTTGCCCTCGGCTACTTTGAAGAGGACGAGAAAATGATTCCGCCAAGTATATAAGTGGAATCGGTGTGAAGTGTTGGCGCTTTTATGAATCAAAAAGTGCAAATATTTGCAGCTGGTATTGGGTTTGATATCGGGACACCACTAACAACAATGCTTCAAATAAAACATTAAAATGATCTACAGTACATTCACTCCCCCCACTAGTCAGTCTGAGTTCACATGAAGTGTGGAATAGTCCTTTTCGGCTGCTCCTATAGTAACCTCGGGCGGGGGTGGGTGGGTCGGGGGGGAGACCTAGGCTGAACCATGTCTTGATGGCAACAACTGGAGCAAATATGGCCTGAAAGTAAACGTTTTATAAATCATGTCATCAGTTTCAGATCAACTTTGGTTTGAAAAAAAGCAAAATAAACTTCATCCTGAATGTGCAACAAAGTTCAGTCAGGTCATCTGGACGGTTTCTTTTTTTGTTGAGACGTTTCATCCTTCATCCAAAGGACTTCATCAGTCCGAGGAGCCACAACAAACTTTTCTACCTGGATTATTGATCATGAACTTTGATGTTTTGAACCACTTTGGCTATGGCTGCCTCAGAGGAGTCGACTCGCCACCAGCAAACTGGTGTGGGTGTGCTGCTTGTGGGACTCGGTTTGTTCCGTTTCCATGGACTGAAGAAGTCCTTTGGATGAAGGACGAAACGCCTCAACAAAAAAAAAAAAAACGTCCAGATGATCTGACAGAACTTTATTGAATTTTCTACCTGGATTATTGCGCATGAACTTTGATGTTTTGAATGTGGTTTTAAACCCCCCCCCCCCCCACACACACACACACACACACACAATTTTATTACCTAATCAGGTGGCCATGATTTAACGATCATTTTGCCACTAGTTTTAAGATGTCCGATGCTTTAAAGACGACAGTAAATGCGTCTCAGAACAGAGTCTGAACAGTGTTTTATCGGCGCGTGTGAGGGAAACCAGGTGATGATAGGCCGCTGCTGGTGGGGGTGGGGGGGTCAAACTCATCCTGATCATGTCCACTGTTAGGTAAGTAGGCGTTTAGCCGTAGTCTCAGGTGTTCGGAGCAGAGTGAAGTCTTAATGTGTTTGATTCAGTTGTGTTTAGGTGGGTTGGCTGTAGGTCCATAAAGAGTTTTAGAATTTACAATAAGGTACACAAAAGCTGATTAACTACTGGGGAACACCTCAGGAACGAATCAGGAGATAATGGGTAGTTAACCAGTACTTACTGGGGAACACACAGCCAAGCCTTATTAGGGGACTACTGGTTTGTTACCACAGAAACAGAGGAGAAATTCTCCATGTGGGTTCAATCTGAATAAACCCTGCACCAGTGAGGTCACAGCTCGTGTAGTAAAAAAAAAAAAACCTGTTTCCTACCGTTTACTGGTTTTATTGGATGTTCTCTTTTGTAAACCTATTGGTTAACTATTAGCTCCTGATTGTTCCCCTTTGGTTTCCATGGTAACTTGGTTCTTGATTAGTTCTTCCTTTGCAAGGTAACAAACCAGCAGTCCCCTAATAAGGCTTGGCTGTGTGTTCCCCAGTAAGTACTGGTTAACTACCCATTAGATCTTGATTCGTTCCTGAGACGTTTTGTGTATCTTGTTGTAAAGTGTTACAGAATTGTACAGGTGTGTGTGTGTGTGTGTTGCAACTTCAGTTGGTGAGGAAAGTTCAGCAGATGCTTGCAGGCAGAAGAAGCTGTTGGACGACCCCCCCACCCCCCAGCAGCAGGTAAAGAGCTTTAATCTCCACATAAAGCTCACTGTGCTGATTGTTATGGGTGTAGCAAAGCTCTGCAGAGCAAAGGTGGCGTCTTTAGGAAGGAAACGGAACAATATTTAATATATGCACTTCAAATCAGCTCAGAAAATATAATTTATGCCTTAAATCAATTCCTAATCAGGAAGACTGTTTCTTATCTTGACAAATCAGTTTATTCTTATTTCTGCTGTCGTCACGAGGATTTAACTTCAACGCTTGGTTGTATCTAAACAGAGTTTCACTTTAAATGAGCAATAAAACATTTTTTTCATGTGATGTTTGTACAAAAATGTTTTTGTGTTTTTGTCTTAAGTTATGTAAGCTAACAAGGTTATTTGTGCTTTCCTGAAGTGTTCGGTTTTTATTGTGTTATTTGTGTTATATTTTTATTTATTTTATTAAAAAAAAGGGTGTAATAGAAAAAAAAATGGTACGAGGAAATTTGAGTCATTCTGTGACAGTAAGGGATTTTATTTTGTAAATTTATGCATTTTGTAAATTTCTTTCTTTTTGTGCGTAAATTAGCTGCTTGTTTTTAGCACATTTTCATTTTCCCTCATAAAAAAATGTATTTTCCTAATTCCATCTCTCTGTTTGTATTGGCCAGAAATGAGGAAATGTTGGAAAAACCATTTTATTATTGTCTGAAGTGAAAGTATAAATTAATTCTTCAGATTTGAGTTAATCCCAGGCTGCTGTGACTTTGGTTTTAAACTTGCTTCGGGCAAACATTTCAGATTTTAAACAAGCTGCCAACACCCTGAGCTTGTTTTGGTGACGAACACATTTTCTTTAGTTGTTTTTGTTCGTGGTGCCGCTCCGCCCTCAATTCGTTTCTCGTTTAGTTTCCTGCAGTGACTTTTTGAGCTGAAACGTGTTTTCAAAGCTACGTTTCAGGAGCGCCGTGTTCTGCAGAAACGATTTCAGGGAGCGGGGGAGTTTTACAACATTTGCACCTTGTTTAATCTACAACAAAATAATTTGCAATTTCATAAATCTGTGGCTTTCAGAACGTGCACTGGTTGCATTAAGTGGCGTATTCTAAAATCTAAAATGGAATGGGTCAGGGTTGTTGGGTTGTTGACATTAGATCCAACATTTACACTACGATAAATCAAACTGATTGAATCCCCATTCACTGTTTTGTATCAAAAAAAAACTTTTCCCAGTTGTGTTTTTCTTTTTGTCCCCCCCCCCACATGGTTTAAAGATAAGTCTGTGATGTTTGTATTAAATCCTTGTCATTGCCTTTGACAGAAATAAAAGAACTATTTTGATTCGACCTGCTGGAGCTACGTCTTGTTTGAACTCAGGATTAACGGAGAGTTGTAGAAAAGGCTAACGAGGGGAGGATTTGTTGGTGGGAAGGTGGAGCGAGCTCATCATTCCTTGAGCCTCTCGAGGTTCCAGTTGTCACGTCATGGACTACACGCAGCAGACAGCAACCCACGTCGGTGGTGAGTTTATCCTGCGAACTAAACTAAAATATATTTTCTACAACCATTAAGATTAAGCTTTGATCAAATGGAATAACTCCTAAAAGACTAGCAAACCAATACCAGATGTGATGATCGATTTAAAGTCAATTAAATAAAAAAATAGCCCTTAATATTCTTTTTACTACACTGTTATTAATGTTTGACACTAGTATCAGTGCTGACCTTTGTCCCTGGGTGTGACGGGTGCAAACTGTGGCACCATAGATTACTTTTCAGTCCTGCTCAAGGTATTTGAACTATTCAGTTTTGTGCTACGCTTTGGAGAAAAGTACTGACGACAGACTGTAAACTTGAGTTTTACATGAAATAAATCTGGGACTCGGTGTGTTAAAATGATGATGAAGCTGCTTAGTGACAGTTATGCCGTTATAAAAGTTTTCTTGGTTCTACCGTAGCGTAAAAGTGAGAGTTTAAGCAGTTTTGTGTGTAAATGTAACGACGGCATGAAGTCGAGCATTTTGTTTTAGATCGGAGTGAAACTTGTTGGTGAAATTATCTGCTCAAATATCTTGAGTCGGACGTTTTTTCACCTGAACTGTCTGTTTGAAGCCAGTAAACGTTTAAATTGTTTATCACACATTAGTATGCAAACCCCTCAATTTCTAAAAGTAACTTTCCCAGTTTGTGGGGTAAAAATACTTTTCATTTACAAAACTGTGGAGTAGAAACGAACCCCAAACACATTGATGAAGTTTTTGTACAAAAATTCATAAACAAATGTTTGTTTTGTTACAACTGAAGAAGAGAAAAGACGAGTGTGTTTCCTCAGACTGATGAAGCCTTCTGGATGGAGGGCGAAACGTCTCGGCACAACAAAAGAAACCGTCCAGATGACCTGACTGGACATTGTTGGATTTTATACCTGGATTACTGAGCATGAAGTTTGGTGTAAAGGTTTTATTTCTAAAATAAATTACTGCAGTAAAATAACTATTTTGGGTTTTGGTCCAAAGCCCAGATAAAGACTGAAACTGTGACATTTAAAATAAGAATCAAAAGAAGTAACTTTTTTTTTTTTGTCAAAATTAAAGCAGCTTTAATCATTCTAAAGATATTTAAGCAGTGCACTGCTTTATCTAAAAGTTGCAGTAGGTCAGCGGTCAGTGCTGCAGTCCTGTAATCCCGAGGTTGAGGGTTCGAGCCCAGGTTGTGTCAGGAAGAGCACCTGACGAGAAACAAAAGGACAAAACTTTCCTGCGAGTTTGATCGCTGTGGAAACCCCTGAAGAAGGAAGCTGCTGAATAAAATTATGTGCACTGTTTTATATATTTTGCTTTGAAATTTTAGGACAAATTACCTTTTCAGGTATTTGGAGTTAAACTACAAACAAACTAAACTAAACTATAAAGGAAACCCTATTACCCAGGAGTGTTGCACATATAAACATGTGAAATTAAAATAAATGTAATAATAATAATCAGACTGACAGATATTGATATCATTCTGCACTCCACACCAGTAGAGGTGCTTTTCTGCAGGTAGTGTCTTTTTCAACTATTTTTTAGCTTATTTATTAGCAAACGCATTATATGCTATAATGGGAATTGTTTATTGTAATGTAGTATAAAAGAAAATAAAAATACAAAAAATTTAAGCCACTGGTATGATCATCATTTCCCATCTGGCAACACTGAGTCAGATACACAGGGAAGCTGATCAGTGCACTCACTCATGTCGACATGCACGTGCATTTCACAATTTGTACGTGTAGCAAGTTTCTATTTGTGCAGTTTGAAAATTGTACATTAGAAAAAAGTGTTTATGCAATTTCAAATCTTGTGGCACACACAAAAACCTTGTTGAACGTACTTGTGAAAACTTTTTGAGACTAATTTATCTCCATATATAATATTTATATAAACTTTGGTCAGTTCACACAGTTTTGTACATTTACTGTAATTATGTTGTGTGCAGTTCATGTTTATCATGAGGTCACAATAACGAGGTGCAGACTAAGTATTGTATCTATATGTTGTTAAATTGGGTGCACATTTAATGTACTTGTTACGTCATGGACACAGGATAAAATAAATCTCTATTGGCACTTCAAGAGCTCCGTACAAGCCTTCAAAGTGGTGAAATTTTATCATACATGACCTGTTTCTTCCAGGCTCTGACTACTTTGGACTGGGGCTGGTCAACTTTGAAATTCATGAGAACAATATTTCCCATGAGACCCAGGGGCTCAGTGGAAACCATCTGGTGGTACGACGGGGGAAACCATTCAAAGTGACTTTGCTGTTCAAAGGCCGGTCTTGGAATCCCAACAATGAGAGACTGGTCCTGGAAGTTTGCTTAGGTATGAAATACTGAGACAGTTCCACCTAAAAGCATGACTGGATGATGCATGAAAGTAAAAATATCTCTTATTCTATAAACCATGTTTTACAGATTTTGAGTTTTTTATTTAATAATTTTCTTCAAAATGGGACAAACTGTCCTTGTGACATAATGCTTAAAGATTCAATTTAAAAATGTTTTTGGCTCAGATGTCTGGTTTATTTTTATTTTTTTTGACACAACACTGGTTCGTTCCTTGAGTTCAAGAGTAGGTTTTACTTTTTTGGTGTGTACATGATTCATTAATCATCAAGATCAAGTGATAATGAATAAAAGTGAACAATATTTCTTTTAATATTACCAGATTTTTTTTGACTGAAAATGCATAAATAATCAGCAAAAGTCCCAAGAAATTTTGAAAATCCTTTAAAAAACTTGTATAAATATTGCTTCTTGGCTGCAAAATTAAATGTCACCCCATGTGTCCTGAGATCTTCTGCTTGGCTTTTCAAATTATTTGGTAAATTGTTAACAAGGCTGATACAAAATATTACTTTTGAAATAAACAAACTAAAAACAACAATACTTAACAGCCTCTCGCACAATGACTGCTGTCAATAACCCCCGACCCAAAAAGGAAAAAGCAGGTAAAGATAATGCATATGTGGATCTTTACCAAAGTAAAGGTAGTTTATATGACATACAAATGATTTGTGTTTACATTTACCAGTGTAAAAACATGTAAAAATGGATTCTAATGTTGGTTAACATAAAAAAAACAGTCACACAATTTAGCAAATATAAGCAGAATCAGAAAAAACACTCATTCAGCATAATAATGCTAATTTGATGACGTAACGCCACAGAGTCTACATTATTTTTTGCAGAGGGTTCGTCACAAAAGATTCCAGTTCTTTTTGAGGAACAGTCAGCCCCACAAGGATGGTCGGCTACAGTTCCTGCGGGAAAAATCAGTAGGCAGTCAGTCATCATCCATGTCTGCTCCCCTGTTCTGTCCCCGGTGGCTCTGTACCAACTCCTGGTCCACATAGAGACCATAGATCACAGAATGACTTACATGGTGGGGACATTTGTTCTGCTCTGCAACCCTTGGCTAAAAGGTGGGTCTACATATTAATAATAATTGATGTTCAAGCTTTTATTCTGATGAAGATGTGATTAAACATCCCTGCCATTGTGTTGCAGATGATCCAGTGTACATGCAACAGGATGCCCACATAAAAGAGTACATCAAGAATGATTATGGACTGATTTTTACTGGCACTCCTTCAAATGTTCAAGAACGACCCTGGTCATTTGGTCAGGTATGTGACACACAACAACACGCCATAAACAAATCAGAATCAGAATAAGCTTTATTATCATTGTACCGGGATACAGTGAAATTATGTTCGTACAGTCGTCCGTAAGATGGGCAGCGTGCACGTTGCTGCTGATATAATAGTGCGACCCCTTGTTCTTTATCAGAATACTTTTAGATAGAAAAAGGTAAGGTAAGAGGATGGATAGTGGTATTACAAAAAAGAGCTCTTCACATCTTTTCCTATCAGGACACGATTTGAGACATCCAAAAACTCTACCAGCAAGCACATTTATAGACACGACTACATGCATTTGACGTCAAGACGTTGAGATTTGTCCATGAGCACTGTCAGATAGGCCACAGTTCTGACGTTGTCGTTCAGCTGGCAGTTCTGATAAACCTGCACAGAAGTTCTTGGGGGTGTTTGCGAAACACAAAGCTTTGTCCCATAGTTACCCATGTCCCAAGAGAGATTTGATAGGCGGCTCGTATCCGAGGCCAAACGGGGAGCTAAGCCACAATTATTGATTTTCTTCAGGCAGACTGTTTTTTTCTTGTCAGCCTTGAGTCCTGCTGGTACTTTTCCGGTCCAAAATGGCCAGATTTATGGGTATTTTCACTCCACTGATCCATGCTATGAGCCTTCTTCAAGGACAATCCCAACATGCTGGCGAGTCCTAGAAGCTGCAGGTGCCCTGTGATTCTTACAAATCACATCCATCTTACGGTTTAGCTCGTAAATCAACTGATTTTGGGTACTCATAGCACGAACCAACCCTTCATACAGACTCGAAAGGTTTGCCATGGCCGAAACTGCTGCCGAAGTCTTCTTCAAAAGTTGATAAAACAGAGCCCTGCCGATGCCAAAGAGCAGAAACCCTACTATCATAAATCCAAATATATAAATATCTTCAGTGTCCTCCTGAGACAGAACTGAGAGACACATCAGCTGCCAAACCCTCCATGGATCTCTGAAGTACCCCGCAGCGTGAGTCTCAGCCGGAAAAGAGGGTTCTCCAGGACCCTGTTGTTTTATTTAACATATTTTGTCGATTGCGTTGAAAGTCTAGCTCACCAGATCCATAATAGTATATTTAGTTCGGGAGATGTGTGCCAGGAGCTCCAAACACACAGAGCAGAAGCAGAAGGAGAACGGGGGGGAGAGAGCAGAAGTGTTCGTCTTGAGCGAGAGCCAGAGGAGAAAGATGCATAAAGAGTACAGGACAGCTCTATCTGTGTCTTTCTGGATGGGTGCAGTATGAACCTGGAGTCCTGGACGCATGTCTGAAGCTCCTGCAGCTCAGCAACGAGCATTTACACAACAGCAGCAGAGACTACGCTTTAAGAGCTGACCCCGTCTACATCTCCAGGGTGATCTGTGCCATGGTAAGCTTTGTAGCTGATAAGAAATACGATGCATCTTTCTGCTCTTTCCTAATATTCATTTCAAAAGCATAAATGAAACTTGTCCTCTGCAGGTTTGCTGTGGAGAGACTTAAGTTAAATATTGTTTCTTCTCCTCTTAAAGGTCAACAGCAATGATGATCTTGGTGTTTTGCTCGGAAGGTGGAAGGACAATTACACAGATGGCGTGAAACCGACAGACTGGAGCGGCAGCGCTGATATCCTTCACCAGTGGCTCTCATCCAACGGCAAACCTGTACGCTACGGACAGTGCTGGGTGTTCGCATCGGTCCTCTGCACAGGTATTTTGAATAAGAAGTTTGTAAAAGCCTATTTCTTAAAGTATCATCACTAGGTTACCATCAGGAAGCTCATGGTCACCTCACAGTCAAAGCTTTATTTTTAGAGTAAAAGTATCGCCATGAACTCATTTAGTGTTACTGAGCATCTAAGTCACTCTGCTATTTGAGATCTGACCCTTTTTGTTGTCCACAGCCATGAAAGGCAGGCGATCATGTATATGTATGTGTGTTTGTGAATGCACATGTTGATTCATCTGTCTAGAAAAGAAAAAAAAAATTCTGGACGGAGTTTAATGAAACTCAGAAAGAAATCACTGGATCTACATCTAACTTTTGAAGCTTGATTCAAGATGGCCGCCACCACTATTGGAGTTTATAGGAAAAAAATGGATATAACTCAGTCAGTCTGAAATATTTTGAGCTAAAATTGGCCGATAGTAGCTGAAAGTCAGCCCTAACACATCTTTATTTAAAACTCTGCTATCAGCTGTTGGAGTCAACTCTTTCTGTCTGTTAGCAAAATATTTCATGAACCAGATCGCATTAGCAGAAGCCACTTTGTCCTGAGGAGGGCTGCATGAGACCAACCCTGCTGACCCAGACAAACAGCAGCTAAAACCTGCAGTCACCAGTGATTTACAGTCAACACTCCTAACACACATGCATCTTTAGTCTGAATGGAAACTGAAGCAAATGGAGAGAATCTGAGCCGCCAAAGAAAAAACGTGCAACACAAATAAAACACAAAATTGTCCAGTAGCATCAAACCAACAAACTTGTTGCAGTGACATAGTAATGAAGCTAATATTTTACCACAGAACTGTTTAAATTACAAGAAAAAGGAGCCTCATATGTTGTATTTCAACTGAAATTTCTCATCCTTTTCCCCAGTTATGAGAGTTCTGGGCATCCCCTCCAGAGTGGTGACAGTTTTTACCGCAGCACATGACGCCGATGGCAACACCACCATCGAGGAGTTTTACACAACCAGTGGAGAAAAGCTCAGCCTGTCTGATGACAGCATTTGGTAGGTGATGCTCTTTAATTCAGTTCAATTCAATTCTGTTCATTTATACAACACCAAGTCACAACAGAAGTCATCTCAGGGCACTGAACAGAAACATTCATAGGCCTATACATAAAACGTACGTTAATAATATTCATTATCTAAAGAGCAGACTGCTTTGAGTTTAACTTGATCGCTGACTGTCATCTTGAGCAAGCACAAAGGCAACAGTAGAAAGGAAAAACTCCCTCATGAGGAAGAACCCTTTAGCAGAACTAGGTTCAGGACAAGCGGCCATCTGCTTCGACCGGCTGGGTTTGAGAGGAACAGATACACAATGGCAGGTCAAAAATCACGTTAAGACAGAAATAGTATCAAATGAAAACTATTCAGTTTTAAACAACAAAGTCCAAGCTCAATATATTCAATTTTAGCTATTCATGTAAGGAAATTAGGTCAATTTGTCATCCAGTAGCCTAAGCCTATAGCATCATAACAAGCCAACCATAGCTATAGGATTTATCAAAATGGAAGGTTAGAAGTAAGATTTTGAATTAAATTCAGAATTTGACAGGAAGCCAATGGAAATAAGTTAAAACTGGAGAAATATGGTCTTACAAATGAATTGATTAGAAGATTCATATTTTTGTGGCTCAGAAATACGCCTCGGTTCTTGCATGAGTACTTGTGTGCACAAACAGGAACTTCCATGTGTGGGTGGAGTGCTGGATGAGGAGGTTAGACCTCGGTGCAGAGTTTGATGGTTGGCAGGTTGTGGATCCAACACCACAAGAGAAGAGCGGAGGTGGGTTTCTGCTGCACACGGGCATCAAGTTGGTGCTCCTCAGACATTGATATTTGAACACTACTTTGAAAACATGATGAGAAGTGAAGGTTCAAAATGAGTTTCCTTCTTAAATACAAGTCAGAGATAATTAAAAAAAATTTCTAGATCACTAAATATCACTTATGTAATAACCACAAATTCATCATTCTCTTAGGGATGTTCCGCTGTGGCCCTTGCCCAGTAGCTGCCATCAAACATTGCATCAATGTGCCATTCGACACCCGATTTCTCTACGCTGCTGTTGATGGTGACGTTCATCGTTTGATCATACATAACGGGTCGGTGGTGGGAAGGACGGTGGACACTGAGTGCGTGGGAGAGCTGATCTACACCAAAAGCATCGGATCGGACACTCCGCAGAATCTGACCAATACTTATAAGGGCATAAAAAGTACGAGATACTAGTTCAGTAAGAAGAATTTGAATCCACTTCTTGTGTTCCCACCGTGCAAGAATTATTTTCTTGTTTGCTTATGCCAAGGGCCACAAGATGCAAGTACACACCAGTGTGAACTCCTGAGTTACAACTCAAGAGCCGCACGTTCTGGTAATTATTGTTTATGTTACATCACAAAAATGAATAAACATATAGTTAAGAACAGCTGATGTGTTTGTTTTACAATTTTAATCTTTATCTCTTTTTTCCTCTCCAGGCACATTATCTTACTCCTGCATGTCCTCTCATACAGGAAGTAGTTTATTTGGTAAGATTTCAAAAATACATTTTAAACTTGTTTGGTTCCACACAGTGGTTCCATCTGAAGTCCTTCTGCAAGAATAGCATCCATCTATTATCTTTACCTGCTTCTTCCTTTCTGGATCACTGCTGCCCATATCCAGCAATCACTGTGCGAGAGGCGGGGGACATCCTGGACAGGTCTCCAGTCCATCACAGGGACACATAGAGACAAACAACCATTCACTCTCTCACTCACACCTAGAGACAATTTAGAGTTACCAATCAGTCTAACTGAAAGAAACTGAAGTACCCGGAGTAAACCCACAGGGATGAGGCAGAGTGCACGGCTTGGCCATTGGACTCCTGAGCATGGGTGGGGCAACTTGGGGTCTGATGATCTTCATCATTAAAAATAATTAAAGAGCATTTATTTTTGTTATTTACACAAATAGAATACAGCTGCTGCATGTGGGTCAACACAAACGCTTTGTCCAAGACAACCTAATTTAGTCTCAACCAGATCTCGCGTCCGGTGGACAACCATTGACATAGACATGGATTAAAGATCTCCGTCGCCGCGGCAGATTTCCATCATTTTTAACATCTGTAAAAATGAAAGGGGAAGAAGTAGTGTGTTATGTTGCAGTTTTTTAAAAGCCATCCAATCTAACGATGATACAGGAAATAAAGTGACGCAGCTTTTGACAAATAAAGACAAAGGTTTGATGTTTGTCAAACATTAAAGTGGAAAGGCAGCAAGGCTCGCAGCATTGGAGCGGGGTTCAAACTGTTTTACCATGGTGTGGATAGAAAGAGAAATGGAGTAGGTGTGGTCCTGAAGGAGGAGTTGGCAAAGAATGTAGTAGAGGTGAAAAGAGTGTCAGATAGTGTGATGTGTCTAAAGATAGAAGATCTGATGCTTAACATTATCAGTGGTTATGATCCACAGGTTGGATGTGATGTGGAGGAGAAAGATACATTCTGGAAGGATCTGGATGAAGTGATAGAGAGTATTCCCAGGGAGGAGAGAGTGGTGATCGGAGCAGACCTGAATAGACATGTTGGTGAAGGAAACAGATGGGATGAGGATGTGATGGGTAGGTTTGGTGTCAAGGAAAGAAACCAGGAAGGACAGATGATGTGGATTTTGCCAAGAGAATGGAAATGGCTGTAGTCAACAGTTATTTCCAAAAAAGGGAGGAACATGGAGTCACCTATAAGAGTGGAGGAAGGAGTACGCAGGTCGACTACTCTCTGTGTAGAAGAGGAAACCTGAGAGAGATTGGGGACTGTAAGGTTGTGGCAGGGGAGAGCGTGGTCAGACAGCATCAGATGGTTGTGTGTAGAATGACTGCTGTTGTGAAGAAGAGAAAAAGAGTAAAATCAGAGAAGAAGAACAAATGGTGGAAGATTGTGAAGAAATAATGTTGTGAGAAATTCAGAGAGGAGCTGTTAAAGGCTGTGAGTGATAAGAAAGAGCTTCCAGATGACTGTTATTAGATAGACAGGTAGGAAGGTACTTGGTGCGTCATCTGGACAAAGAATGGACGATAAGGAAACCTGGTGGTGGAATAGTGAAGTGCAGGAAGCTTCTTGTTTGCTCTGGTGATGGACTGACTAACAGATGAGGTCAGGCAGGAATCCTCGTGGACTATGATGTTTGCAGATGACATCGTGATCTGTGGTGAGAACAGGGAACAGGTGGAAGAGAACTTGAAGAGGTTGAAGTATGTACTTGAAAGAAGAGGAATGAAAGTAAACCGTAGTAAGACAGAGTCCATGTGTGTGAATGAGAGGGAGGCCGGTGGAACAGTGAGGCTACAAGGAGCAGAGGTCACAAAGGTGCAGGACTTCAAGGATTTGGCGTTCACTGTCCAGGAAAATGGGGAGTGTGGTAAAGAGGTCCAGGCAGGATGGAGTGGATGGAAAAAAGTTTCAGGAGTGATTTGTGACAAGAGTGTGTCGGCAAAGGTCAAAGGAAAAGTTTACAAGACATTGGTGAGACCAGCTAAGTTGTATGGTCTGGAGACAGAGACATGGACAAAAAGACAGGAGACAGAACTGGAAGTGGCAGAAATGAAGATGTTGAGGTTCTACTTAGGAGTGACAAGCATGGATAAGATTAGGAAGGAGATCATCAGAGGTACAGCACAGGTTGAACAACTGGGAGATAAAGTTAGAGAGGCCAGACTGAGATGGTTTGGACATGTCCAGAGGAGGGACAGTGGGTATACTGGTAGAAGGATGTTAGAAATGAGAAACAGGAGATATATGATGCAGTTAGAGACGACGTGGAGGTAGTTGGAGCGAGGACAGAGGAAATGGAGGAGGATGACTCGCTGTGGAGATCCCTGAAGAGGGAAAAGGCCGAAATCAGAAGTACAAATAAATGTAGCCTTGTAAACATTCAAAAATCAATCAATCAATTAATCAATCAATAAATCAATTAATCAATCAATTCAACTTTATTGTCCTTAACATTCAATGAAATGGAGATTTGTCTTTGACATCTGGCTTATAAAAACAACACAAGATAAAAATGTGATTAAAAAACTTAAAAAACTTTAAAAACAAGCTTTGCTAAATCAATTAATTACAATCACTACTTCAGAGCCAAATATAGTTGTTTTCCCCTTTTAATAGTACAGTAGTATTTTATGAGAAAAATTGTGACCAAGTTCTTATAGACTGTTTATTTTACTAATTTTAGTGTTTAAACTTATACTTTTTGTTGTCCAAGTTAAACCAAACGAGCCAAGAAAATGAAAATATGCTTCATGGACTCAAACCAGCAACTCTGAAATGGAGCTGAATGTATTTCTCTCCTTTTCTACAGCGAGCCCACAGATGTATTCTGCCTCCATAACTCCAGCAGATGATGCTGTTGGTAAGAGTCTAGCTTTTATTGTTACTCTAATTTTCAAATCTTTGTCAAATCATTATTTGTAGGAATGCTGATTCAGCATTTGCACACCTTTTTTCCTTTTTTTATTTTTCTGCACTTTTTAGCAATATAACTACTTCAGCATACTTTATGCTTTTTTACCCATTCGTATATCAAAACATTCAGCTCATTTAGCTGATTGCTGCTATGTTTTTTTTTTTTTTTTACTTTAATATTTTCAAATATTTGTCTTTATTTACAAACATTTTTGTTAGAGAATTATGTTGACATTGTTTCAATTCTTTCAAAAACATTGTTTTTCCTACTGTTTTTTGTTTTAGCTATTATTTCAACTATACTTTTAGCTTCTACCTATAGCCTTTAAATACTTTTAGATTTTTAGCTAGCCTTTTTGCTACTTTGCTACCTTTTTGATAGCTTTTAAGTAGCTGTTTTAGATTTTTAAGCTTCTAGCTAGGCTTATAATGCATTTAGTTATCTTTAAGCCACTTTTTTTAGCTAGTATTTTGCTACTTTTGGCTTTTACCTATGCTCTTTTTAGCTAGTGCTCTGCTTTTCAGTATTTTTTTTTTGTGAATGTTCTGTTTTTTTAACAACCTTGTGCAAATGTCTGCAGTTGTTCATCACTCATTTTTCATGCTGTGCAGTTTTTCAGAAACTCTTCTCGTTTATATTGATTTTTACAGGTCGTTTCTTCTGAAAGTTTCATAGTGAATACTTCAATACAAAATAAAAATGATCCGTTATTAAACAGTTTTCTATCAGTCAAAAACACTCATGTTGAAATTCTGTCAGAGTGATAGTGCACTCTTTTCTACGTGCATTTAGAAAACTTGTGTGATAAGAAGCAAAATATCTTCAAAAACAAGAAAATTAAAATCCAGTTGCTTTAAAAATAAAATCAGTTGTTTAAGCTTTGCAACGCCCTGGATAAATAAGAATTCCCACTAACTAGTGAAAGTTAAATTATTAAATGCAAACAATAAATAAAAAAAGTCAAATGAGTGTGTTTGAAATCCTATTTTCGATGTTGCTTCCATTTACCTAAAAAAATTAAGTGTAAAAAACATGATTTACATGAACATGTTCATGGACATTTTTGCTATTTTTGGCTGTAACTGGAACTTTCATTACACAATTTCATTTCACCTCATGTACCACATGTGATGCGAATGACAATAAAGAACCTTGAGCCTTGATTGTAGGTCTAAAAGTTGATATTACAAAATATTACCACTGAACAAGTTTTTTTTTTTTTAGATATCTAAATTAAATGTTGACATTTTCTTGTTTTTGCAAAAGCCCACATACTATAACTGCAGCATTGCACAGCATATTTATACCATTACCACCTCCAATACAAACATTTTTATCACTCGGGAAAATAGTTTACCAATTTTAAACTAAAGTTTACCGTTTTGTGCGAACTGGTTTAGTTGTCTAAGATCGACCTATGGACAGCTAAATAGAGATGGAGCAGGACTCAAGATTAAAGAAATTATTATAATTTTCTTGAAGTGTTTTTTTATTTAATGGGACCAGTTCCAAAGAGTATTTTTTAAGTTTTAAAACAAATCCAAAACTGGTTATTTTCCAGGACAACTTTTTTACCTCGTGCTGCAGACCTTGTGTTTGACCATACAGACTCACAATATGATCTTCATCAATGCTGAAGCATCAAAAATACAAATATACATCTCTTTCAGAAATGTAAATTCATACATTTTCACTCTTGGTTTGGGGGATTTAGCAGGGTTTATTAAAATAATAATGGTTTCTACTTCACTTCAACAGCATTACTTTGATCAGACAAGCACCGGTGCCTTCAGGGTCCAGAACTTCAAATGATCTTGGTTGTAAATTTTCCACTTGAAACAGTGCGCCCATCTTTTCCAGGAGAAACATCATGTGGTTTGCAGGTGTCCATAACCATCCCAGGCTCACCTTTACTGGGTGCGAACATCGACGTGTGTGTGAAAGTCACAAACCACTCAAGCAGACCGAGAGACCTGATGGAACACGTTAACGCTCAGCAGAAAGAGTACAACAGAGACCCACAGCAGAGCTTCTGGAGAGCACAAAGAGAGGTGCACATACAGACACACCAAGGTGAGCCAAAACACCAATGTTCATGTAAGTATCAGAAACAACAGAAACCAGAGACAGAAAATGTTCCAGAATGCTGTGGAAGAGGATGATCTTGTGGCGCAAGTTAGATTTGAGATGACAAAAGGTCAAAAGGATTTGTTTTAGCTGTCTACATGAAAACACTATAGGAATTATAAGATTTGTTTTTACTTTGGAATCCATCCATCCATCCATCTGTCCATCCATTATCTTTACACGCTTCTTCCTTTTCGGGTCGTGGGGGTCGCTGGTGCCCATTTCTAGCAGTCACTATTAGGTCTGTTGCGATAAACAATAAATCAATCATTCGCGTGATAAATGAAAATTATCAACCTCATTTTCATTTATCGGCTTTGTCGTTTCTTCGTCTCTCTCGTTCTACTGAAAACACTGGATGACAAAAAGCTCAACTTCAATGTTCTTTACTGACCCCTCCCTTTCTCGTTTCTCTTTAAAATCCATTTTAACGATCCAAAATTGCGTTTTTGGATCGTTAACAGCAGATAAGCTGAGAAGCTAAGCTACGAGCTAAGCTAACAGGCCGACCACGGGAAAAACCTCCGTCTTGTCGAAGCTCCAAAATTCACGGTTGAAACTCGTGCCTTCGTTTAAAAAGTTGTTTTTCTCAGCAAAAAAAAAGCTGAGAACTTGTTTACTGATTTTTTTTTTTTTAATTAAAAGCTTTATGAAAAATGCTATGCTAAAGAGCTCAAACCACACCGAGTGTCCACCATTTTGAGAACCAAAAACAAAGGAAGGAGAGACAGCCCATGTCACGTCAAGGAGCCTCCCTCCCATTTTTCCTAAAGAGACACGCTGCTCACTCCCTCACTATCCAGCCATCGGTTCAAACTGTCTTATACTGCCATCAGGTGGTCGATAAAGGTACTACACTCAAAACAAATTAACAAACATTTCTTCTTAAATTTGACAATAATTACTAATTATTTTCAAATTTCAAACAATATTATCGTTTATCGCAATAATTTCCGAGACAATTAATTGCCCAGCAAAATTTGTTATCGTGACAGGCCTAGTCACTGTGCGAAAGGCGGAGACACCCAGGACAGGTTTCCAGTCCATCACAGGGACACATCGAGACAAACAACCATTCTCTCTCTCACCCACGCATGCACGGAGAGAACATGCAAACTTCACCCAGAAGGGTCCCTGGCAGGGATTTGAACCAGCGACTTTCTCTCTGAGAGGCAACAGCTCTACCAACTGAGCCCACTATGGAACCCGTTTTCCAAAAATATAATTTTAGGAAACCACAAAGTATTTCCATGTGGACGCAGGACTGAAATTATATATTTTTAAATATGCCTTTCCATAGAATGGTGGCGCAGAGGTTAAAGAAGGTGGGCCTGCAATCGGAAGGTCGCCGGCTCAACTTCCTGCACCAACAATATCAAAATGTGTGTGGGATAGGTGCAATACCCACACCTGCCTCCACACTCATTTTCCCCACTCTGTGCCCTTGAGCAAGGCCCTTAAACCCCACCATCTGCTCCCCCAACCACCCTAAATGGCAGTTCTCTGCTCCATGCAGAGGGCACAGTTGTCAAGTATTTGTACGATTTATTTCACTGTAGCGACCCCTGAAGAAAGGAGCAGCCAAAAGAAAAAGAATAAAAAAAAACTTTCCATAGAATGTTCTTTTTGTGTAGATGTGTCTCCAGTCTGTTTCTGGTAAAAATGCAACATGAGAAAAGTTTTTCCAACACGTAAACACTGTTCTGTTCTTTTCAGCGTTAACGCTCCGGCACACCATTCCTTATTCTGAGTACGAGTCCACCCTGAAACCTGATAGTGTGGTGAATGTGGCAGTGGTGATGCAGGACCTGATGACCAGAGAAAGAGTCCTGGGTGCACACGAGTTCAGCGTGAGCACAGCGCAGATAACGATACAGGTAAAGCAGCGTCGAACATCTTCTACTTTTCAGATCACCAAGTATCATGAATTAATTATCTTCTCATTCTTTTGTTCTGTGTTGTTCCCACTTTGATCTACTCAGTGGTTGTCAGCTGAATATGACAAGCTCAAGTTATTAGAGTGTAATGAAAGCAAAGACATGAATCCCATCAAAGAAGCATCCTGGATAGTTTTCCCCTCTCTGAGTATTTCGCAGCACAGTTCGGTGACCTAAATCAAACTTTTCATACCAAGTTTCATCAAACTCCAAGTCAACTGTCAAAACTTTGCTTTTGGTGCTGAAAATAGGGTCAGAAAAGGTTTGCTTTTGAGCAGAAAATACATTTTTTACCTTTTTAAAGAGTATAATAAACAGGAAAAGAAGAACATCAACTAGTGAACACATTAGTCGTGCATAAAATATTCAAGCCATCGGCACAAATGCATTTTCTGTGAATTAAAGAAGTGTTGTTGTTTGTTTCTGCACAGTCAGGGTTCAGGCCCACATGGCGTTGGTTTTCTTTGACCAGTCATTAGTTTGTGGGAGGTTGTGTATGTTTAGCTTGGTTTAAAAAGGTTTTCTAGTATTGTACCAAAGTTACTTTCAGTTCTGTGGTATTGTCTGCAACAAAAAGCCAAGTCAGACCCTATCAAGCCGTAGATCAAAAAACACTTCCATTGGTAGCAGCTCCTTAACATTTGGCATCACATTAAAGGCGACATCATTATATATTGGAGCAGTTTGATTGATCCTTCTTAAAGTGATCACTAGTCTTGCTGGAATTGGTTAACTTGTCCCCATTCTATTCCTAAAATGCAATTTACAAGTCTCTGCAGACAGACATGCAGTAACTGTTTGGAGCATCTGCGACCAAATAAATATGCTGTATATTTTTTACCATCTTCTTTGTATTCATGTACTTTGCAGATTGAAGGAGGTGACCGAATTCAAATGAAGAAAGAAAAATCAGCTCGAGTGACTTTCACCAACCCCTTTGAAAGAGCTCTGTCTGAAGCTGTGCTGAGCGTGGAGGGATCCGGTTTGATCAAGGGCAAACAGGAGGCCAAGTAAGTGTATTTAAAGTTGCAATTAAAGATCTCATATGGTTAAAATAAAATGTACACACAAACATTTAGCTTGTAAACAAATGGCAGGGATGCCATGTAGAAATAAAACAAGGTGACTTGTTTTAAAACCATCTTCTTTTGCACGTAGAATAGAAACAGAAAGTGACATTAGTCAAAAATGCATCTAGACCTTGAAGAGGTTTCTGTTCTCAGTCCACCCATAAGTGAAAAACCACCAAGTAGGAAAGTAGGACAATTAATAAGTAGTAGTTTATTTTAGTGTATATACTGTGTGTGTGCGTATATATTTACACACACACACACACATATATATATATATATATATATATATATAGATATATGTATATTTATATATATATATATGTATATGTATATGTGTATATGTATATATATGTATATGTATATGTGTATATGTATATATATGTATATATATGTATATGTATATGTATATATGTGTATGTGTATGTATATGTATATATATATATATGTATGTATATGTATGTATATGTGTATATATGTATGTATATGTGTATATATGTATGTATATGTGTATATATGTATGTATATGTATATATGTGTATGTATATGTATATATATATATATATATGTATATGTATGCATATGTGTATATATATGTATATGTATGCATATGTGTATATATATGTATATGTATGCATATGTGTATATATGTATATGTATGTATATGTGTATATATGTATGTGTATGTATATGTGTATATATGTATGTGTATGTATATGTGTATATATGTATGTGTATGTATATGTGTATATATATGTATATATGTGTATATATATGTATATGCATGGTGTTTCAAACCCTTCCTACACTTGCAATATTCTAAACAATGTATCTAAACTAAACGCTCTAAAAGAGCACAGCATGTCATGATCTCTGCCACCTGCCAGCACTCTCGGTCACGCCCACTTCAAAGCAGAGAAATGATATGCTGCAGGAGGGAGCTTCTCTCTGCACATGTGGGCTACACACAGGTGCAGCAGGTGCTATATAATTTAAAAATATTTATTTTAAATAAAGGAATCCATGCCAATCTTGCGGCTCATCCATCAATCAGCCAATTGTGTGTCATATCCTCTGTTACTTTGAAAATCTGCGATAGAGCGAGTCTGCGAGCCGTGGAGTAGCGAGGGACTACTGTACAGTATTTATTAACTCCTTAATGACAAATATAGATTATGAGGAATTTGTACTCCGTGCAGCGTCAAGCCCCTGTTCAGTTTCCGTTCGTAAAGCTGGACTGTTTCAGGCGCTGCACATGCACCGAGTGTATCTTTGTTGGAGCTGGAAGATTAAGCCTCTCTTCTCTGTCCCTCAGGCTGCTTCTCCTGAAGCCAGGCGAGAATATCAAGAAGACCGTGTCCATCATGGCCACTTCACCTGGCACCAAAGTGCTCAAGGCCACTTTGTCCCACAGCAGCAGCTCCATTATGGTGTCCAGGAGCTTCCACAAAGTTTCTGTATCGTCTGCATGACAACAAAGAACTCATCGTCGCAGAAAGATCAACTAGAAACGTTTTTGTTCTCAGAAATTTTCTCTTGGAGTCGTCATATTCAGCAAACTAAACTGAAGCAAACATAAAAATCGTCTTAAGCCTTTATTTTTTTGGTGTAAACAGAATGTTTTATACATTTGTATATAGAAAATACTTGTGGATTTGTGACGCTTCTGTTTGAAAAATAATACAAGACACTTTTAGCCCACGCGATGTCCACACACTGTAAATGTTAAGAGAACACACCACCCAAATGTCCTGTTTTTCTTATTTGATGTTAAAAAAAGCCCCAAACCGAAGTGTTTTTGTCATTCCTGACGAGACTTCATGTAAGCGCCTGACGTGAAGGTGAAGAAAAGAACAGCAAAGAGGAAGTAGAGTCTTAAAATAGTGCTCTCAGTGGAGCCTAATCATGTAAATAAGACTAACTGGGACAGAGAACAGGAGCTAATTGGAGGTGAGGAACAGATTTAAGAAGAGGAAGCAAATAAGTGTGTATAACGTGGGAAAACTTAATGCACGCTTTATTTTTCAGCGCTGGTAACACGACAGAAATATGATAAATGGGATGCAATTATATTTTACAATACGAGTCAAATTCACAGATACTGCAATGAAACAACTGCGAGGTCTTTGCAAAGGTCAGCGCTGCATGTGGGGTAGGAAGGTTGAACCTTCTTCTTCTACAGCTGCTCACACATGTTACAAATATTGTAAAAGTATGTGGCATTTAAAGTGGTGTGCCAAAAAATAATACAATGTCTAATGCAGGCTAGATTTAATTAGCTTCGAGTACTAAGCAAATAAATTGGAAGTACTGTACTGCCTTTTTTGTAGAAAATCTGTGGACTGAGCAGGTTCTTTCCTTTTCCTTCTGTTTCTGATGGACACGCTTCTTGTTTCTGCAGTTTGTATTGCATGCTGAGCTGAAGATGCTCAGGTTGGGATCATGCAGCGGGTTACAGCTAGATGTCACTACATCCTAAAGTCTACAATATAGTGGAACCAGATGTGCACACTGGACCTGCAAAGCTGTTATTTTAGGACCATTTCAGAACAAAGTGGAAACCAGTAAAGAAATGGACAGCTGAGATTCAATCAGCTGGTAGGGGTGTTTTAATCAGTTTAGTTATGTAGTTAATATATAATTTAAGTGTCTTCACAGGACTTGATTAAAATCCCTAAATCCTGCGTTTCTTGTCATGCCACTTAAATGTCACATTCGTTTTGCCCAGGTCTCTTCATCAAGCTCTAAAGGAAATTACTCAAGCCCTCAGTGCCACTGCAGCTGATAGATGCATAAATTATGAATTACTTTTTCCATTTCTGTGTTGGAGGATCACACATCGCCCTTTCTGTGGGGAGTTTGCATGTTGCACATGTGGGTTTTTACAGAGTACTCCTGTTTCCTCTCACAGACCAAAAACGTGCATGGTAGTTTAATTTGTATCAAATCATCTTTAAGTGTGGGTGAGAGAGTGAATGGTTGTTTGTCTCAGACAGGTCTAAAGACCGATGGACTCCACCACTTGTTGCTTTACAAATCAAGGACTTTTTAATGCTTTTAATGAGTCTACGAGACTATAAAATTATATTATTTAGGTTTTTCTAAAACGGGTACAATGTGCCTTGGATAATGATGTTTTCTGCTTTCAGCTACTTTAAGCTTGATCGCAGATTTTTGAGTTTTAGACAGTAACTCTTATTAGTAAAGGTGTGTCTCAGTTTAACTTTTCCTTAATAAATGCACTTTAATGGTCAAATCAGCTGCATTTCGCCTGGGCGGCGCAGCAAAATGCAGCTGATTTGATGTTTGCTCCAGGAGATCCAGAGCGAGATGAAGGTGGCTCTGTATGGCAAGCCAAGTGTCTCATTAATAGCCACTTTTAATTATTAATGAGACGCTTAGTTGACGGCCCTCTAGTGGCTGAAAATGGTAGTGTTCAATATTTTCCATGTCAGAACTCAGAATTGATGAAATTGTCAGATCTCAGCCAAAAATTTGGTTATGAATATGGGAAAAAACGTAAAAAAGTCTCTTCGCTGTATAAGGCGCAGTCATGCTAATTTATACAAAAAACTGTGACTTATACAGCGAAAATTATGGTAAATAACTTTTACTTTAAACCTGAGTCCCCTGAGTCCTGTCCGCATTTTGGGTTCAACCACCACCAGATCATTACAAAAATAGTCCAAAGTGTACAGAAGGAGTCAGATTGCAAAAAAACAGACGAAGCAATTCCCGCAAAAACTGAAAACTCATGAGAGCCTTCTCCATAAAAATAAAAAAATTAATGAAAGCTTGTGGTTGGAAGTTCACTGGAAGATGCTTTGGCCTTGCTCAGCTTCTGAACGAGGGTTGTTTGGACGTGAATTAATCCAGGTTGACACGTGTACCCAGCATCTTGTGCTCTCACCTCAGTGACGGAGAGGCGGCGGCGTTGGCAGACGGGAGACGATAATCAGGCCTCCACACTCGTTGATTTTCAGACAAATTAAACGTCAGGGGAAAGCAGGGAGCGGGACCGCTGGGCTGCTTTGAAAAGCTGAGGCTATCATAAATTATTAATGGCTCCCCGTCACGGCCTTTTCTTCTCATCCTTTGCTCCATCTCTCTTTTTTTTTTTTCCCCACCAAGCCCTCACTCCTCACTCTTCATGGCTCTTCAGTACCGTTCACTTTTTACTGCCCCCACCTCTCACCTTCATTTCCTCTTTTTTTACCTGTCCGCTCCTCTTTTCATCACTCCTTCCTCCAAACGTTGTTTACAGTCCATACCTTCCATTCAGCCTTCTACTAAATCCCCTTCCCAGCCTGCTTTTTGCTGATTTTCACCTTTCCCATCCATCTGCTCTTCTTACTGGTTCCCACGTCAATGGTCACTTTTCCCCCTACTGATAATCCCCTTGTCACCCCTCCTTTCTTTTGTGTATCTTAAAGTTTCAACTTAAAATTTATTATTGCACATTTTAGTAAATCAGAAAAAAATGAAACCGTCTGAGTAGTCTTTTTGTACAAATACTCATTATACAGATGTATTTTTTGAACTCTGTACAACTAATATGCATTTAACCAACTACTAAATAAAAAAAAAGCACGTTAGCTCAGCTTTGCCTTTATCTAATTATGAACTTACTGATCATTTTTCACCGTGCTGTAATGCTCTCTTGCTCTCTTGCCACTCTACGTTTTGCTTTCAGTCATGCACAGTAAAATGCATCTTAACCAGTAGCGTCAGCTCTGATAAATATGATAATGAATCCAGCTTCTGTCTGCTGTCTACTGTCACCTGGTAATGAGTTTGTCCCGAAGGTCATTGTTATAATAGCTCATTAGCATCACAGGCTAATACTGCTTTGTGATGCCGGAGGTCAGCCGGGCTATTTGTTTGCTGTAGTGTTTGAGCTCCGTCATTCAGTATCGATCAGTGTGGGTTTCAGTGTGAGTTTGTGGGTTTTACAGCTGACAGGCAGAGTTACTGTCTGCATGTGTTAAATATGTTTTTGAATTAGATGACTACCTCATGTGTGCATGTGTGTTATGTGGTAAAATGTCATCCTGCTGGACCAAACACTTCATTTTTTAAAACTTCCATTATTGCTCGCCACCGAAAGGCAGGAGGAAATATTGTGTTTATCTGTAACATTAGCAAAACATCCTTATGAATTAGTGGATAAATGTTAATAAAACTCTGAAAGGAATTATTGAGCCCGTGTCAAAAAGGATTGAACTATTGAGCAAACTCAATTCAAGATGGCCACCACAGGTTAGCGAACACAAAATGACTATGACTCTGCCAGTTATACAGAGAATGAGCTCAACTTTGGTGTGGTAGTAGATCAGCAATATCCTCAACAAGTAATTTGAGCAGTACTCATTGTGCAAGAACTTTGGCATTAGCTGTTTGAGTCAACACCCTCACTTAGCAAAATATCTTAAAGCCAATTGACAGATTTTAGTGAAACTTCCAGAAAGTATTCATTGGCTGCTCATCTAAAACTCATTAAAGTCTGAGGTTAACCCAATTCAAGATGAATACCACAGCTAATGGCCTAATCCGGTGTAACGGAGTTAAAAATGAACTCCGAAGTATTTGTTTACTGTATTATTGTGTTTTATTTTGAAATGTGTCAAAGGCAGAAATGATGTAATACATTTTGTTCTGTTGCTTCCTCTCCCTCTCTTTGCCACCATGCAATGCGAGGTTAAGTAGTGTGAAAAAAATGGCTTATTTTTCTTTGTCTACAAAAATGTAGCTATTTAAGTTATAAATCTTTTATTATGTTGGTTGATATCAGTTTTGCATTGTCATTGTGGCCTTTTATTTTTAATTTTGAATGCAAAACCAAAGTTTTTAGATGTTTTATTGTCCCAGTTGTAAGATAGTTTGGTGCCATTTTCAGTTTAGTGCTTTCTCTTGTGGTTGCTGACTGTAATAGCACAGCAGATGCTTTGCTGCCATTCCACACAGTATAACATTTATTTTTGCAAGTGTAAGAGCCAGAAGTGCAGGACACACAGAAGACATATGATGTGTTTGGTTTATTGTCTTCTGCAGGAGAGCATCTTTGGATGCTCAGTCATTTGAAGAAAGTAAGCATTGCTGCACCAATACAGATATTGAGCTAAATATGGTGTGACAGTAGCTGACAGTCATCCTGAATGCACGATTCAAGATAATGCGAGATCTCTCAGTATTGCATGAGATAGCACATAACATCATTTACAAAGTTCAACTGAAATGTCTACAACTTTGTTTCTCGTTTCTCAACAGAAACCATTTCTGGTACAAAACTTTGATAAGAAATGTGGCGGGCTATATGCATTCCCTAGGCTTTTAATTATAACTGCTATTTTAATTTTCCTTAATTTTTGTTGAGCAGGAAAACCACATTTTTTTCATTTTGGTGATGAATGTGGTGTGCGATCACGACTTGCTGACAGATTCTATGTATCCTCTGCTCCTCACTGGCTCCTGATTTGCCTCATTATTAATACTGAAAAAGAATCGTTCGAGAACTCCAGTGAAAATGGTTTGTGGTCAGCCATTTTGCAACCAGAGTAAGTGTCATAGTTTAATGAGTCAGTCAGCCATTTTGGCTTCTGTAGACATGACTTAATCAGTCAATTAGAACAGCAGTTGATTAATATGCCTGGTCTGGGAGCAGCCTCAGCCAAGAGAGAAATGGGCCGGTGAATGAATAATCACCACCAGCGTGCTGCAGGGCTGCAATCGTTGAAGATTTAAAGGGGAATAAACTCTGAATTTTTAGCAGGGTTTTCTTTCCAGCTTGTCCAGATGACCCATTGGTGATTTGTTTGAAAAAGTGGATTCTTTTTTTTTTTTTTTAGACAGTTGAACAATACGGACACTTTTAAGGGCTGCAAAGGACACGGAGATACATAAAACCTTTTGAATTTCTATCATTCTTTTTGTTGTTTTTCCAAGGTTGTCAATAAAAGATGACCATAACTTTTAGCTTTTTATGAGAAATATTTTTGAAGGATATAAAATCTGAGTTACAGTGAAACTTGCACTGTTCAGAGGAATTTTAGATCTTAATATTTTTCCATGAGTGTGCGCACATAATTAAAATGAAGGCAAAATAGAAATACATAAGTTAGAATACGGCATTTTATTGTTAAAGTAAACTGAAATGTATTAATATCTCACATTAAAAGCCTTTAAAATGTCATTAACATCAAAGTCCCTATAAATTTTAGTCTTGTACAAATTGAAAATATTTGCCATGGTGAAATTTAATGATGGAATGTGTTTAATAAAAGTTTATTTTGACATCCAGCTAATTAGCAGGCTCGGTTTAAAGCAAGAAACCATTGTCAAACCTGTCAGTTTAACCACTGTAAAAATGTACAAACTGTGAGAATTATTTTAGATGAATATCAACATTTGCATTCTGTTTGAACATTGTTTTTCTTTTATTCAACATTTCACTGTCAGTCATTTTTTATATACAGCAGCTATTCTCTGTTGGAGTTTCTATTATTTAAACTAGATTGTGTGAAGGAAAGAAGTGATGTGTGTGTGAGCTTGTGTGATGTAGAACATAAACTATATGAATTCATTGGTGAATAAAGTTTTTTCTTTTTTTGTGGTCAGACTTAGTGCTCTGTTGACCATAACTCGACTCGTACAGTTTCAGTTTTGAGGATGCTGAGCTTGAATAAAGTGTTACACTTTATTTATTTATTTATTTATTTATTTATTTATTTATTTATTTATTTTTTGTCCAAACCATTTTCTACAAACTGTAACCAAGTTGTTTTTTATTCATAAACCTAACTATTTCTTTTTTTTTTCTTTTTGGCATGTCGAGACTGTTCTTCTCGTCCTCAGCATTTCATTGCATTGTTGACCTTGTGTTGATTTGCATATGACAAATAAGCCAAACCTGAACCAAACTGATCAGTTTTAACACATAAATTCAATTAATTAAACAAGTTTTAAAAAATAAGAACAATTTTTCAGTCAAACGGTTATTTTATCCAAACCCAGACCAAATGATTTTGATTCATATGGACATGTTTCCGGGGTTAAGCCTAAACAAACACTAAGTAAAGAGGACTTTTTGTCCAAACAATAACTTTTGTATTAACTGTATATAAATGCATATGTGTATATAAGCTTAAATGTGTATGCATGTACTGGTATGTGTGTATATATATAAAGGTTAATCATGATTGTAGTATTCCCTACCACCTTGTGCATGCACATATTTGGCTTTTTTCAGATTTGTGTATTCTGCTTCTTTTTTGATTATTCATAACAAACTTACAAACTCATATATCATGTATGTCACTACCTTACCCATCATAATTCAGCTCCATGTTACTCACTACCTGTGCAGTATCTGTCACTCAACCTGTGTAGTATACCTGTCACTCAACCTGTGTAGTATACCCGTATGTTAGTAATGTGCAATATATATCATGTGCATTTAAGCTTTACAGTATTACCACCTATAAAATACTTATTAATACAAATTCATCCTACTTGCACCATTAATATTTAATCATGTTGTTGTTTACTATATTTCTTTTGAACCTTGCAAATATTATATTTCTTTTTCACTGTTTTGGTACTTTATTTTGTACCCTTATTGCATTCTCTAGTATTTCTTGTTTTTTTTTTTTTTGTTTGTTTTTAGAAAGTCACATCAGTTCTTCTCATCCTGCACATGTCATCGCACTTTTGACCTTGTGTTAATCTGCACACGACAAATAAACAACACAACATAACATAAGTTGTGTTGAGTCATAAACATAAGTAGTTTTCATGCTTGAACCTAAACAAGCAGTGAGTAGAAATGAAAGTTGAAGGCAGAAAGTCATTTTAAGAAGACGTGACAACTTCATGAACTTTGAAGAAAGTTAATTATTTTAATCACACAATATATGAATATTGAGCCACAATGGCCCTTTATGACTGTGGATGTTGACAAATTGCATGAAAGTTCCTGTTATTTACTTCAAATTCAGATGGATCTCTAGCTTACCAAAGTACCACTAAATGCCGTTGTAAAGACCGCAAGAACTTGAAAATCTAGTACAATTAATATTTATTTGAAAAGCAGGGGACTCTTAGGACCCTGGCTGCACATGAAAAACAGTAAAAAAAAATTGCGACTTGTAAATGAACATGGAAATCTCCTTCAGATGTGCAGCTCCTCTCCCAGAGGAAAGAGTTATGTAGGTTGAGTAATAAAAAGCAGTAATAATTTCACCATGAAGAGAAATAAGTGTGAAAGTGTTGCTCTGGAAAGCCCTGGACCAACTCCAACCTCATCAGAAGGGCAAATTTATTTTGGAGTCAGGAATGCATTGGTTTTAATTTCACGCTGCACGCATTTCCTTACGAGCAAAGAGGAAAGGATGGAGAAAGAAAGAGGCTGAAAGCAAGCGAAACAAAAAGACTCGGAGAGGAAAATAATTCTTAGTTTAATTTTCTGCTAAAAATCACCACACCAAAGAGAATTAAAGCTGAAACACAAACAAAAGAGGAAAAATATAATGGGGAAAGGTTGTTTTTTTAGGTTATAAGAGGTATTAGCATTTATTTAAATATCTGAATTTTTTTGACAGATGTTTTAGCTCTGTGCAGCTGTTTACATATTGTTTCAACGTGCCAAACAAAGGAAGGTCATGAACAGAAATAAATACATTTGATGATGATGGTAATGGGACTATTCAGCATGACGTTGCTTTTTATTTATTTTTTTTAGCTTTATTTATTAGAGTCAACTAAATAATAAAACCACACCGATCACATCGATCCCTCATGTTGTATTTTAATTTGAAGGTGATGCTTGAGTAGAATTGTTTTCTTCAAGCAGATGAAACTATGACGCACTTGAATCCTATTTTTTGTTTTATTCCTCTGACATTAGACTTTTTCCACACACACCAGCTTTGAGACATTCTGTAGAGTTTCAGCCTTTTGTCCCACAGCTTCCTGGATCCTGGGCGACACCAATGAGCAGCAGCTGGTGCAGATCTTCCTGATGGCTCCAGGGCTGCAGGAGAGAATCCTTCTCTGCTGGAGCATTGCATAACTCCAGGTAGTTGCTTGCAGTCTTGCTTTGTTTGAACTTGCCTTGCTTTTCTCCTTGTGCCTCCAGCAGTCTGGTCTCCTGGAGTCTCATGCCCTGGATCCCTTCTGAAGCTCCTCGTGCCTGCAATGATCTGTGCTTATCTTCAGTTGCTCTGTGTCATTCCACCACCAGCCCTAGTACCTATGTCAGTCTGGAACCTGAACGCCTCTGCTCTATGCGGCGTGGCCGCCCTCGTTCTGTTAAGAAACCACGCAGTAATCTTTAACATTGCTCTCCACTCCTGGACTCATCCTGTTTCCTCCCTCCTCAGGTGTTCCAGGTTTCCTTTTGTAAATGAGCGTATACAATAGTCACCATCAGTAGTGTCGAACTCAATTGCATGAATGGACCAAAGTTTAGAACTTGTTCCAAGTCATGGGCCAATTTCAGTCGATGTATTAATCCAAGTCAGGTACCCGACGTCTTTTCTTGTTTCTAGGTTCATAAACGGGAAATAAATTGGTCCCGTTTGATGTTTTTTGTTGCTCCTCCACATCAAAATCAAATACAGAATAATTTAACCTTTTCCTGGCATCCAAGTTATCCAACTGTCATGAAAAACCTGCATTAAATTACTATTTTAAGCAAAATGAAAAGACACATTTTTTTAATTTAAATTATATTGGTGGGCCTTAAAAGATGTTAACAAGGGCCGGATTTGCTTTAAATCATATTTGAGTTATACACTCAGTCTGGTTCCTTCTTGGGTCTGACCACCTAATTGTGAAACACGCAAGACCTAATTTAAAGGAGCTGAGAATGCTCGTAACCAAACCTATTGCACGCTTTGTTTTTCCTAATAACGTCCCAGAAAGTTTCCATGTCGACATGTCACCTTCACTTGGTAAAACAGATTAAATAAATAAAGTTTTTAAGTAACTTAGATGCACATTTTGTCATTCACCATTATACATTTTTTGTTTTACAAAGTGTGGCATGGATGTTGGTTTAGTTTTTGTTTTTGCTTCTAGTTTAAATTTCAACCACTGCTATAAAAGATGCATCATTACTTGTGGACATGGCCAAAGTGAATTTCCAATTTGGCTGCTGCCACAAGAGGATCACTAATCTTACTGATCTAGAAGACTTGCCTAAATATTATTGGATCAATGTGTCATGTTGGACAGACTTTATTGGTCACATTTTTGGGAACAAACACTGTTTTGCAGATCTTTAGGATATTTGATTAACGTTTATGCATAATTTGGAAACGGCCTTAACCAGAACTTGCCAGGAATTCCCCTTTTGACGCCTGGCTCACACCTGGTACTTACCAGCTGCATACAAGCTACATAACTAGGACTTATGGGTACTATACTGTGTTATAAAGAGATCTATTACCATGAGTTATAGGATGCATACTTGGTTTCACTGAGTACAGTACTTGCCTGGCATATACCTGGAACTTATAGTAGTTACCTTGTATATAGGTGGCATGTAGGTATATTGGGGAAATACTTGATAAGTACCTTCTAAGTGCAGCCTAAAAAAATATATTTCATAATACAGCCAGTCCCTGTAGGTACCAGATACATGCCATGTAATTAACAGGAATGTACTAGGTAAGTACCAAGTGAGAACCAGATAAGTACCCTGTAAGTATCTATTAATTACCAGATAAGTACTGACTGTACATATATGATAAATATTTGGTATTTTTCAAGAATTCAAGGCTCTTTATTGCCATTCGCATCGCATGTGGTATGTGAGGTGGAATGAAATTGTGTACACATGGTCCCAGTTACATCAAGCAATAGCAAAAATATAAAGTGTAAAAAGAAACTGTAAATGAGGATCTGAGATATAAACTAAGATATACACTAAACAAATGCTCAACTGCGTGTATCATGAGAAATCAGAGTCAGAGATTCTTTATTGTTATTCGCACCACATGTGGTACACGTGGTGGAGTGAAATTATGTACACAGGGTCCCAGTTACATCCAACAATAAAATGTATGTGTGAAATGCATCATGTAATACCTGTTATGTACCAGATTAGTTCCAGCTGTATTATTGCCTCTCCAAACTCTTCCCTAAATCTTTGTTTGCTCTCTTTCTGCTTTTCTTACTCCATCTTATTTTATTCCGAATTTGGTAAAAAAATCAATTTTATTTATTTTTATATGGTTCTGGCAGGTGTTTTACTTGTGTGTATAAATTTGGCTTTTAGAATAATCTTTGTGTCTTGATATGCTCATTTATGAATCGAGGTGCTGATGGATAATGTCATAATTTACCACCTCAGCTCCCACTGTTGTCGTGAGCAGAGAGGTATGATAAAGCTGTGTAAAGAATATTTGGGAATAAAGAGTAAGAATGTGGCATATGGTAATTTTGATTTTGTGCATGTGTCAGAATGTCACAAATAAAATGAAATAAAATGTCAAAAAGCTCGTAGGTTAATGAAATGAAACATCACAAAGGTCACACGCCCCTTTAGGTTGAAACCTACTTAAAAACTGGAGAAAAAGTCACATAAAGCACAGAGTTAAATCAGTTAAATCTACAATAGGTAGTGTATTAATTTGAATTTTTTGTCTCTGTTATACAACCAGCCACTGGAAACCTGAAACTAATTTGTGTAGACATTTAAAAATAAAAATGCAAACCCTTCTCACCCCTCTTAAATCATGAACTGCAGGCAACCCGGCAACTTTTGAATCCAAACGTAACATCCTGCCCACACACTAAGTACTTTCTTGCCCTGTCAGAGTTCTTTCTTCCTCAGCATTCAGCAGCTTCACGCTTGCTTTTCTGTACCTGCCGACAGCAGCTTTCTATTTATGGAGCAGAGCAACTGCTACAAAGACCTCATGGCATGGCAAGCAGGGTAACACAACACCTAGCAGCACAGTTTTTATGTGATTAACATACTGATGGGAGAAAAGCAAGCAAATCAAGCTGCTATAAGTGGGCTTTTGAGAGATAGGATGCTCCTGCCGAGTCACCGCTCTGTGTGGGAATATGCAGGAGTCATACCTCAGACAAAAACATACATAAAGAGGATAAAAAGTTAAAAGAAAGTTCTGCAGTTTTTCATTTCCTTTGGGACAGCTGACCTGGCAGCCCACCAGATGACTTCAGTAGTTTCACAAATACTGGACTAATTGGTGTGGAACTTGGCAACTTTCATGCGAGCAAATATGGGAATGAAACGGGCAAAATGTCAAGTTAGCCATTTAAAGGCTTCAAGGCAAACATTCACGCTTTCAACACAGCGAGAATTCATTTGGAGCAGTGCCTCAAGTAGTTCAATACATCCCACTTAAATCTAACTAATATGAGACGCTGCAGCTGCTAAATCAAGGTGTTACAACACAAACTAGCTGCTGTTCTGTCATCGTGCTGGTCTAATTGGTGCACCTTCGATGGTTTAAACAGTTGAGCTGTGGGCCATAAAAACAAGAGCTGAAAAGTTTTGTGGGCTCATTAGTGCAAGCGGCCATCTATGTAGTACACACACTACAAGATACTTACATATAACATTAGATTCAGCTCGGATGCCACTGTTTAGAAAAATGTGTGGTCTTTTCAGCTGACATCGGTCATAGAGCACAAAAGATGGAGAGTCTTTTTCCTGGCTAGGCTAGTGGTTAGTCACATGACGCATGTTGTTTTTCAGGTTTATCAAAAATTGCATACAAGTGTGAAAAAGTGCTTCATCAGCTCATTAAACCACTTCACATTTGTGTTGGCATGCACGCCATTTTACTCAGTGGGACAAGCTGAGACAGACAAAGGAGAAGGTTTTGGTTTTTTTGCATGTTAAAGCTTAAATAAATATGATGGGATGTTTGTTGGGAAAGTGCCATAGATAGGTGGAGGTATGTGTTGAGAACAAGGTGGGAGATTCATTAAAGTATAAAATCTGTGAAATTAAATGTGGAGCTCACCGTTTTTTGTATTTTTAACTGTTCTGTCATGTTGTTTCTACTTCTTGTGTTGTTAATAACAGTTCACATAATCTGAGTTAGATAAATTTACATAACATTGCACAAGACATCCACACCTCCAGATGCAGGAAGAGGGCCACCTGCATCATGAAGGACCCCACTCACCCAGTGCACACACTTTTTGCCCCGCTCCCCTCAGGAAGGAGGTTGAGGAGCATTAAGTGTAGAACCACTAGACTGAGGAACAGCTTCTACCCTGAGGCTGTTAGACTCATGAGTCTCTAACCAGAATAATCACTGTGAAAAAAGCACATCATGAAGCTGCTGCTCTGTTTCATGCTGCTGTTCACTCATCTGCTCACACAGACTCATGTTCGTGCTGCTGTTCGGCGTATTGGTTTAATGCTATTAGTGCTTGGTGTATTTCTAGTTAAAGTTTTTCTTAGCTCATATCTGAGATCTTATTACTGTTTTTCTTTTACATTTTATACTTTTGTTGGATGTAACTGGGACCCTGTGTACACAATTTCGTTCCACCACATGTACCACATGCGGTGCTCATGACAAATAAAGCATCTTGAGTCCTTGAAGTGTTGAGCTTTTGCGCTTTGTGAAGACTACAGTCAAGCTGACAGAGCAGATGGTTTGTTGTTACTCCAAACCTGAGAGTTTGTCACTCAGTCTCACTTGTAATGCTGCAAATCTCTTGAGAATCCAGCTGCTTCACAAGATAACCTTGAACTGCTTGGTATAAACTGTGTACACAACTGATTCAGATATGAGAACAACAAACTGACTAAACATTGGATTCACACACACACATAACAAAAAAAAAAAAAATCACATCATTATCACGTGAATCCATCTTTGCTTGATATTTATATCCCTTTATAAACTACTGTATGTCCAGCATAACAAAATGTTTTACATGAACATAGGCAAAATACATAATATCATTATAATCAAGGTCAAGGTTCTTTGTCATTTGTATCACATGTGGTACATGGGGTGGAACGAAATCGTGTACACAGGGTCCCAGTTACATCCAACAATAGCAAAATATAAATTGTAAAAAGAAACGGTAAATAAGGGTCTAAGATATAAACTAAGATATACGCTAAACAAACGCCAAATGGTGAGCTAAAAGATCTCAGATATACACTAATCACCAATAATGTAAAACAATATGGTGTAACAACATAATAAACAACATAATCATTATATAATTATTAGCATTATGGAATTCTTTGAAGAAATATTTATCACTCACTGCTATTTTTTATTAATTTTTTTGCTGGATCAGGCTCAGCTACTACCACATCAGGTTTTAGCGCGATATTTGGAAAACGGAACGAGTTAAAACCATTTTTGTATTTGCCAAGATTGATTTGATTTGGAGCCCACCTTGGATGCAGATTCTGAACGTTTAATTAAAATCCGTTAAATAATTATGAGATATTTTGCAAACCGTACAAACAAACCAACAAACACAGCCACACTCACGTGAACACAACATAACTCAGCCTTGGCAGGTTTTTAAAAATCAGCTTCAGTGTCCATTGCACATTCCATTCTTGGATCAGTAGGTGAGTATTTTACTGTATCATTTATGTTCAACAATAAAGATATTATACAGAGATTGAAACAAGTTAAAAGTCATCTTTAAGTGGAGAGTGGTAACGCATGTTCTGACAGCTTTGAGATGAACATTCCAGCAACGGTGACCTTGAACATATTCTTTGCCACAAACGCACGTCAGGCAGAGATAATGTACAATGGTGCATGTAACCATAAAGTCCCATAGGAAACTCACGCAAAAGAAAAATATTGCTGCTGAAGCACCCTCTCCACAAAGGACCGGGTTGCTATAGTAACGTCAGTAGAAGGATATATCGTGTTTTGTTTGGCCACTGCCCTGTTGAAGTGAGGCACTTTTCTAAGAAGATGAGAATGCAAGCTTAGGATATGGACATAAGACATTCCTCTGATGCTGTTACAAAGATATGTAGTGCTGTGCAAATGTTTTAATCCACTCAGTGTATTTATACTTTGTTTCTTAAAGTGGTCCCAATAATTGCCTCTTCAGGCTTTCTGAAGGTCCAAGTTTTTCTTTGGACTCTTTTTGCACGCACCTCATGGGGTTGGTCTTGTTATTCCTGCAAACAGATGTTTTAATATCATCAGGTGTCATTTATAAACTGCAGTGTGTATTGGTGAAAGCTCTTACAAAACCGACTGGCAGTGCTGACCTTTGATCAGTAATTACAAAACTTCAGTATGCTGTTTTCAACCAGATGGATAAACACTAACTGACGGTGCTAAAAAATCTGATTATGATTTATGAAAAGAGTCACCAACACTATTTAGAAATTCAGCTAATTGTAGTGATATTGAATGTATTTCCATGTGCTTATCGGCATTTGGCCACTTTGTATGGTGGAAAATACTTAAACATAGCTGAACAAGATGCCAAGATACAGAACGCAATAAGGAGATGGAAGCCCAGGATGTTTGTTGAGAATAAAACTTAACACAAGACTCTCATAAATCCAGAAGCTGAGCAGAACATAATCTGGCAAAGATACATGAGTTATCAGAGGATCTAACAAAGAACTGATGAAAACCATGACGTTATACACAGTGGAGGGTGATAAGTGAGTGAGAACAGGTGAGCTGATTACTATGGGTAATATCTTACTTTGCTGTGACTGGTGGAAAACAGTTGGTGACTCAATGTTGCCAGAAAATATGAAAATGTTCTGTTGCAGTCTCATTAAATTCCGAGTGTTTGCTACCAAGCGGACAGCAAGCCATGTGGCCACGTATTGAGCATCTAGTTCATAAAAAACTTTGGCATATTGTTGTGTGTGCATAACTCGCAAAACATTATTCTAGCCCATGCACAATATTTGGTTGCCCATTTCTGCATTATTGTACCTGTCTTTAGAGATAAAATGAGGATTAAGACCTTACCATGGATAAAAGTCAAAAAATGTTTGTATGTATGTATGTATGTATGTATGTATGTATGTATGTATGGATGGATGTATGTACTGTATGTATGGATGTATGGATGGATGTATGGATGGATGGATGGGTGGATGGGTGGATGGATGGACATCTAATAGAAATTATAGAAAATAAGCAAACCCCAAGACCATGTCTAAATCATTAAAATTCATAATAATATAATTGCCGTTCACCATTCCTTGAATCACCACCTGTATTGTGATGGAGGAGTTTGTGCACTTGAATGATCTATGAGCTAAGCTGTTGGGGGCAATTGTAACTGCCCCTGGTAGAGTCTCCTAAGGCAGATTGGTCCTGACACGTCAGACAAAGAGCAATACTTACAAATATCAATACTTGTATAGACAAAGGAAAACAAGGAGCTCAATGTCCCTTGCTACAAAACAGGACACGCTAAAGAGACTGTCTTTCAGTTAGCCTGGAGACATCTTGGAATCCTTCCAGAAGAGCTAGAAGAGGCTATAGGACAGGGGTGTCAAACCCACTTACAAAAGGGGGCCAAAATTAAAACCTTTTTCAAACTACGGTTTCAGAATCCACATTAACTCATGTTAGATACCCAACATCTTTTCTTGGTTGCAGGTTCCTCAACAAGAGTTTGATTGGTCTCGTTTGACATTCTCTGTTGCACTTTTGACATCATAATCAAAGATTACTGAAAAACATTAAGATGATAAAAGTATTATACATTTAAAACAACATCTTGGGGGCCAGATAAAAGGATTTATGAGCTTGTC
The DNA here is from genome assembly GCF_014905685.2 of Nematolebias whitei. Taxonomy (NCBI): domain Eukaryota; kingdom Metazoa; phylum Chordata; class Actinopteri; order Cyprinodontiformes; family Rivulidae; genus Nematolebias; species Nematolebias whitei. The sequence continues at coordinate 41,921,663 of NC_056508.1, read as the reverse complement.
GTTGCAGCTGTCATTTTATATTTTTTGGCATTGGGCTTTTTGATATTCATTTAATAAAAACCTGACACTGGAACCAGTTTGAAACCCCTTCTTGAAGATAAAAGCCAAAAATGAAACAGAATTAGCAAGAATGATAATTTTTAAAAGTTGTGCTCACTGTGTAGATATACCAAGTTTCTATGGATGCAGCCATTGGGTGGTGATGTGGCCGGTAGGATTCACACCAAGCTTCAAAATCACACCATCTCACTGTGACTCAAAGCTCCATCTTAACAAAGGTAATCATTTATCCTCTGTGGATTCCCTGAAACGACTGTCTCATACCCCCACCCCCACCCCCACCCCCCACCCCAACCCACACACACACACACACACACACACACACACACACACACACACACACGCACACACACACACACACACACACACCCACACAACACACACACACACACACACACACACACACATACACAGGAGTCAATTCTCTAACCCTCTGTGACACCATCATAGATAGAGTGATGAAATGATTTTCTCCTCTAGTGCTTTTCAATTCACATTAGGGGGAATATTGTGCTCCCGTTTAAACGGCTGCAGGTAAATCAAACCACATCGGCTCAACTGAAAGCCGACCCTTGTCTCTTTATCAGCGTGATCTACTGTGGGCCATATGTGTGATTGCGTGTCTGTCTTTTGTAAAGTGCCGAGCACTTTCTATAACAGTGAAAGTGCAATGGGATTTTTATGTGAAGCCTAAATTATAGTCATTTTCCAAGCTCTCTTGCTATTGATTTTAGAGCAGCTCCTTTGCCTTTGTCACACAAAAGGAATGGACACAAAATGCAATATAAAGTTTTAATAGATGATGGATGTGAGGAAAGAAATGAACTCTGACACCAGCTATACTAATTTTCTTCCCTTTCGTCAAAGTTTGCTCAAACGAGGAAACAGTGCAACTTCGTTAGCAACAACGTATTCCTTGAACAAGGAAGCCAAAGTGAGAGAAAACAGAACGAAGCAGTACAAAGCAAATCAGCTCTCAGTGCCGGCATAATAACATTGGGGAATTAAATCGCTTTAGAGTGCTGCAATCAGGTAGCTCGAAAAACACACAAACAATCTGCAATTCCAATCGATGGCACAGACCCAGAAGATTCTCCCTCTTTCTCTGTTTCCACTTGGCACAGCATTGATGTCCTAACAGCTGTTTTAAGCCTTAGACTAGCAAGCAATTTGTTCCTACAGTCTCAACTGGTAAGTGTCCCAGAATTTTTATTGCCCGCCACAAAGGTGAAGGTGGGCAGTCATGATTTTGCTCGTATCTGTGCGTGTTTGTGTGTGCATGTGATTTTCAGTCACCAAAAGATCCTAATGTCCACAGTGCGTTTTAAAGTTGCGCATTGTATATTTCAAGTACAAAATCGAGCATAAAAAACGATCTTCACCTATCGCATATGAAAAGATGCAGTTTCAGAGAGTTCAATTTGTTGTCAGACATGCAATGCAGTGCAGAAAAGCAGGTCTGCACTCTATGTACTTAAATAATTCAGCTGAATCATCCTAAAACCACATAAATGCTCGATTTACATGACTGACCTGTTAAAATAGGAGTGATTCTTCTGCTAAACCCGATAGAAAAATTGAGTAGGGCAATGGTCAAGAGCAAATATTGGGGTTCAAGCCAGAAGGCAAAGCACCATAAGGACCAAGCTCAACATTTAACCCTCCTACTGCCCTAAGGCTTCCGGGGTCATTTTGACCCAAGGGCAGCAGGAGGGTTAAACACGCAAGACTTTTGCAACTCTTCTTCTGTACTGGTAAGTTTACCGTCTTTTTATCTGCATTACTTAACAGATCTGAGTGTAACTATATAACAAAATGTTTAGATGGTTCAGCGTCTTGTTCCTATGCAGATCTTCCAGCTGGATGTTTCTTCCTGTTAAATGTGAGTTTTTTCTTTCCACTGTTGCCGTTGTGCTTGCTCAGCATGGGAGACTGACGAAATGAAGATTCAACGAGTCTGCTGGCTTCAAGATGGCTGCCATGACTAACTGGCCTTAAAAACATAGAAATGGTTTAACTTCATCAATTTTACAAATATTGGCCTAGGATTTGGTGTGGCAGTAGCTGAGACTGACATACACATATTATTAGAGAACTAACAGATTGCACAAAATCTTAGTTTAAAATCTTGCCATTAGCTGTTAGTCAGCTGTCTGTTAGCAAAATATCTCATAAATCACTGGACAGACAGTAATGAAACTTTAAGTAAAACAACGTTGTTGGTTAAAACATATTCCTTGAACAAAAACCCTGTTTACCATTGATCATAATACTCTTTGTGTTGCAGAGCGACCTTAGAGGCAGAATCTCACTGATGGGTGTTCATTTCAGGTGTGAGCACTCGTCTTAGTCTTTATTAAAATAACTTTTTTATGTACACTTAAATCTATTTAACTTGTTGAAAAAAAAAAGGCACGTAAGCCAACTTGTGTGGGTAGTTTATCCTGGTCCAGATATTTGTGAGAATCTGTGTTTATTTTACTTTCTTGTGTTTCAGTTTTTCCTTTGTAATTTTGCTCCTGCCCCACTCACCTGTTTCCAGTTTTGTCTCCTCACCATGCGTTTGGTATTTCTGTTAATTAGTGTCACCCTTTAAATGTTCTCATCTCCGGTGTCTTGCTGAGCAGGGCATTAAGTGGAACGTGTACACCGGCTCATGTGTCGTCCTTGCCTCAGTGTTTGGTCCAGGTTTTTTTAAGTAGATTTGGCTGCCTCGTCAGCATCTTTCTTTCTTTTTATTCCCTTTGTGTTTTTCTTTTTACCTGAGTATCCCTGAGTCCTGCTTTCACCCTGGGTTTCAAGACAACTGGTTTGTGACAATATTCAATTATGTGTGTAAATAATACAAGAAAAATATAACCTAGAGTAGAGTTGCATTGGGGCCCAAAAAATCCGATCCGGCCTCAGCCTGTAGCCATGATTTCCAAACCCCACCCGACCCAACGAATTAACAGTAACTTCAGGTCCAAACCCGACCCCCCCCCCCCCCCCCAAGAATTTTAATTAAGCTTTGACTGCTTACATATTTATTAACAGTCGGCGGATGTGCATGACAGAATAAAAGGGGTAGAAGATCAGAGCTGAGGGGGTGTTTGTCCTTTCACGGCCGTTAAAGCTCATTAAATCCCTGCTTCTGCCTGCATTCTGCATTATTCAGGCACAGACCATGCTCTGACATGTCTGCTTTGGGATCTCACCCGTTTGGATCGTCGGTGGTGCGCGTCCGCTGAGTGCAACAGCTGAACATCCATTTGAGCAAGGATCACTTCCTGGCAGTACTGGTAGTCCCATCTAAAGCGTAACTGAACTTTATTTTACCTCTTTCAAGGCCGGTCAGCTCACGGTGAAATGGCTGCATGCGGCTGGTTAATGTATGGCAAGCCATGTTGCCATATAATTGGATTTTAGCTGATCCGCTGACACAATCAAAAGCCTGACACCAACATGGCCTGTCCATCCAGCACATAATTATGGCCCGGCCCAAATTTGGGTCGGGACGGGCTTCAGGCCCAGGTTAGAACTCTAATCTAGAGTAGCAAGTCATTTTACAGTTTACTTTTTTACTATTCTTTAGAAAATGCATATTTAATGGCATTATCCTATCTTTTGTGATTCTGTTAAAACTTTTTTTTTAAATCACTATAACAGTACATCTCTTTTTAGATGCAACGCCTTTCCAAGCACAGCAGGTGAAAGACTTGTACTAAAGAAAATCAGAAGGGGAAAAAAAGACTACAGAAAATAGAGCCAAGTTAAGAAACAGAGCGACTGTCATCTTTAATTCTCTGCAGAGGGATAAACAGATTGCTGCCCTCAATTTCAAATCCTCCCCTGATGAGCTGGTTTAGTCGGTTCTGCTTAGTGGTGGCACAGCAACAATTACTGGCAATCCACTTAACTTGTGACAGCTTCCCTAAACAAGATAAATTACAATGGGGGAGAAGAAATAGCAAAACAAACTTTTGTTTGATGAATCAGTCTCAGTTTAGTTCCAAAACCTAGAAACATAATGAGCAAAATCCCATACCATGAAAGTTTTAATTAGAATGCATCTTTAGAGGAATGTTGGGAAGTTGCTGGCTGTTGAAGATAATTTGGTCAAGAATTCTTAATGAATAATATTTAAAATGGAGACATCCTAACTGTCATCTGCACAAGTAATATATATTTTTTGGTTCATAATAAGGGGGGGAAAAAGATCCTAAATTAAAACAAGTTGAAATGGTGTGTCATAACTATGGGGTGCCCTTTGTATAAAGTTACACAGTCAAAAATTATAAGCAATATTTTGGTTTATTTAGACTTTCATAAGGGAAAAAAAGTTTTTTTTTTCAGTCATATTTTCACTGTTATTCATACATTTATAAATGTCATAGTTACAAACTAAATAAAAATTTAATTTACAAGCTAAATATTTAGTTTACTTACTAAATTTAGTTAGCAAGCTTAATATTTAACTTCACACTAAATATTTAGTTTACAAACTAAATGTTTATGTCCAAGCTAAATGTAGAATTTACAATCTAAATATTTAACTTGCAAGTTAACTTGCAAGTTAAATATTTAGTTATTGAACTAAATATTTAGGTGTAAATTAAATATTTAATTTCCAAGCTAAATATTTATTTTTCAAACCTGAATATTTAATTTCTAAGCTAAACATTTAATTCTTAAACTACATATTTAATTTGTTGATTAAATATTTAGCTCAGACCTATATATTCATTTTCCAAGCTAAACATTTAATTTCCAAAATAAACGTTTATTTTGATAACTAAATATTTAGCTCAGACCTAAATATTTAACTTGCTAGCTAAATATTAAAATTGTTAGAGCTAAATATTTAATGCACAATCCCCTCAGGGATAAACATGATTTCTCTTAACACTCATTCAAACTCTAGCAGCAGCATTTTGGATCAACTGAAGACTTTTTAGAGAGCTTTGGACAACTATCCTGATGCATTCTCAATAACCCCAAGCTTTGGACAAGCTGATTTTGTAAAATTACCACAGTCCACCCTAGAAGTGATAAATGCATGGAGAAAAGTGGAAAAAGTGGTCCTGGTAAATTTTTTAATGAGGATGTCAAAAACCAAGTCTTGTGAAATAGTAAAAAAACAAATCTAATTTATTACAAAGTTAGTTTTCTTTAGAAATGTGACCTGCTTCCATATTTTAGTCATGCTCGTACTTTGCCTCTCACAAGCTAAGCTGCCTTCACCTCTGTGCTTCAGTTGTTTTCTTTTGGTTGCACCCTCCACTGCTTCTCGTGTGGATATCTCCTTTGTGGCGCCCAGAACCACTGACGTTTCCGTCCTTCTCTCTCCTTCACTTGTTCTTTCTCTCATCCTCCACCTTCACCCCGCTGCTCTCCTCCACCTCGCTCCCCTCCATCTCATTCGAATGCATGGCTGTATATTTGGCCTTTGTGGAGACAGCCTCGGTCCTGGAGGATTCTCCTGGAATCAATTTACCCTGCCTGTGCCAAGCCACTGATCAACAATTTACAGGCCATCAACTGCTGGGGCTGCTGGGAGCCTGTTTAACTGGTGTATTATGTGTCTGACAAGGCAAGGCATTCACAGCTGGTGTAGTCCGAGCTTTAAACACGAAAAAGAGGAAACATATCAGAAATACATATATTATGAGCTTCCACTGCTTGAACTGTAATCGACTATCCAGTGTTATTTTACTCAGTCTCTTTTCTGTTTGCCACCATGATGTCTTTCGGGACCTGAGTGGATATGATAATACTGGAGTCTGTAAAACAAATGTGCTGCAGCAAAGATGAGACAGAATCTTTTGACGTATATGTATAGCACAAGTTAGTTAGCGGTGTATATTTGTTGCAAATCATAATCGTATTTGTAACTCTGCAGTCTATTTGTTCAGAAAAAATAAATCTTGGAGAGACATAAATATCAATGCACTTGAGGCAGTAAACAAAGTGCTAACACATTCCACTATTCAAAACACTTGAATCAGAATTAAAATTTGCATGAATATATTTGCATCCAATCTGCATGAACGATTAATTCAAGTTTGGTGCAGGAACAGTGCAGAATGCCCCAAACCAACTCTGTATCTGTTAAGAAGAGGTTAATCTGTTTTTTTTTTGTTTGTTTTTTTTTGCTGTGTACTATGTTTGCATGAAGGGAAATAAAAAACAGAGCAAGAGCACAAAGAAAAAAAAGTGTGCAGAAAATTGTGCTGGACAGGCGATAGACAGATGGATTGGGACATCGTGGTTGCCATGCAACAGTCATATAAAGTGGTGCAGGGCTCAATAATACTACCTGGCGTTGTGTTCAGTGATTTAATCAGCTCGCCCAGCCAGCCATAAATCATCATCAAGCTGAGTTAGGAAAGAGCAGACGAGAGAAACTGAGAAACATTAAAACTCACATCAAACTGCTGATGAATAGGCTTGTTGATCGTGCTTCTCTTCAGCTTAAATCTTTTATTTAAGAACAGTTGGATGGTTCAGTTTGTGGTGCGTTAAGACTCCAGTTCTGTGACGTTAGAAGGGTTTAGTGGTCACTGAAAATACTAGATATCACTGATGTCAGAGAAATGCTATGATCAAACCTGTAGAATGGTAGTTCCACTAATGGTTCTAAAAATCCCCGCAAATCGTCAATATAGTGTGAATATTGAGTCAACGTTCGCACAATCATTTTCCTGGTTTTGTTTTGTTTTTTCAGTACAATTTTGGCTGTTGAACTACTTTAGCTGGCGGCATGGTGGCTCAGTTGGTAGAGTTGTTGCCTCTCAGCGAGAAGGTTGCAGGTACAAATCCCAGCATGGGACCTTTTTGGGTGGAGTCTGCTTGTTCTCTCCGTGCATGTGTGGGTTTTCTCCGGGTACTCCGGTTTCCTCCCACAAACCTAAAACATGCATGTTAGACTGATTGGTAACTCTAAATTGTCCTTAGTTGTGAGTGAGAGAGTGAATGGTTGTTTGTCTCGTTTGTCTCTATGTGTCCCTGTGATGGACTGAGACCTGTCTAGGATGTCCCCCGCCTCTCGTACAGTGACTGCTGGATAAGGGCACCAGTGACCCCTGCGACCTGAAAAGGAAGAAGCAGGTAAAGATAATGGATGGAATTAATTTAGCTTATTTTGGACTATTTTAGCCATTCACCTGTCAAAACATTCAGCTCATTCAGAAGATTTGTTCTCTTTTCAAATCTGCTTCAGCCTAATCGATCCTTTATTGCCTTGTAATTCTACTTTTCACTTTTAGCTTCTGTTTTACTTTTAGCTAACATTTGGCTACTTTAGTGTGGGGATTCTATGAATTTTCCACTAACTCATTTTGCGACTCCTGAGTGGCAGGGTGGAGCTAATTACCCTCAGGTGTCTCCTGTCTGCTGATGAGGATCTTCAAGGCTGCTTAGCCCAACCAGACTCTGCTGGAACATTGTCCTTTATGGATACTATGTCTGGCCCTAGTGTGATTTAGTCCAAATCTAAGAAATATTAACCTTATTTCTCCTTCTGTTTGGTGCTTTCCTAGACCCATTGTCTGGCAACTCCCTTTTCTTGTTCCTTGTGTCTCCCTTGGTCTTTTTGCTTGACCGCAACCTACAATCCACAAACAAAAGAACCTCTGAACACCTATCATTTAGCTTTAAGTTCCATCCTGCCTCTCTCCACCATCAACCATACCTACCTGGTCACCTTGGTCTGCTCCACCATCCTGGAATCCCCTGATCCCTCCTCTTCTGCAAAACAGAAGAAATGACAAGCTTTGCAATTTTTCTACCAACAAGAAATTTCTCTGATTATTACACTCCATCTTTCTTTTCCTGCAGCTCCCACAAGTGTCCCTAGTAGTCCACTTACCAATAAAATATTTCATTTACGAGTGACCGCTGGCCTGGAGATTAGTGTAGACCGCAGAGTCCTGGCCTGATGTTGTTGCACTTCTGTGCTGGGCCATCCTTTTGGCCAGTGGTTGTTTAGTTTCCCCGATGTAAGACTGATCACAGCCCTCCTGACACTGAACAGCATACACAATATTACTCTGTTTGTGTCGGGGGACTGGATCTTTGGGATGAACCAGTCTTTGCCGCAATGTATTTTGGGGTTTGAAAGCCACTGGGACATTATATTTAGAAAATAAATGTCTCAGTTTCTTTGATACTCCTGCAACATACGGAATGACCACTGGTCTGGGTCTGGGTTCCTCCTTCTCACCTGATGGCTGACTGGAGTCCTGTTTGGGTTTCTTCTCTGCTTTCAGGAAGGCCAAGTTAGGATATCCACATTGCTCTAGAGCCTGTCTTGTGTGGCAGCGGTCACTTGTTCAGGGATGAAGATGTTCACATCCTGGATAGAGAGGAACAATGGTTTGAGAGAGGAGTAAAGGAGGCCATCTTTGTGAAAAGAAATCGTCCATCATTAAACAGGGGTGGAGGCCTCCGTGTTCAACTGTCCCCCTCTTACAATGCTGTTATTCCTGGTATCACTCAACCCCCTGTGAATAGTAAACAGCCATCAGTGTGCTAATGATCCATCGTTAGGCTGATGGTCCTTCTTGACCATGTGAGCAGCTGGTTTTGGTTGTCAACAGCAAACTGGTTGATCCACTATGATACGGTGCTATTTATAAGACTGAGCTGAATACAGCACCTCAGACTGAGGAAGTATTTTGGATGAAAGACGAAACGTATCTACAATTTTTTTGCTTTGTTTTGTTTGAATATCCAGAGGACCAGATTTAACGTTTTTAGATTTATGTCAAATATTTATATTTGGAGTTAAGTCCACACAGAGTGAGCTTAATGACTCTGTATGTGGCTTAAATTATAATTATGATCACAAATTCCTAGTCTGCTGGATGTTTCCCATCACCTTCATCAATCTGCATTACTGCACCACCTGGTGGTGGATGGGTTAAATGCAGAGACTAATTTCGCCATTGTATGGAAACATACAGTGCTGACATTGTGATGACATTATTATTATTATTATTACATCATCATCAGCTCCTGGACAAACTACAGCATTTTCATATCACAGATTGTAGCCTTTCTTCAGTTTTCTGAAAGACTTTGTAACATAATGATAGGAACAACATCAGCAAATTGAATTCAAGCTGTAATCCGTAATTAAAAATCCAACTCGACAACCTTTTCGACATGCACCTCACAGAACAAGAAGAGATTTCTTTACTTTTCCTTAATACATCTCTGGGTGCTATTAGCGCATGCTTTGCCTCATTTAACTAACCACACATCCATCAAAGATGAACGTTACTGAATATTTTTAAAGGGATTAGAGTTAGAAATAATTCACTGGCATTATTTTAATGCAAAACCAACAGCAGAAATGTCCTATAAATAGTATTTGTTCAGGTTTTGTCCACACATGTCATGTCCACACTTATTCCCTGTATCGATACGTCACAAAAATCACACTTTTCTCATTAAATGGAAGTTTTCTTTAACCTGATGGATTTAGTTTGTGCACAGACACAGCACCTAAACTTCTTAAAGTGCAGCAGATTTGAAATCCCTTTTGACAACCCAGTCAACAGACAGGCCACTCACCCTTGCTGTAACACTCATCTACAAGCTGTCAGTTTTGACACCATCACCTGTTTGCCTCCAGTTCTCGTGAAGTGTCACCCTGTGGATGTTTTCTCAGCTTCTGCATCTTGTGACTAATGCAATGTTTTCTCAAGGAAGAAAAATAAAAACATGCATAAACTAAAAAGTTGATGTTCTTTGTGCATTCGTAAGGACATGAACGCCAAGAGATCTTTTCTTTTGCTATAAGCCAGCAGCCTTGGATCTTTGATATTTATCTCCCATCACCGAGGGAGAAAAGCATTCATGTTTTAGCCTGCGTCTGTAAATTTATCTGTATCGTGAGCATATCTCAAACTCCTGTATAGTTTTAAATTGAAATTTTCATAAATGAATCAATGGATTTACATCTTCAACTGTTTAACTTTTGGAGTAAACCCCATTCAAGAAGGCCACCACAGCTAAGCAGATGGGAGTTCAGTTTTCTCAGCCTCCTGAGATCACAAGATGACATCAACAAGTCACACCTGTGGACCATCCCTTGATGAGCTGCAGGAGTACAAAAGGCTGCAGAAAAGCTCTATTCACTGCTGGAGCATTACATGCCTACCGATATTTGTGCTTCTAGCCACTTTGCATTATCCTATGAAATGAAAAGAAATACTCTGTATTCTCTAGACGTTTCAGCATCAACTTCTGCGTGGCCCTGAGTTTCCATGCGTCTTCCTCAACTGTCTCTTCACTTTCCAACCACTTGCCAACACTACCTGAGACTTACCTCAGATATCTTCCTTCATCGTACTGGAACCACTGGACCCTCTGCTCCCTCGGCGATCCATAACTCCGCCTGTAAGAGAGAAATCACTATTAATCATCATCCTCTGAGTTTTCACCATACTGAACCTTCTCCTCGCTCCCCAGGGTTCCAGTCCCTCCCCGTGCACATTGCTGAACTGTTTCACTGTAAATAAATCACAGTTACTTCTTACTGGTCTTGAAGTCTGTTCGTTTCGGTCCATATTCTCTGCTAAGCCTTACAAACATAGCAAACAAAAATAAAATTATGTATCGGTCAAGTTTACAGACATTGAGCTTAAATTTGATATGATAGAAGCTAAGAGTTATTCACAAGAAAAACTATGTGTGACATCACACAGCTGACCTTTTGATGGATACTAATACACATGCTGAAAGTCAGTATTATGGATGCATTGTGGTCTACATATAGTCATGCCTACTTCTAACTTTTTGAATTAAATTTAGTCTGAACTAGGGCAGTACGCTGGAAGAGCTGCTGCCTCTCAGCGAGCAGGTTACCCTGGTTCAAATCCCGATCTGGGAGTCTTTCTGGGTGGAGCTTGCATGTTCTCTCTGTGCACGCATGGGCTTTCTCCAGGTATTCTGTTTTCCTCCCACAGACCAAAAACATGCATGTTAGACTGACTACTAACTCTAAATTACCTCTAGGTGTGAGTGTGAATGGTTGTCTCGTTTGTCTCTGTGTCCCTGTGATGGACTGGAGACCTGTTCAGGGTGTACCCCACATCTCGCACAGTGATGGCTGGCCATGGGCACCAGTGACCCCATGGCCTGAAAAGGAAGAAACGGATAAAGATAATCAGAATCAGAATCAGTTTATTATTGCCATGTCAATGAACGAGGTTCACAAACTAGGAATTTGCTTCGACATGAGGTGCGAATAGTAATAAAGTAAAATAAAGTAAAAATAAAGTAAAAATGAAGTAAAAATGAGAACATTACATAAGACATAAGACCTGTGTACACCCACAAATAAAGTAAAATTAAAAACATAACATAATGGATGGATGGATGTTGATACCCATCTGAGTTTCAAATGGGCTCTGCAGTCACTCTGACATCACATCGCATGTTGAGAACATTTTGCAATCACAACATAAAATACCAATAAAACATTTATAAGTAGGCTTGTATGGAAAAGTAAAAAAAGCAATAGGAAAAAAACAAAAGAATAGAGTTAAACATCAACCTTCAATGCTGGAAGTATCTATGAATGTATTGGCTCATATTTTGCCCATGTTGCACATGCGCATTAGTGTCCGTCAATATTGCATAAGACTGAACACAATGTTATTGTTAGAAAAAAATCCTCAGAAATAATCACTCAGGAGTCCTGGATTGAAGTATTGACTAAATGCACTAAAATAAACTTGTGAGGCGCGATTTGTATTCAAATGCATGTCACCTTCCAATTCTAACACAGAGTGTTGTCCATACAGAGCAACACCTTTCTGACATCAACACACAATTATTCATACATTCCAAGCTGAACCAAGCTAAAGAGGGATTTCCAGCTGGCAGACACTCGTAGTTTTGACGTGTCTAGCTGTAAAGTGTGCAACTGTTTAAATGGTTAAAGGTGAAGGGAAGTAAACAGACAAAATACTAACTTGGTACAAAGTTTAATACAGTAGAAAGACACTGACATATCTTTTTCAATCATTTATTTTGAGGTTTGACAAAAAATGGCTATAAAGTCATCATTTCCCAACAAAAGATCATCTTAGTCTACCAGTAACTCTTTGGCATGAAAGGTGGAGGGAAGTATTCATTCTTTGAAAGAATCACCTGTAATTTATTGAGCAGTATTCCCATCTCAATCTTTGTCTCTAAAGTAACGCCCTCCAACTCCCCTTTAAGTTTGGACAGATGGCTCCGGTGTCAGAAAACCTGTCTGATGTTAAAAAAAAGCAACACCCCCCCCCCACACACACACACACACACACACACACCGTGGCACACAGACATAAATGCAGGTTGACAAAACTGTAGGTCTTATCAGGTTGCCCCAGCTGTGGTGCCAGACGTGAGTCTCCACTCTTCGTCTGTCTGCCAGAGTTAAAGTGGGGGTGTTTAAAATTAGATTTAGCATTGATCATTTCCCTGGCCTGAATGGGGCCCAGTGTCGGAGGCTTGCAAGGGCAATCCCTCACCCAACATCCGTCTGCTCCACCTAAACACACCATCAGTCAGGGCTCGGAGGGGCGGATAGACAGAGAGAGAAAACAAGTAAGAGAAGACGATGACAGCCTGAAGTGGCATATGCAACGGAGGGGAGGCGGTAAAACAAATTTAAAGTCACAAAATATGTGAGGAGAAAATTAAAGTTCAGGGAGAATAAGTTTTAAATAGCTTAAAAGGTTTAGAGGCAATTAAAACATGATGATGTATCCTCCATCAATGGGCTCATTAACGGTGTCATGGTCTGAAGTAAACATTACATTTCTGTTTGGTTTTTGTCACAATTTTTGTCTGTTTTCACTCCTCAATGCTTATAAAAAAGTAGGCTTGTATGTAAAAGTAAAAAAAAAAAAAGCAAACGTAAAGAACAAAAAAATAGACTCAACTCTAGCTGAACACCAACCTTCAATACTGGAAGTATCTAAGAATGTTGTGCTCATGTTGCACATGCACTTTAGTATCTGTCAATACTGCATAAGACTGAGCACAATGTTATTGTTAGAAAAAAATCCTCAGAAACAATCACTCAAAAGTCCATCCATCCATCCATCCATCCATCCATCCATCCATCCATCCATCCATCCATCCTCAGAAATAATCACTCAGGTGTCCATCC
>NC_056508.1:41904983-41908350 GCF_014905685.2 Nematolebias whitei | reverse complement strand
ATCACTCAGGAGTCCATCCATCCATCCATCCTCAGAAATAGTCACTAAGGTATCCATCCATCCATCCATCCTCAGAATTAATCACTCAGGAGTCCATCCATCCATCCATCCTCAGAAATAATCACTCAGGAGTCCATCCATCCATCCATCCATCCATCCATCCTCAGAAATAGTCACTAAGGTATCCATCCATCCATCCATCCATCCATCTATCCATCCTCAGAAATAATCAATCAGGTGTCCATCCATCCATCCATCCATCCATCCTCAGAACTAGTCACTAAGGTATCCATCCATCCATCCATCCATCCATTATCTCTACCCGCTTCTTCTTTTTTAGGTCGTAGGGGTCAGTATAGTGCCCATGTCCAGATATCACTGTGCGCGAGGCGGGGGACACCCTTGACAGATCTCCAGTCCATCACAGGGACATATGGAGACATATGGAGACAAACAAGACGAACAACCATTCACTCTCTCACTCTCACCTAGGGACAATTTAGAGTTACCAATAAGCCTAACATGCATGTTTTTGGTCTGTGGAAAACGAGAGTACTCGAAGAAAATCCATGCATGCATGGAGAGAAGATGTAAACTCCACCCAGAAAGGTCCATATAAACGGTAAACTGAAGTAACAAATAAAGGTTGAATGAATAAAAAGTTTTTGCTCGATGTTGAGCTGCCTGTTGATGCCATTTTTTTAAACTTCGGCATTGTAAAAAAAAAAGTTTTTTTTTTTTACTTTATTGGAAACAAACTCTTCTTACGTCCACAACTTTGCTAGTACTTTTACAAATTATATATTAAAACATGCATTTTTGTCATTTTTTTACCTTCATCTTTCAGTCCAATAGGATCTCTGGTTTTCATATAAACCTATTCAAAGTGAAAACTAAAAGTGAAGTGTGGCTTTAACTTGTCATATCTCTTAAATGAAACAACATAGAAATATAAAATTTCACGTGTGACCATCAAAGTGTTTTGCCACTAATGGTTCAAGAAATTTTAAGCTTCAACTCATACCTTTTACATATGAAATGATCATTTGAGGATAACTTTTGTAGCTTGTTTCTGTTAGTCTCTAATAAGTTTATTACCAGGAAGTGAAAGACACAGGCATCTGGTGCACGGCGACCCTATGAGCACAAGCAGCTTAAACATTTCATTTGATCTTCTTTTCTAGACTTTTAATACAATTTAATCATCATAGGCATTTTTTTCTTAGCTTAGATTATTACAAGGTTATTTATTTCTGACAGAATGTATCATCATCCTTCAAAATTTCATGTGAATTTCTCTATTTAATGTCGGCTGATTTCTTACGACTTTATAAATGTTTTAATCAAGTTGAAGGAACATTATTTTGTATTTTGAGTTACTATATAGTAAGTCATGGTATGCAGTATGTTTAAGTAAAAGTGATCTGAGTTATTACTCAAGTTTTGTACTTAGCTAACTTTGACTGTAAGTTTGGGGTAATTCAGATCAAGGTATTTGTGTTCTTTCAGGTGTTACTCAGTTTTATTATATTTGGAATAATTTTAACTGCAGTCAGCTGCCATATTATCGCCATCAAACTGGTTGACCCACTATGTGAGTGCTACTTATGGGACTGAGTTTGCTGTGGCTCCTCGGACTGATAAAGTCCTTTGGATGAAAGACGAAACGTTTTGACACAAAGGAACCATCCAGAGGACCTAACTTAACTTTAATGGATTTTTTACTTGGATTATTGAGCATGAACTTTGATGTTTTGAACCACTTTGGCCATGGCTGCCTGAGTCGACGGGGAGAGGGCGGACTCCAGAAACCATCTTATCACCATCAAACTGGTTGGCCCTCTTTGTGATTGTGCTGCTTGTGGGACTGAGCTTGTTGTGGCTCCTCGGAGTGATGAAGTCCTTTGGATGAAGAACGAAATGTTAAGTGAGCATGAACTTTGATGCCATCAGCTACAGTTCTTAGAAAAGAACTCAGATAAAATCCAACTTGGCAGATCAGAGCTTTACAAAAATGATTGGATTCAGCCTTGGAAACAGTAACTGATACCTCTCTTATTCTGACCTTAACAAAAATCTAACCAAAACCCAAGGACCCTTCTAAAATACAAAGAATTACATCTGTGCTCACAGAAACCAGAGTCCCATAGCTAAAAGAGTAGCATTCTTTGTTCTCTGCAGTCAGAACTCGTCCACATGCGTGTGGTCAGTGTGTGCTGATAACGCCTATAGAATTTAATAATCACACAACTGAGTTTGATTAGGAAGATGAAAAGTCAGAACCAAGCTGATGTGGTTTAACCATGTCTGTTCTGTGCAGTTTGCCTCATCACCATTTGCCAGTCGAGCAGCACGTCTTTTAGTGGAACAACCAATAAAGCTTTCCGATGCATGAGATCCTCTCTATGATTCCATCCACCACACCTCGATTATGGCCTCACAGCTATAACACCAAATCACTGGACTGTGCTAAGACCATCAGCGTTCCAGTTATGTTTGTGAGGCATGGCCTTGCCAAATGCAAGGAGCATTGATTTTTATATCTCTGTGCCTGCTCTGGCTTAGCATCTTTAGTCTTAGTTTCTGACCTTGCATCACAGAGGCATTGTTTTTATGTAAAGGTGGTTAAGGTCTTTTTTGATAGATTTGATCAGGTGATAAACTCTCTCCCGGCCACTGAAGAAAAATCTGACTGTTTCTGTTCAGTTAATGCCTGGAAAGATTTTGCTGAGTACGGTCTTAATGGCTGTTCAATTACACTTTTCATCACTTTGAGCTGAATGTGAAATTAGCCCAACACAAATGAGTGTGGACTGCAGTTAACTATTAGTACAAAAGGGCCCATTTGTGGCGTGAAAATGGGTTTTGCTTCAGGGATGAAATCAAAGGGCTTTTACAATACTAGAAACCAGACAGTTTCATCTTCACCCTGGCTGCACATTCAGAAAACAAATGTGCGTATGTGGACTCCAGAATGCTTTAAAAACAAATACTTTCCAACACCCAAATCACGGAAAGAACAACTTTATGGACTGTAAATATGGTTAGAAACTGATCAGATTAATTTGAATAAAACTAGTCCAGCAAATTAAAAAGTGCTTTCTTAAACATGATTGTCTTTTATTTTTTGTAGACGTCAGGGTGACTTTGAATCTTTTAAATATAGTGGCAACTGTGTATTATTGACAATTAGTTTCATGTAGTTTTTACTGGGCATTCACCAGTGCAGCTACGCTCAATTTAAAGGATGTTATGGTTGAACATAAAACAAAGTCATTGTCTTTGACCAGATGGGCTGTAAAATTTAAGGACATTTTATTAATTACTATACTCATTTATTTTAAAACTGTGAGGTGGTAAACATGGA
>NC_056508.1:41892878-41904583 GCF_014905685.2 Nematolebias whitei | reverse complement strand
TGTATATATATATGTATATATGTGTATATATATATGTATATATGTGTAAATATATATGTATATATATATGTATATGTATATGTATATGTATATATATATGTATATGTATATGTATATATATATGTATATGTATATGTATATATATATATGTATATGTATATATATATATATATATGTGTGTGTGTGTGCATGTGTATGAATGTATGTATATATGTGTGATGTGTGTATGTATGAATGTATGTATATGTGTGATGTGTGTATGTATGAATGTATGTATATGTGTGTATGTATATATGTGTGTTTGTGTGTGTATGTATATATTATGTATGTATGTAATGTGTGTGCATATATATACATAATATATATATATATATATATATATATATAATGTATGTATGTGTATATATATGTATGAATGTACAAATGTGTATATATATATATATACTGTATAGAAGAAGTAGGTTATACAAGAAGATACAAGATTACAACATATACATGTATACATATTGTATACATGTATACAAGAAGAAGAAGATACAGTATATACTGTATATGTATTTAACAGAAGTCATTTCTAGGTACTTTACAAAAGAACAATAAGAAGAAAAAAAACAAGAGCAGATCCAGATTCAAAGCTAATTAATGTCACTTTATTCTTATTATAATACAATACATGTACACCATTACATTTCCTTATGTTACTTTTATTGTTAAGCATTTTGGTAACAGTTGCTGTTTAAGATTATGCTTTATAAATAAATTTGACTTATTTACTTGTACTATACATTATGAAATACCAGTTAACAAAAGTTATTGAAGTAGCCAGTAGACTGTGTCGAAACCAATTTGTTGAAATTCCTACTCTACGCAGCACATTGGTGACAGTGGAAAGAAATAACTCCCATTTGACCTCCTGCAGAACCAGACTTGGAGCAAATGACCAGCCTCAGCTAGCTGAGGTTAGAGAATACAGGATAAATACATAGACCAACTCAGAATGATTTTTCCTCCCATAAAAACCCCACCTGGTCCAAAATAAAACACAGGGTGAATGGCAGCAGTAATTGGAAATGCAAATATGGGGAGTAAAGAGAGTGAAACAGCAGCAAAGTGAAGAAATGTGGTCAGTAATTCCTTTATCAGTCTAAACCTACTGCACAATCACCTCAACCTGAACACCAGGAATTCCAAAGGAATCCTCCTTGACTTCCAGAAGCTGAGGACCACAATACCCACGGTACTGCAGATCAACAGAGAGGAGGCAGAGCGAGTTATAGACTTCAGGTTTCTCAAACTTCTCAAATATCTCAGGGGACCTGGGCTAGACGGTGAGCACCACTCTTGTCATCAAAAAGCAACCTTTCTACTTTTGAGAGCTTTGAGAACAAAGTTACAGATGGTTTAAACAATCTCCAGCCCATATACGTACATGTAGAAGTACCCTCGTTGCGCCTAATGTTTACGTATATTTGCTTATAGAGAAGAATAATTATATAAATTAATGTAAATACACTGAAAAACTCTTGGCAAAAACCTAAAACAAGATTAAAAAAGGGTGTTATAAATACAGACCATTTACCATATCTGTCCTTTACCTCCAAGTAAACTAAGTTAATTTTTCTTTTTTTCATGTCTGTCTTATTCCTCTTCGACCCTTCTGTGATATTCATCAATCGTTACCCGATGAGGGACACACTCATTTCACAGGTCAATTAATTTTAATCAGAGTGTGTCAATTTAATCTGACTTCAAACCACTAGGCGGACACTTTGTGAAAATCTCATTAACCTTCCCATTTTCAATCTGCTCACTATCTCAGCAGGGTACAGCAATGACTCAGTTACTTGAAAGTCCTGCTTTTTTTTCGTTTTCTGACAGTAAACAAACTTTTGGATTTGGATAATGTCAGTCATGGGAAAAGAGGAACCACCTGGGAGAGGAAACATGCAACATGTTCCCCCTCCAAAACTGACAGAGATGAACTCCAGTGTTTCAATGTGACTAACTCAAGTAATGGCATTAATGTGATTTTGAAAGATAAGGTGACTGCAGCAAGGATACAAAATACACAACAACACTGGTGGCACACTGTTTAGATCTGTTCAAACAGTGGTTTTACAGCTTCCTAGCAAGTGAAAGTGAAGTCTCAGTGATGATCGTTTGGTTTTTCTTCTTTCCTTCTGTGATACTTCAACTTCCTCAACTGGGATCAAGTAAAATTTGTTCAAAAGCATTAAGCACAGAACAAAACAATCAGGTTGAAGAGAAACAGTAAACTCTGTTGTCTCTGTCATAACACGGGGAACCCAGAGTGGTACGAGACCAGACAAGACAAGATCCAGTTAGAAAAAGGAAAAAGTGATTATTATATACAGTGAACTATTTACAGGTGGTCATCTCTTGGGGATCCTGAGGAAGAGAGTTGGATCAGTAAGGTCCATTTGCAAGGCAGGACACAGTTGATGATTTGTTTGTCTTTTCTTACAGGTGGAGGCACAGATGTTAGGCGTGGACGTAATCCACCAGAAAACCCCTGAGATGAGAGGCCAGGCAGGATAGACGAGGCAGGCTGGACAGGCGTGTGGCTGGAAGGCGAGGCACGGAGGACAAGAGCCAGAGTCACGGGATTACCAGGATCAAACAGGAGCCAAGGAGACAGGATGACTGCGGGCACAAGAACAAAAGGTGAGTACTTCTCGTTTGTTAGCCGATATACAGGCCACAAGCACAAATACCGAAATAGGTACAACGCTCCAGCGATGAGTCACACTGGACTGCAGCCTTAAATAGTAGAAGGACCTCATCAGGTGGATGGCCAACAGCTGGTGGCAATCAGCGGCCATCTTGGAGGCTGAGCTACAGACAGTGGACTCTCACAGTGTCATACTATTTCCCCACAAGAATACTGGATAGCTAAATTAAAAAAAAAAAAAAAAAAATTACACCGTGTACAGTATATGACATCATGTACAATCTCATCCAAGATTTTGAGTTCTTGTGAGATGTGTCAGTGCACAGGACATATCACGGGAATGACTATCAGCCACTATCACATGAGATTTTGGTCAGTTTTTGTAAAACTGATGGAGTTTTAGACCTCTTTGTGACTGCTAATATTGATTACTGTGGTGGCCATTTTAAATGGAATTTATTCCAAATGGTTATTAGTTGTAGATGTGCATCCAAAGTTTTAATCAAAGATGCAAAGAGTATCCCATGGAGTACCGTATGTGTAGTGAATGACTCTCGGCCACAACACTAAATTTAGCACCATATCCATAAATCTGACTATATTAGTTGGCTGTGGCCGCCCTCTTGAATTGTTTTTACTCTAAATGTTAATCATGGGAGGTGGCACGGTGGCACAACTGGTAGAGCTGTTGCCTCTTTGCGAGCAGGTCCCCGGTTCAAACCCCAGTCCAGGGGCTTTTCTGGGTGGAGTTTGCATGTTCTCTCCGTGCATGCATGGGTTTTCTCTGGGTACTCCAGTTTCCTCCCACAGACCAAAAACATGCATGTTAGGCTGATTGGTAACTCTAAATTGTCTCTAAGTGTGAGTGAGAGAGTGAATGGTTGTTTGTCTCTATGTGTCCCTGTGATGAACTTGCGACCTGTCCAGGGTGTCCCCCGCCCCTTGCACAGTGATTGCTGGACATGGGCACTGGCGACCCCCGTGACCCAAAATGGAAGAAGCGAGTAAAAGATAATGGATGGATGGATGTTAATCATGGGTAAAGTTTTACCTAGATTTTTTTTCAGGTCTCTCTTGTAAATGAGTCCTCGAGGCTCAATGGGATTTACCTGTATAAATAAAGGTTGATTGATTTTTTTTTTTGAAAGTTTCTAAGTCTGTCCAGTGCTTCATATAATTTGCTAACAGACAGATAACTTCAAGAGTCAATGACAAAATTTGCAACACAATCTTGCACAACCTGTTTGTTTTTAGATTATTTGTTGGGGGATCAGTATTAGCTACTACCACACCAAATTTTGGTCATTATTTGTAAAAATTACTGATTTATATACTTTTTTTTTTGGTTATGATCGGTGTGCCGACAGACACAGAGGAACTCACAGGTAAAATAAAAAAAGTTTTTATTTCATAAAACTCAAAATCAAACAGCTGACGTGGCAGCAATAACTTACAAATAAACTGAGATTAGGGAGACACAGAGGAAAAGGAGCATTTGGCATATTGGAAGCACAATCCACGGATAAGGTGGAAACACAGAGACGCTGAACTTAAAGGGATACAAACGAGACACAAAGATGAACACCTGGGGAAGGACAATGAGGAACAGGTGGCAGGAGCTAGAGCTGACCACATGGGGGAAAACACCAGGAAGGCTGACCAGATGATACAAGAAAACACAAAGATCTCAAGCCAGAAACACATATTCTCACATTTTTGTGTCTCTGAAAGTCAATTGGCTGTAGCAGCCATCTTGAATTGGGCTGACTCCAACAATTAAGTTTAAGAACTTAAGAAAACTTGAGTTTTAGATGCACATAAAATCCATAAATCTATTAAGTAGTTCATCACAGCGCCCCCCCCCCCTCCCCCCCCACACACAGATAAAAACACTATTACTATCACCCTTATTTGATCATCTAAGTAAGTCCTGTCAGATTCAAGATTGAAAAAACTTTATTGCAGGGGTGAATCTAGAATCTGACATTTAGGAGTGCTCATCCCCCAGTGCTAATTGCACTTGGGTTAAACAATGCAGTGGTCAATGGCGTCAGAAGGATTTGTAATGTGGGAGGGACTCACTGGTGGTGGTGGTGGTGGGGTGGGGTCTGGGGGTTCTCTCCCAGACAATTTTGTATAAAGTAGATGACATTTCTTGCATCCTGATGTATTCTGTGTTTACCTACAGAAGTAAACACTCGATTCAATAACTATTTTAGAACGCAACAAGAAATAGTCTGACCAACAGCTCTCCTTGTGTGACTAGAGTGCACTTTGCTTCACTCAAGCATCCTGATACCCCCAGTTCCTGCAGGTAAGGGTGTTTCACTTTAGGACAAATTGAGATCACTATTGGTCAGTTGCTGACCAGTATACTGGATTGATTGACAGGTGGTGTTGAGGATCCGACTCATGCAAAAAAGTCGTAGATTTTACTGGCCCTTTCAACAGTGTCTTCATTTATTCCATATTTATTCCAAATTTATTCAATATTTTGGTGAATCTAAGGTTTGAGAACTGAGTTTCCTTACATAATCCTAATGATGGTTTCTTCATTTGTCAGGGGTGCTGAGTAAAAATTTAGAGGTTTGAGTACCCCCAAAAAGAGGCTAAAATCGCTATTGCTTTATTGTCTGTCACACTTTGGAACAGAAAATTTGCAGCACAGGTTGAACAACTGGGAGATAAAGTTAGAGAGGCCAGACTGAAATGGTTTGGACATGTCCAGAGGAGGGACAGTGGTTTGGACATGCATTTTAAGCTACTAATAAACATGATGGATGATGATCATATTGCTTTATCTTAGGCTATTGGTAAGAAGGAGTGATTATTATTATTGTTTCATATTGGCTAGTGATATTTACCCCCCTAAATCTTGTTAAGTTACATTATGTTTCTTAGACTGTGATTAGGATGCGTGAGAGAAGTGAAGCATGCTCTATTCACACAAGGAGAGCTGTTGGTCAGGCTACTTTTTGTTGTGCCATTAACTCTAAAAGAGTTATTGAATCAAGTGTTACTTGAGTAGGTAAAACTAGATGTTCAGCAATTCTTAAAATGCACCAGAATACAGGAAATGGCATCTATTTTATTCTAAAATTTCTAGGGGAGAACCCCCAGACCCCACCTGCCACCAGTGCCCCCCCCCCCACACACACACACACACATTACAAATATAGTTTTGACACCAATGGTCACCATGTTGCTCACCATCTTCCAGAGCAGGACCCTCACCCAAGCCACAACTGGACCTCACCCAGACCAAAGCAGGACTCTCACATACTACACATCTCATGAACAAAAAGATTATTGTCTTTTTCATTTGAAGTGGGCCAAATCACTTATATTAAAAGAAAACTAATGGGAATTGCTGCTGTAACTTGATTCTTTTAATAAGCCATGTACCTTGCTATGATCCCAGATTTTGGACAGGTGTGATACTGGTGTGTGACCACAGCGTGCACATCTGATGTTGTTCACAGTGGTCCTCAATGCGCTGCAGGAAGCTTGTGTGTTTGCCCAGACACATGAAAAATTAGAGGGAACATTGACTGTAATCTTACAGAAACATATCACACATAAAATACAAAACCCCATATACAAAATACCTAAAAACCCACCACATAAGACTACAGTATGTACCTATAACCATCTGTAAATTAATAACTATTTTTATTTTATATAAAAGGCTGATTGCAGAGGGAATTAAAGAGTTTTCATGTTTTTTTTCTTGGCCAGGGGTACTCTAAAATGGTTACTTGAAGGTAGGAGTTGAAACGACTGGTGATGGAGGAGTGAAGGGTCCTTGGGGACACAGCTCACTTTCCTTATGATATTTTGATTATAAATAGTGTAAAAATAATTACAGAAGGCCAGATGTTTTGACAGAATTACATTCTTTATACAATTTAAAGCTGATAATAAAACAGCAATATGTTCATTTTCTTGCTTTAAAATCATCTAACTTAGTATATTGTGCTTTTATTTAATTGAAAACGCAGAAACACAACTGTAAAAAATATAGGCCGGCTCTTCTGGCTCTGTGATTAAATCTTTTCAGCTGAGGTTACACACACCTCATTAAGCCTCACTCTCATTGCAGCCAAGGCTCAGCGCTTTTATTTGAGAGGTTTCAGCGAGCTTGACAGACCAAATCAAGCGGGCTAGACCACTCTGACCAAGTATTCATTATTTGGACTGTGGTGTTGCTGAGAGCTGATAAGATGCAAACTCATTTGCATGAAAGGCCAAGACACCCTTCAGAAACCACAGAGCCATGCAAACCAGCTGCAGAAGTCAACACTGGCCTTTTATCTCCCATCTCCTTTACGCTCTTTTTCTTGTTCTGCTCAACTCAGAAGAATAACAGGAAAACGCTGTAAAAACTGTCAATGCTGGAAAGAAGTTTGGTTTGCCATCTCAGCTTTTCAGACCCTTTTTAAGACAGTTTAAACCAACCAACTGTAGATCTCCAGCTTAATAAGCAGAAGAACAATTGCTTCACAAGAGAAACTGTCTGAGAGGTTTTTTGTATGTGAAACTATCTGAGCTTTGCAAAATAGCCCGAAGAAAGGGTAACAACTCTTGTTAAAAACACAAGCCTTTGGTCCGCTCGTTTTTTTTCCAACAAGAAAATATAAGAGCTCTAAAACAAAACAAAAAAAAACATTCTCTGGCCTCTTTGGTATTCTATCAACATTTCCAGTCAGTGCAAAATTTGACTTATCTCTAGCTAGACTGTTATCACTGTTGCCAACGTAGCAAGTTGTTTCGTTATATTTAGCGTAATCAGACTGAATGTGACTTTTGTAAAAGCAACTAGTGACAAATCTGTTTGCTTTTTCTTGGTGTTGTTGAAGACTTGTGGGAACTCTAATGCAAAAAGCACATATTGTTCTTCTTAACAATCTCAAGTATCCAAAAGCTTTTACAGTCCTTGTGCAGAGTCTTTTTACAGCTGCAGTCAGGGTAGGAGATGTTCACCCCTGAATGCATAAACTGCAAATTAATCACAAAACCACCACTGGTTGATCCATGGTAGAATAAGTCATGGTGGTAAATTATTATTTGCCTAATATAAATCACTGCACTAAAAACTCACTCAGTCTGTCTCTTTTTGGGTCACTGTTGTTGATCCCAAGCCTGAATAAAGGAGGAACTAGCAAAAAGAAGAATCAACAAAACAATTGTTTGTAGTTCTAAACATTTTTTGGTGTTTTTGCTCACTTTTTGTCTGCATGTGTTTTGCCAGTTGTGCAAATTAAGACATTACATGAGTCATGATATGAGTTTTAGCACCTTTTAGGAAAGCTAATAGCTGCTTTCCTTACTGAGAAGTACGGTATACATTCAACAGTCTCTCTGCACCATCGGCATATAATGGTCTGCCTACGGTCTGCATAAATTTGCATTGTAACCCGAACGCTGGTTGAGAAAACTGTAACAAACTAAACAAGCAAAAGTGTTGAGGTTTATTGGTAGCTAATGTAACATTTTTTTTCACACCAGTATGTTGTTTTTGAGCAAGAGTTGCTTCATAAGCCAGAAAAATTATTAAATAAAGCCTTTAATTTATTATATTTTATAAAGCCTGCATCATGAAAGACCCCACTCACCCAGCACACACACATTTTGTCCCACTCCCCTGAGGCAGGAGGTTGCAGATCATTAAGTACAGAACCACTAGACTGAGGAACAGCTTATACCCTGAAGCTGTTGCCTCATAAATTCCTAACCAGGAAAATAGCTATGAAAATAAATGGGGGAAAAAATCACGGTAATGCCACTTTAACTGGTGAGACATGACTTATCTGTGCTGCTGATTATCCATGCTGCTGATCTTATACTGCTGATTATGTCATGCTACTGTATTCATTCATACCCATCTGCTCAGCAGAGACTCGCGTTCGGGCTGCTGTAATGCCGTATTGTTTTACATTATTAGTGTTTAGCGTATGTCGTAGATCTTTTAGCGTACCATTTGGCAATTGTTTTAGAGTTGATCATATCTTAGATCCTTATTTACTGTTTCTGTTTATACTTTATATTTTGCTATTTTTGGGTGTAACTGTGTACATAATTTTGTTCTATCTCATGCGGTACATGAGAATATGACATGACAATAAAGTGTACTTGAACTTATTTAAGTTAGCCTGGATGAAGATTTGTGCCCTTTTCCCCCATACCCTGTGCTTTCTGACTAATGTCACTGCTAATAAAGAGCCACCCACTGACAGCCATTTCACATATAACACGAGATATGTCAGACAGTCTTCTGTTGCATATAGCTGCAGTGGTGTTACAGTAGGGACTTCAGATTCTCACAAAACAGACTAATAAGCTTACTAATTACAGCACAGGTTAGTCTCACAGCCCTGCAGATAAATTACAACCTTTTTATGTGATGATGGAGTTAATAATCGCTCTTATAGGCTTCTTAGCATTCATCTCACATCCAGTTTGCTTCTGGATATGATTCAGCTGGAGTACATTTACAACTGACATTAACATCCAACTGCAGCATACACAGAGAAATTGGATTTCCCTTTCCTTCGCCTAAATGCAGATCGTGTCCTTTACGTCCTTCGAAACCAGCTGTAAATATCTCGTTTTTCTTGCGCACCCGGATGTATCCTATTTTTGACATGGATGTTATCATTTGAGCAGCCTCTTTGGCATTAGGATTTTTTTTTTCCTCAGGAGTTACTCTCCTGGTAAGGTCACCTCAGAGCATCCACAAGGAGAGTTGATATGTTTCACTATAGCTCTGAGAAATAGTCTCCTATTTTTATGCTTGCCAATACTTCAACCTTCAGAGAGTGAATAGGACAGAACTATTATTTCCTTTACATCTGCCACTAAAATGGGGGCAAGACATATCTTATCCTGGCTGTGGCGATTTCAATAAAATGGATCAGAAATTACCAAACATTATGCTTTTCCTACTCTGTGAATGCTTTTTTCTTCCTGTTGACATCCCAGCTGTTGCCCTGTGCTCATGCTGTCCTCTCACATCTGTTTTCATTACCTCAACTCAAGCTCCCGTTACCCTGTAATGCATGGAAAGCAAAGGCTAAATGCACCATTAGGATCTATAGTCCATTTGCAGACAAAAGGCATGTTTACAAACGGTTTACCTTGAATTTATGGATTTGACATTTTGCAACAGTTGAGGTTGATGTAGCAATTTATAAAACCCATGAAAAAATGAATGATAAAAACATGTTTTATATGGAATAAATATAAAGCTTGATTGATTGTCCTCATATTGAAAGGCAATGTCTCACTTGGCTGTGACTGTCATGGATTTGTTGGACGGGCAAAAATGCAAGGAAATATGTGAATTTTCAATTGGAATCACACTGAATGACATGTTTGCATCAATTCCCAGTGAACGTTAGGCCAAAATTTAGTAGTTTTCATAAATAATTACAAAATAAATACAGCTCTAGAATTCTAGAATTAGATAAAACAACAAA
This sequence comes from Nematolebias whitei, assembly GCF_014905685.2. Lineage (NCBI taxonomy): Eukaryota > Metazoa > Chordata > Actinopteri > Cyprinodontiformes > Rivulidae > Nematolebias > Nematolebias whitei. The sequence continues at coordinate 41,894,413 of NC_056508.1, read as the reverse complement.
ACCCTGAAATAATTTAACTCCTCCAGTTGAGGCAGAACCTCACCCTCAACCCAAAGAGAGCAATCCACCCTTTTCCGACTAAGGACCAGGAGACTGGGGATATTTGCTGCATAACTCTTACCTACAGTATTACTGTAATTGTAAACTTTTAAGGACATATACAGATTTTATTGGGATTTATCCATCCATCCATCCATTATCTTCCGCTTATTCCAAAGTCGGGTCGCGGGGCAGCAGCTTGAGCAAGGAGGCCCAGACATCTCTTTCCACAGCCACCTCTTCCAGCTCTTCTGGGAGGACTCCAAGGCGTTCCCAGGCCAACTGAGAGACAGTCTCTCCAACGTGTCTTGAGTTTTCCCTGGGGTCTCCTCCCAGTTGGACATGCCCAAAGCACGCACCCAGGGGGCATCCTTACCAGATGCCCGAACCACCTCAACTGGCTCCTCTCGACGTGGAGGAGTAGCGGTTCTACTCAGAGTCTCTCCCGAATAAGTGAACTTCTCACCCTATCGCTAAGGGAGAGTCCAGATATCCTGCAGAGAAAAATGATTTCAACCGCCTGTATCCATGATCTCATTCTTTCGATCACTACCCAGAGCTCATGACCATAGGTGAGGGTAGGAACGTAGACCGACCGGTAAACAGAAAGCTTTGCCTTACAGCTCAGCTCTCTCTTCATCACAACGGACCGGTACAGAGTCCGCAATACTGCAGATGCTGCACCAATCCATCTGTCAACCTCCCTGCTCCATCCTTCCCTCACTCGTGAACAAAACCTCAAGATGCTTGAACTCCTCCATTTGAGGCAGAACCTCGCCCTCGACCTGAAGAGAGCAATCCACCCTTTTCCGGTTGAGGACCATGGCCTCAGATTTGGAGGTGCTGATTCTCATCCCAGCCGCTTCACACTCGACTGCAAACTGCTCCAGTGGGAGTTAAAGATCATGGCACGATGACACCAACAGGACCACATCATCTGCAAAGAGCAGAGATGGAATCCTGAGACCACCGAACCGGGAACCCTCCGCCTGCTGGCTGCACTGAGAAATTCTGTCCATAAAAGTTATGAACAGAATCGGTGACAACGGGCAGCCCTGGCGGAGTCCAACTCCCATCCTGAATATATCCTGTACTGTATATATGTATATATATATGGGGCAGCACGGTGGCGCAACTAGTAGAGCTGCTGCCTCTCAGCAAGAAGGTCCCCGGTTCAAATCCCGGACCGTGGGCCTTTCTGGATGGAGTTTGCATGTTCTCTCCGTGCATGCGTGGGTTTTCTCTGGGTACTCTGGTTTCCTCCCACAGACCAAAAACATGCATGTTAGGCTGATTGGTAACTCTGAATTGTCCCTAGGTGTGAGTGAGAGAGTGAATGGTTGTTTGTCTCGTTTGTCTCTATGTGGCCCTGTGATGGACTTGCGACCCGTCCAGGGTGTACCCCGCCCCTCGCACAGGGATTGCTGGACATGGGCACCGACGACCCCCGTGACCCAAAATGGAATAAGCGGGTAAAGATAATGGATGGATGGATG
>NC_056508.1:41885819-41892478 GCF_014905685.2 Nematolebias whitei | reverse complement strand
TATATATGTATATATGTATATATGTATATATGTATATATATATATATGTATATATATGTATATATGTATATATATATATATATGTATATATATGTATATATATATGTATATGTATTTAACAGACAGACAGACAGAGATGTTTTCAGCATATTTTCATGACAATTACTTTTTTAGGTTTAGCAGAAACTGTGAGGGTGGCACGGTGGCTCAGTTGCCAAAGCTGCCGCCTCTAAGCAAGCAGGTCTCCCTGGTTCAAATCCCAGCCAAGGACCTTTCTGGGTAGCGTTTGCATGTTCTCTCCGTGCATGCGTAAGTTTTCTCCGGGTACTCTGGTTTCCTCCCACAGACCAAAAACTTACATGTTAGGCTGATTGGTGGCTCAAAATTGTCTCTAGGTGTGAGTGAGAGAGTGAATGGTTGTTTGTTTCATTTGTCTCTATGTGTCCCTGTGATGGACTGGAGACATGTCATGGGGTCCCCCGCCTCTTGCACAGTGATGGCTGGACATGGGCACCGGTGACCCCTGCGACCTGAAAAGGAAGAAGCGGGTAAAGATAATGGATGGAAAACTGTGGTTGAGTTTAATATACTGTATCTCCAAGTCACAATAGAAGTCATCTCAGGGCACTGTACAGAAACATTCACATACATAAAAAGTCAGTTAATAACATTATTTATCTGAGGAGCCAGCAGGATTGCTTTGAGTCTTCACTTTGTTGCCATCTCCCATCCTGATTTTCTCATCTAAGACCAACCCTGACTCAGAGCTGAAACTCCTACATGAATGACAAACTCCCTGATTTAACAGCGGATTACTAAGAACAAGTTGCTGTTTATCTACAAGCTGTCAAAACAGATTTGTCTTATTGCATGTGATGTTGTTCTTCTCCTTTCTGCATATCTGTGATGCTCATGTATAATCCACGATTCTTGCCAAGAGAGTTGAAAAAATATCTCCAGGTTTTCTGTTACTCCCCCTTGTTGACTGAAGCAGCGTTGCTAATCCGCTCATTATGTTAGTTGAAAAACCACCTGATGTCACTATAGCAAAATAAAAATAATACTTTTTTTGTCTCTTCTATTTATTATTATGAACCTTTATTAAACCAGCAAATCCCACTGAGATCACAGATCTCTTTTGCAAGGGAGACATGGGCCTAAAGGATCCAAGTATTCAAGGATTCAAAGTTCTTTATTGTCATTCGCATCACATGTGGTACATGAGGTGGAACAAAATTGTGTACTCAAGGTCCCAGTTGAAGGCAACCAAACATGCATTTTTTTTTAACTGGATCTATTTTTATTATTAATTTATTTTGATTCTCAGTGCACCCAAGGTGTATAGTCAGGAGACGCATAAAACTAACATTTTAACATTACTATAAATTTAAGCTGACTGCATAATAAATGCAAATGGTTCTTCTCATCCTGAACATTTTATTGCATTGTTGACCTTGTGTTAACCTGCATATGATAAATAAACAACATAACTAAACTAAACTCCTCACAGTAAAGACTTTAACAGCTAGTTCCAACTTAGACCCCACTACAGTAGTGTCTGTACAGTATTTGGTTGCATGTACTTTAACATAATAAAAATCAAATTTTTGCACTTTTAAACAACAGTGGCTCTTTTGTTGGAACAAATGCTATTGTTAGCTTTGCTATGCGGTACTGAAATTTTACAGATGCACTTGTGGGAAAAGAAAAACATTTACTCCTGACTTTCTGCTGAAAGTATTTGTTTGTCAAACTTGAACTGCTGTAAATTCTTTGGACCAGTTTACACCGAAAAAAAATGTGTATATGTTCTAGCTTGAGTTAGAGTGAACCCCAATTAAGATGGCCACCATAGCTAAGCAACTTTAGCAAATAGAAAATAACTATACAGCAACTCGATCTATTTTACATGTGTTGAGCTAAGATTTGATGTGGTGATAACTGAAAATCATCCTCATCACATACTCCAAGAGCCAACACATCTTCATTTCAGTTCAATTCAATTCAATTCAAAATTACTGTATTAATCCCAAATGGAAATTAATTGTTGTTGTAGCTCATCTTGGTTTCATTAGAGTTGTTCTAGATGCTGATGGCTTTGAGCAGGAAGAATCTCTTGTAAGCAGTCCGTCCCACAGCGGATCCGAAGAAACTGGCTATAGATGCTGATCCATCCACCCAGACCCATCAGACCTCTCGGTCCTCTTGGGCAGCAAGAATGTCTGAATGCCAGGCAGAATTCCTCCCCGAGTGATTGCCATTTCTCCCAGCAGCCTGCCGAGCCACTCGTTACCACGGACTTAACTGCAGGTGATCTTGGTCTTCCCACTGTCACGAGCCACATTTCCCTCCACCTCCAAGATCTCGGAGGTCAGGAACTTGAGCACTGCCTCCAGGTAGACGGTAATGCATTCACGGAGCCTCCTTTACAATTCATCTGGCATTTGGGGCTGTAGTTGAGGTATTATTTGAGCTTTTGAGAAAAGTCATTCCAGCAGCACAGCATCCGATACCAGAGGAAGTAATCATCTGAAAAAAGTGATTTACATCCAGAAAAAAAGAGTAATTTAAGTTTTCAAAAGCAAAATCTCAGAATGAATGTAAGAGAGCTGCTCCAACATGCAGCCACCTTGAGCGACGCAATTCTAGAACTTGGATGAATCTTGCATTAGCTTGAGAATTTACAAAGTTTGATTAAAACTAAGTGTTTTTGTATTGGTGTTTTGAGGAACTGTATCTCAAATGCTTATGAATTACCAAGTTACTATCTTAAATCTGCAGCAATAAAGGAACTTAAAAACAAAAATTTCTGAGTTCTTGATGCAAAGTTTTACTTGGAATCTACTCTAATTCTGAAGAAGGTTGAAGGAACTGTTCTAACTAAGATCCTCAAATGCTTCCCACCTTTATATACTGTTCATTTACACCTTCAACCATTTTGGGCTTTTTAAAACCCATCCCACATTTATTGTTCAACCTTTACTTGTAAGTGCACAGTTAGAGTGTTTGTAAGTGAAAAGGCCCCTTCTTCAAGTCTTATTACCAACTTAAACAAAACTTCAATATAATGGATCTAAACCTGTGTAAGTGTTGAGCTTGAACCTCTACATTAAATCTGTTACTACCAACATGTGAGTTTTGGGCTTTTTTGGTCTTATTGACAATAGTACTGGTTCCAAAGGTACAGTGTTTGGACACATTTGTTCATACTTACAAAGACTTTTTCAACACATTTACAGACCCCGTTACAGAGTTGGCAAAAGGTTGGTTCAACCGTACTCAGGTCAACATAATAATAAACGTTTTACACATAAAACTTTGATGAACGCTGTCTGCGATTTGTAGATCAGAGACTTTATATTTGGGCTTTTATTCACTAACTACTGTATACCCAGGGGTGTGCAGATTATTTAATTTAATTAATTTTCATGCCTTCAATGGAGCTGCTAATCCAACTAAAACACTTTCATCACTATCAGCTCTATTGGAGAGTTTTTGTATCACATCTTGTTCTAAATTGTCTTCCAGAGGCCTTTGCATCACCAAATAATAGTGTGTGTGCGTGTGTGTGTGTGTGTGTGTGTGTGTGTGTGTGTGTGTGTGTGTGTGCATGCACATTTTTGTTTCAGGTTACATTGTGGGGACAAATTTTACAAAAAATCCTACATTGTGGGTACCAACTGCTCCTTGTGGTGACCAAAGTCAGTTCCCTATAAGGAGAAGTCTCGTTGGGGGGTTAGGTGTTAGGTTTACTAGTAGTTGCCTAATACTAGTTTACCATTACTTGTACTAGGCATGTACTAGTAATGGTTAGGTTTAGAGAAAGGGTCAGGGTTAGACTATAGAAAATGAATAGAAGTCAATGCAAAGTCCCCAAAAAGTACGTTTACAGTACAAGAACACGTGTGTGTGTGTGTAATTTTACTTGTTCAGGCTGCTCTTATTAGCTGCCAATAGTTTGCTATCACCCAAAGGCGTGGGCTACGATCACTGCACCCCCAACCATCACATTCATATTAAAGATAAAATTAATTTGTGTTCCCATTCTCCGTTTCTGCCTGCCACTCTTCACTTCCTGTATCGTCTTTTCTTTTCTCCTTGTTTCCATATCTTCTTCTACACTGTGCTCACATCCATTTCAATTAGTGTGTATGATTATTCATAATTTTTAAATTTTATTTATTAATTTTTATTATTTTGCCTTTTATTTAACCAGGTGAATCCCAGTTAGATCACAGATCTTTTTTCCAAGGGAGGCCTGGGCCTGAAGATAGCTTAACATGGATATTTTGGTCTGTGGGAGGAAACCGGAGTACTCGGAGAAAAGTCATGCAAACATGAGAAGATCATGCAGACTCCACGCAGAAATGGTAAATGGACTGTACTTGTATAGCACCTTTCTATCTAATCACTCAAAGCTCTTTTTACACTACAATCTGTGCCCTCATTTACCCATTCATACAGCACTCTACAATATCTCTACAAAGACTAATCAGTGCTTTTAAATCACATTCGTACACCGATGGGACACACATCAGAGGCAATGAGGGGGTTCAGTGTTTTGCCCAGGGGCACTTCAACATGTGACTGCTGCTGGAATCAAACCCCCAACTCTCCCAATGGAGGATGACTGCTCTAACCACTCAGCCACAGCATCCCAAAACAAAAGAATAAAGAAAGACCTCAGGTCCAAACTCAGGACTGAGCTCAAGACCTTCTTGCTGTGAGGTAGCAGTGCTAACAATTAAGCTGTTGTGCTGCCTCATCTGTTTGTTTTTTTGTTTGTTTTGTTTTAGTAATTTCTTTGTGCTTTATGGGTTCTGATCAGTTAAACAACACCAATTTTCTAGTTAGATATTGGTTTGTCCAAATGACTGTAATAGGCAGGAAAAGCAGATAAACATTTGAAAATTACCAATTTAAAAAAAAAAAGTATTTCAGGTCCTTTAAAAACCTGAAATTAAACTTTTTTTTTGTGTGTGTGATCACATTTTCACAGCAAGCAAAACCAGCAATAATAACATGTAAGTTATAGCTGCTTTAATTTATTAAAGGAAGATATCATCTTATGAACATCATACAGATGTTGCCCTTAAATTGACATTGTCACATTTAAAATGTAACAAATAAGACCATTTATTGATGATGAAACAGACCCAGAGTTATGGATGTTATTGTTTGTTTGCATAAACATACAATTATGGCAATACATAACACATTATTAGTAGTAGTATGAGCCAAACTATTACCAGATTCTCACTCAAATTGTAAAACTTGCTTTGAGTGACTTGTTCTGAGTCATGGAGAAAACAGATTCTCTCTTCAACCTCTGACCAGCATCAGTACGCCAACAGGGCAAACAGATCCACAGAGGAGGCTTTAAACACTGCTCTTCACATTGAATCATCTCACCTGGAGCAGAAAGGGGCTGCTCTGTGGATTATAGCTTTGCTTTTAACACAATTGTCTCCAGCATACTTTTCAAGGAGTCACAGGACTTGGGTATGAACATCTGAGCCTCTGGATCAATGATTTTCTGACCAATCATCTACAAACAGTGCCCAGGCCTGACACTAAGCACAGGAGTACAACAAGGGTGTGTGCTTAGCCCTATTCTACCTCTATACTGCACACCCGTTCACCCCATAAATTCAGTCATCAAGTTTGCAGATGACACAATTGTTGTAGGTCTCATCGAAAATGGGGATGAGACCACCTAGATGGATGAGCTCAGCAGACTGACAGAATGGTGTGTAGAAAACAACCTGTCTTTAAACATCAGGAAGATAAAGTTCTTCTTGGACTTGCAGAGTGTGCACCTACCACTCAGAAAAGGAGGTCTGATGGTAGAGCAGGTTACTAGCTTTAAGTTTATGGAACATATGTACATCAGAAGTGACCTAAAATGAAATATAAAGACCATTGCAGCAGCAAAGAAAGGACACTTTGGAAGTAACACTCTTGAGTCTTTACTGAGTTTGTATTGAGTCTCTATTGAGTCTCGCTCAATAGAGAGCGTACTGACTAACTCTCCATGCTGTTTGGAAACTGGTCTGGGGCAGACAGGGCAGGCCTCCAGGGGTGATTCACTCAACCTCCACCCTCGACAGGGGCTTACAGGTCACGCTAATTTGTCTTAATCTGTAATCACTAAAATTCACTTAAATATTCCATGCATTTTAAACGTTTTTAACTTTTTTATTTTTAACTAATGTCAAGTCAGTTGTGTCTGTTATATTTTATGCCAGTGACATTTTACCTGTGTGAGAGGATGTGAATGAGTGAGGAAAGCGTTTCCTAAAGTTATTTAAAATGTTATTGAATTGTTTTACACAAAGCGATGGCAATAAAAATCTATCATAATCAGAAAACTAGATACTAATGTAATTAAAGGTCTAGCATTCGTGCCAAAGTTTTAAACTAAGATATTTTTATGTTGAAAAATTGTGGAGTTGCTGCCGCTTTGGTCAAACCTTGAAATTCTCAGCTACTCTTAGACTCTCAGCTGTCACAACATCTTTTTGCACAAAATCCATAAAAATGAATGAGTTATAGACTTTTCTGTGTTGACTAATGATTATTAGCTGTGGTGGCAACCTTGAATTGATTTTACCATCCATCCATCCATCCATCCATCCATCCATCCATCCATCCATCCA
>NC_056508.1:41803014-41885809 GCF_014905685.2 Nematolebias whitei | reverse complement strand
CCATCCATCCATCCATCCATCCATCCATCCATCCATCCATCCATCCATCCATCCATCCATCCATCCTCTTTACCCACTTCTTCCTTTTTGGGTCACAGGGGTCACTGGTGCCCATATCCAGCCATTACTGTGAGAGAGGCGGGGGACATGTCTCCAGTCCATCACAGGGACACATAGAGACAAATGAGACAACCATTTACTCTCTCACTCACACCTAGGGAATTTAGAGTTACCGATCAGTCTAACATACATGATTTTGGTCTGTGGGAGGAAACCAGAGTACCCGGAGAAAACCCACGCATGCACGGAGAGAACACGCAGACTCCACCCAGAAAGGTCACGGGTCAGGATTTGGACCGACGACCTTCTCGCTGAGAGGCGGCAGCTCTACCAATTGCGCCACTTTGCCACAAACTTCAATTAATTAATTGTAGATGTACAACCAACAATGATTTCCTGAAATGGTCATTAAAGTCTGTCCACTGGTCCCTGAGATATTTTGATAAAAGACACAGAGTTGATACCAGCAGTTAAAGTTTTAAGCAAATATTTTTGGCAATGAGTAATATTTTGAGTATGTAATGCGAATGACTCAGCTGCCAGCACATCACATTTTAGAGCAATATTTGTCAAATTTACTGACATGCCAATGTTTTCTTTTCAAAGTCAGTTGGCTGTGGCAGCCATCTTGAGCTGGGTTGATGTTTTTATTATGCACCTTATTGACTTTGACAAAAGTTGGACTCTATCAGCAGGATTACCGTATTTTGTGGACTATAAGGTGCACTTAAAATCCTCAAATTTTCTCAAAAATTGACAGAGAGCCGTATAATCAGGTGCACCTTATGTTTTAATTCTGGTTGTGCTTACTGACCTCAAACCGATTTTATCTGATCATTGTGAATGAGTTGAATAAAGTTTGACTTATCTGACTGTTTTGTTTCGCTTAATGCGCCTTATAATCCAGTGCGCCTTATATATGAAAACAGACCAGTTCATTGATTTTGCGCCGTATAATCCGGTGTGCCTTATAGACCAAAAAATACAGTGATCATTTGAACCTGAATCACAGGGAATGTAAAAGAGAGAGCACCAATAATTGTGAAAATGATGATGATTTAACCCACATATTTCATTTCGCTCTGCCTTTGCTCATCCGACAGACCCCCTCACTGTCCATGTTTAAAAACCCTCTGAAAACTTATCTCTACTCATTGGCCTTCAACCCAACTGAGACTTTATTTTACTTTAATACATTTTATTGGTATAGATTTTATCTGTTTAACTCGTCGTTTTATTGTGTTTTGAATTGAGTTTTTAATTCATTATTGTGTGCTTATAGCTTTGTCACTTTATTTTTATGCTTTCCTTAATTTATTACTGATGTTCAGCACTTTGTTTCAGTTGTGGCTGGTGTTAAAGCGATTTATAAATAAAGTTGATGATGATAAAATAATTCTGGATTATTTGTTGTACTAAATTATCTTTTTATCTGATTAAATGTTTGCTTTTATATGAAAAATAGGCACTGTTTGGCTTTTTATGCCTTTTTCATGAAGAATAACTGCATTTTATAAACCCTAATGCCAAAATTCTTGATGATTAATTGCTGGAGGATGCCTTTTAAAACACTGCGTTGATGTGACACATAATTCAAGTTGTGTAGGGGGAGAAAAACTAATTTGGTTGCATCACTTGAAATAAACACAATAAAATTATAAGGACAATCAGTCATCTCCCCTCCTTTCTGTCTTTTTTCAGAAAATAATGTGAATTTTTGACCATGCTTATGTAAGACTCTTCTGAATGTTACAATCACAATAATTTTGTGGTTTAAAGCAATCAGCATTAACAGCTTGGATAGCAGCTTGTATTGTGCTTGTTCAGAAAAACTGGGGTGGTTCTATGGAAGGAAAAGATCTCAGAGCGTTTCCTCGGGATAATTCTGCAGGGTAATGAAGATGAGATGTCATTAGGCTGACAGTTGCGTATGAAAAGCTTCTGACTCTTTCCGGGATTATAAAATGAGTTAATCACTGCGTGGAACAACAAGGATCTAATAATTGAGGCTTCTATTAGTTTAATGTCATCCATCCATGCATCCATTCATTGATCCATCCATCATGCATAGATCCATTAATCCATCCTTGTTTTGTTTCTTATCTGTGATAGGCCTGTGGAGGCAACAGAATTAGAAGGGAAACCTGTCCCCAAAGACACTGTCCAACTAATACCAAATGCATTCCTATGATAATTCTTCATGAGAGTTCTGGGTCTGCCCAGAGTTCTCCTACCTGTGGGACATACCCAGAAAACCTCCAAAGGGAGGCATCCTTCCTCAAACTACTTCATCCAGACTCTTTTTGATGTGGAGGAGCAGCAGTTCTCTCCCCTGGGTGACGTAGCTCCACTCCTTATCTCTGAGACTGGCTATTCTATGGAGGGAGCCCAATTCAGTTGCTTGTATCCAGGATTTCACTCTTTTGGCCATGATTCATACCTTGTGGCCACAGGTGAGGGTTGGAACATACGTTGTCCAGGTAATGGAATACGTTTCCTTTTGGCTCAGCTTCTTCTTCACTATGATAGATTGGACCAACACCTTGATTACTGCAGACAAGTCCCCAACCTGTTGATTCACGTCCTGCTCTGTGCTGTCGTCACTCACAAACAAGACTCCCAGATACTTGAATGCCTCCGCTTGAGGCAGAGGAGTTAATAATTTAAATTTAATTTGATAATTTAATTATTCATTTTGTCCATATTATTTTTCCATCCTGGTTCCAGAAAATTTAATTTGTATTAATCTAAAATGATTATGATACTTCAGATATTTAAATTTCATCACAGATTAAGTTTTTAATTGTTCATATTTGCTTTCACACCGTCTCTTTCCCTTAATACAGTGCTATTGGGTGCCAAGCCTCGCTGCTTGGCAGTGGTCTTCCTTTTGAATGTTTCTATTGCTCTTCTGTCACAGATCACTGACCAGAGCCTGAAGTGGCAACAGAGGCGTCTACACCATCCTCCACTCATACAGTTCACAGTGATTCTCAATAAAAGGGTGATTTTCTGCTTGTCTGGAACAGTAAGAGATCTTGGCATTTAAATGCCTCCTGTTATGAATACAGGAAAATTGAGCCCGCCAGGCTGGGACTTTGTGGATGTGGACCTGAAGAGAACTGTTATGGGAGCTTATTTCAGTGTTGCTGAGAGGCATGGCACATCCCAGTTGAGCTGTATTGTCAGTGATCACTGAAGTAACTTTTAAAAATATTTGCACGCATTTTGTAAAAATATGCAACTACAAAACAAAATTAAAGGCTTAGTACTGTATAGAAATGTATATCACACTTACTGCCGTTTTGGTCAAATTTAGCAAAAAATGTTATGACAATGACAAGTGTTGTCTTATATAATCCTCAAATTGCTCAAAATATGTTGCAAAAACATTTTGCAATGAAGCTGGCAGTAAGATAATTAACTGCAGTATGATATGTTACAAAATGTTTTGTTTTTTGGTGCATTCAACAAAAGACAACAGATATGTTGATTAAGGTAATTATAATGTCTAAACTGCACTCAAGTAACAAAAGCTTTGGGCCAGTTTCAATTATAGTCTGCATATTGATCAGGACACATTAGTTATAGCGCAACATTAACATTTAACTTTATGTTAATGTTGCGAAATAAATAATAAATATATAATAATTTAAATAAATATTTTATTGGTAAAATATATTTTTATGTAAATGCGAACATTTAGTAAAACTAAGATACAAAGTATTTCTCAGCTCGCGACCGCAAAAGTCGACCGCGACTGTCGTGAGTTACTACGACATTTTAGTTTTGCTTTACGGTAGGAGTGCGTTTTACGGCACAACATCGGCATGTTTATGAGAGCATACTAGCTCGTTGTTAGCAGATTTGCTGTTAGTGCAGGCTCTTTTCTATTCTTAATCACAATTTCTCTACGGCGCAACCTTCTAACTCAGAGAAATGGATGTCGGAGAGCTTCTGAACTATCAGGTAAACATTTTTTCTCAAAATACATGTTTGTGAACGCGATTTCGGTCATTTGGTTATCTGCCTTCCTCAAACTTACAGATAATTAGGTTAGCCTCGTATTTACTTTTTTGTCGCTTTTCAGGCTGAAAATAATTAATATGAAAGGCTTGCACGGCAGTGCAACAACGTTTTTGTGTCAAATAACATTATATTTAGCACGTTAGCTCATGAAGATGTAGAAAAGTTAGTTATGTTCCAAAAGCGACAGACAGGTGATTAAATTACTACTGCGTCTCATCTGAAGACACTGCTGCTACAGGCTGTCAATGAGTTAACATTCTGCAAAATGAAACATTAAAATATCGTCTTTAGCCTCAGTTTTCACAGATATTTTCATTTTTGCTCTAATTTTTGTGGTCCCCATTAATTCCTGTCTACCTGTCTAAATGAAGGTTGAATGAAAAATTCAATTCAGTTTATTTATATAGTGCCAAATCACAACAGAAGTCGTCTCAGGGCACTGAACAGAAACATTCACATACATAAGAAATCAATTAATAACAATATTATATTATCTAAGGAGCCAGCAAATTGCTTCGAGTTTTCACTTTGTCACAGTCTCCCATCCTAAGCGAGCACGGATGCAACAGTGGAAAGGAAAAACTCCCTCATGAGGAAGAAACCTCCAGCAGAACCAGTCTCAGGACAAGCAGCCATCTGTCCAGACTGCCCAGGCCCAAAAAGGACAGGCAGGAGAAACAAACATACAATGACAGTTCCAGGACAGAGGCCATCAGGTTATTCTCTAGGAGGAAAGACAAACAGACAGAATCACATGTTAGGAAAGAATAATTACAAATACAAACTATTCGTTTGTATTTATTTGGAACTATTCATCTGATGAAATGAGGGCCATTTGTCCTCCAGTAGTCGTAAGGTTATAGCAGCATAGGATAAGGAATTGGTCAGAAAACCAAGCCGACTAAATATAGGATTCAAAAAGGAAAGTCTTAAGCCCAGTCTTAAAAACGTGTCAGCCTGATGGACAGAAACTGGAAGTTGGTTCCAGAATCGAATTGATAACTGAAAGATCTTCCTCTCTTTGAAAATTCTAGGAACTGCAAGTAAGCCTGCAGTCTGAGACCAAAATGCTTTGTTAGGAAAATATGGAAAAGTGCTGCAGTATAAGATGGAGCTAGGTTGTTGAGAGCTTTGTAAGTTAGAAGTAATATTTTTAATTCTATTCTGAATTTGACAGGGAGCCAATGGAGAGAAGCTAAAACTGAAGAAATATGATCTCTCCTACTAACTCTCATTAACACTCTGGCAGTAGTATTTTGGATCAACTGAAGACTTTTTAAATAAGTTCTGGACACCCAAATAACAAACCAGTGCAGACTGCAGTAGTCCAGTCTAGACATTACTTCCTAAACATCATTATTCATCGGGTGCATCGAGGTGATACTATGCCTTAACTTGAATTCATCTAACTGTTCTGAATATTTGGTGTTTAAAAAAACAGACCTACCTTGTAGTATTTAGAGCTGGCGATGTTCGGTAACGTCCCCTTGAATATTTCCAACATAGGATTATTTTGTGACATGCTGACAGTCATTCACCTCGTCTGTGAGTAGCATTAGTCGTTGTTGCACATTGATATCGACTCAGATTTTGGATAGTTTCAAAGAAATTGGCCTAAAATTAAACTATATTTGTAAATGGTTAGCAAAAATAATCAAACACTGCAACTATGTATGCTATTAGAAAAAATATTTTTCATTTTGAACTTGATGTCAGTAGAGTTTAATAAAACTTTGAAAAGCAGAACAGTGGCAGTTTACTCACATGCTGCATCACAAACCATTTAGTTAAGAATTGGCCAACTACAATCTTTTGATTATGCACATTTCTGACCAGCTGATTTTGATGTTGTTTACGTTCATTAAAATTAAGCTTAAAACTGTTTGAAAAAGGGGAAATAAATATTGCAATTCTTCACAATCTGCCAAGTTAATTTTTGCAGTGTTGTACAGGCAACATGCCTTACGTATATAACTTCAATTCCATGTCCATCGTTGACTCTCTTTGTTTTTAGCCTGACAGAGGAGCTAAGCGTCCAAGAGAGGAGGATGGAGGAGGAGGAGGAGGAGGAGGAGGAGAAGAGGACAACTCCAGAGGAGGCAAACAGATAAAAGGTCTGGCAGCTAAAGAGCTGGCCAGATACAGAGAAGCTGAAGGAGGTGCTGAGATGAGAGAAACTGAAGAGCTGACTGGAGACGGAAAGATGATTTTGGATAAACTGATGGATGAGGTTGAGGAAGAACTTGAGGTGGGGAATATCTATGTACAGTTTTTACAAGTTGATTTTGCACAATTTTCATCTAGAATTTGTACTTGAAAATGTTACTTCCCAAAAATCACCAGTGGAACAAATCATAGTTTGTTACAGAAATGCTTGAGTCAAAATCTGTTTACTTTTTCTTTTAACTAGGTAAGATCTGTATAGAGTAGTCCCTCGCTACTTCACGGTTCGTTTTTCGCGGACTCGCTTTATTACGGTTTTTCAAAGTAAGATTTTACATGACACACAATTGGCTGATTGATGGATGAGCCGCATGATCGGCATGGAATTTTTTATTTAAAATCAATTATTTTAAATTATTTAGCACCTGCTGCACCTCTGCAGGAGAAGCTTCCTCCTGCAGCTGATCAGCTGATGATCTCCTGCAGAGTGGAGAAGTGGGCGTGGCCAAGAGCGCTTGCAGGTGGCACAAAGCAGCTGAGGCAGGGAGCTGAAATCATGACGTTCTGTGCTCTTTTAGAGCATTTAGAGTTTAGAAACATTGTTTAGAATATTGCAAAAGAGTAGGAAGGGTTTAAAATCCCTTAAAAAAAGCTACTACTTACTACTTATACTACTATTCCTACTTCACAGTTTTTCACTTATCGTGGGGCTTCAGGGTACGGATCCCCCGCGATAAATGAGGGGCTACTGTAGTAGCTTTAACTACATTCATAACCAGCTTCTGGGCAGCAAACAGATTTATATGTTTAGCAGTAAGGTGTCAAATTGATGATTATGTCAGATTATTAAAGCTTAGTGAAAATTAAATGTTGAATTTCAAGCTTTAGATATCCATAAACAAGCAATTCAACACATCTTAAGTTAGTTTACAAAGAGGAGGAATTTTGCTTTTAACTTTTTGGAGTCTGTTAGCAAGATCTCATGAACCACTGGATAGACTAAAATGAAACTTCCAGGAAATAATAATCGTGTCTAGTACCTCTTCAACCAATTAACTATTGTAGCCAATCTGATTGAAGATGGCTGCCATAGCAAACTGACCATAGAAAATACACTTTTCAAATCTTCTTAGCAAAATGTGTGCTTGTAAAAGGTTTCTCCATCAAGACTTGAGATACTGATACAACTGACAGTGTAAAGGTGAATCTGAGGTTTTTCTTTTTTTTTTTTTGTGGGATTCTCATCTCCAATTGTGCCATAAGGTGTATCACATTTAAAAACTGTAGATCTATAATTAAGTTTTTATGATTCTACTTTTGCCCTTTTTGAAAGATTCCTTTTGAAGAGGTTCTCGGAGCTGCATTGTTCGTAATGTCAGGCAGTTAAAATGTCCGAACTGGTCATTATCTGTGCAGCAATTTACAGCTTTTAAGCTGTCAGGAGGTCAAATGCATTCACTTTTCAGTGAAATATACTTAGATTTTCTCTGATTTGATGAAGAAGAAGAAAAAAACCTCGTATATGCTCCACTCACATAATTAAGGTCACCCTGATGGCTCTTTGCTATTGTAACAGCTGCTTCAATAAAGTTCTTCCTTTCCTTTTCTCCCTTTTTTCCTCCTTTGCACCTTTTGCACTAATCAAACAGGCTGAGCCAGTTGACGAGAGCTCCGTGAAGAAAATGATCCTGACCTTTGAGAAAAGGTCTTACAAAAACCAGGAACTGAGGATTAAGTTTCCAGACAATCCAGAAAAGTAAGATCATTTATGACCATCCAGATTTTTTCTTTGTAAATACCAAGTTAGTTAAAAGTCACATTTTCCAGAGCAACATTTTAATTATGAAACAGAAAATGTTTCTATATTTTTGGGATGTGTTACGTGTTTTATGCACATGGCTATAAGTTGCTCCAATAATGCCTATATAATCCAAATTAAAATATAAGAAACGTGAATGCTGACGCACTCTTCAAACTTTCATTTCTTTATTTATTTTTTTTGAACAAGGTTCATGGAGTCTGAACTGGATCTGAACGACATTATTCAAGAAATGCACGTGATCGCCACAATGCCGGATCTCTACCACCTGCTGGTGGAGCTTAATTCCGTCCACTCGCTGTTGGGTCTTCTTGGTCATGAAAACACCGATATCCTTTTAGAAACTTATTGAAGAAGTCATTGGTCTATATCAGGATTCTTCTGTGTATTAAGCTTGATCCTCGAAGAGATTGTCATTATTGTAATGGATTAGAGTCATGATGAAAAGGAAGGAAGATGCATCACGCCCCAACTTACAAATCATTATTGTTGCTCTCATTCAAACCAGGAGTTGTCAAACTTTTTGTGTTCATGGACAGTGGAGAAAAGTTTCAGGAACCCCTCATAACCCTCATGTTTATTAAATAGTTTTCTTCAATTTGTCTCTTTAATGTAATTGAAATATTTGTGTAACATAAATACTTAAGACCTGTTCTTTAATAGTGTTAATACAATTTTTATATTTTTAAAGAGGGTGTATTTTCCATTCAAGACACACTTAATTAACAAAAAATGTAATTTCAACTTCCAAAAATTACAGTTTTGAGAAAATTAACAGCATCGAAAACCACTTTAAAACTTTACCTATTCACATAATAAATGTATTGACACTTCTTCAGGTTATTACAGAAAACTGAGCAGAATCATAACAGCAGTAGTCAAACCAAGTAACCGGGCTTAATTTGATGCCGGAACGCAAATAGTGTGTGTGTGGGGTGTCTGGTGATCTCACCCCCTCCCCAAAAAAATAGATGTGGTTTTCTGCATTTTGGTGTACTTTAACAAGTTGTTAAACATCTACATGCTTGTTAAAAAAAAATTTGGAGCCCCCCAGCACTGGCTCGTGAACCCCCGAGGGTCTGGGGACCACAGTTTGAGAACCACTGATTTAAACTTTTTGAAGCCACTTCTTGATAAATCACAACATATTATGATGTTTTTCATTTTTTCCTCTCAAAAAATGCATAAAAGATTTTTATTTAAGAGATAAAAACTCTTCATGTATACATCAATGTTTATTTTTTTCTTGTTTTTGTTGAATAAGTAATGGCATGTTGCATATGTTGTGGTTTCCCTCCGAGGTTGTAACGACTCAATTTAACCAAATTATTTTCAGTTAGTTTTAAAACAAAGACTTTTCATTGAAAGATGATTCCCCATTTCTGATGGTTGTGTTTTATTTATTTAGATAATGGTCCAAGTAATTGACCAAATCCTGCAACAACATACTCGTGCAATTTTATTGTTACTGACACAAACTGGAATACGCTCTCAAGACTTTTAGGAATTTTATTTTATTATGTTGGAAGAGCTAAGTTTGAGAACAACAAACTTAAAAACCTTAACTAAAATTAAATTAACAACTATGTACATCAATGATCACCAAAGCCAGTACCTCACTGGGTTTAGCGAAGCCAGTTTTTAGTTTCCACATGTTATTTGCAGAGGCGCACAACAACCTTGTTGCTTTTATTGTCATGCTCACAAAATGAAGGCAGCAAATAATCTTTCAAAATAGAATTGTTGTGGCCGTCTTAAAATTGATCTCATGAGCGCTTGAGCTGAATTTTGACTCCTGTGCAGGAGTCCAGGTCTGAAAACAGTATTTTTTTTTTTCAAAACTGGTTCTAAACTTCCCATTTATTTAAAAAGTGAACTTCAGTAGACTAATTTATTGATGTGGAGGCAGCCGCTCAGGAATTCAGTGAGACCGCAACAGATAATTTGCCCATTTTCTCACGACTGTGCGTCTCCGACAGTCTTAGCTTAAACATGGAGCAAACAAACCGTTAAGACTGTGAGATTTAAAATTTACAGCATTTCTTAAAATCCCATTTAAATCTCAGAGCAAGCTTCGTTCTACTCAACAGTCAGGTTTTGACATAAAACGAGGATCATCAATAACGATTGATTGTTTGGGGGCTGTTGAAGAAGTGTGACTCTAACTGGGTGTGTTTATGATCCTGAACACCAGCCACATGTTGCCATAGCCGTGGTGGACCTGCTGCAGGAGCTGACGGATATCGACACACTCCATGAGAGTGAGGAGGGTGCTGAGGTGCTCATAGATGCTCTGGTGAGTTCAAAATTTACATCAGACGTTCATATTGATGAAACTACACTTAATGGATCAATACTTAAATTTCTGGGCTTCTGCATCTCAACTAGACAGAAGAATCGATTACTTAATCATTTTTAATGATTACAGAGCAGATCTTGTGTTGACTGCTGCTCACATTTAGATTTTTTTGAGGGTTGTGTTTTTGATAAAAAATTGTAAAGACAGTTTTTGTCTATATTTAATGTTTTAATACTGTATAATGAGAAATATAATAGTTGGCACTGATCACTTGAATTTTTGAGAAGCCGAGAGTTTTACAGTGATTTGCTGTTTTTATCCTTTTGTACCTTTTAATACATTTTGGCACTGAATGCAAACTTTTTAAAATAAATATTTTGATCAGTTTTTCTCTCTTTTGTCATTGTATGGATGTGTCAGTTCAGTTGACACATGCCCAAAGTGCTTCTGAGGTAAATTTGTATGCATTTATAATATTATTGCAGTTTGCATTGCACATAATTATTGGCTGCTGCTGAAAGGTGAAGATGGGCGATACTGTTTTTCTCTGTCTTTGATTCAAGATGGCTGCCACACGTCCGACTTAAAAAAAAAAACACATAAAAATGTCTATAACTCGGTCAGTTTTACAGATTTTGAGCTGAAATTTGATGTGAAAGTAGCTGAGAGTCATTCAAATTCCATATTTTGGGTTTGACTTCTTGTGATATTGCATGAAATTGCGCACATTATTTCCAAGATTTGACCAAAACGGCTACATCAGAATGCCTTTGTGTTGTTTTTGTCATGTTGCCTCCTTGTTTCACACACATTAATGCATTTGTCAGCCTTCTGGCTTGTGCACTGACTGCGGAGACTACTGGAAGGTTTATTGAAACTCCTTTTGGGTCAAATTTATTTGCACCATTTTACATATATCATTAGAGTTCCAAGTCCATGACAGTTACTATGACGGATTGTGACCTGTCCAGGGTGTACCCTGCCTCTCATGGCTGGATATGGGCACCAGTGACCCCCACGATCCGAAAAGGAAGAAGCGGGTAAAAGATGATGGATGGCTCATTAGTTCAAGAACGTTACAATCTGTTCCTTCTCTCTGCCAGTAGTGGGTGTATGGCATCCTGAAACTGATACATGTGGACTAGGTGTTTTCTTGTTGTGTGAATGTTTATGAAGCATTCACACAAGCGTGATCCATTTTTCTTCCGTACATTTCTCGTTCTGCAGTTTTCAAGTTATTTCAACAATTCAAAAATCGAAAAGTTCAGCTCTTTCAGGACAATCCTGCTTTTGTTATTGGTGCAACTTTAGCTGTTTGAAATGTTTAGCCTTTTCTGACATTTCGTTCTCATAGAAAATGAATTGAGCTCATTTTACATCTTTCATATCTTTAGATCTGTTTACAACCTTTTACTGCTCCTTTCACATTTTGTTCTGCTTCGCTTCCTTGCGCAAATTTAATCTTTTTTTTTTTTCAGCTTTCAGCTGTTTTTTCAGTTGATTTGTGCTCCTTTCAGATTGTTTTTGCTAAATACAATTTTTTTTGTGCTTTTTCTAACTTATTTTTGCTAATATCAGCTTGTTATGCTTCTTTCAACTTATTTCTGCGAGTTTCAGCTTCTACTATTTCAGCTACTATAGCTGAAATAGGACCTGAATAATAGCTGTTGTAATGCTAATTGAAGCTTTTTCGACTAATTCACATTTTTTGCACCCATTTTAACTTTTTTCAGCCTAATTCAGCAAAAATGTGCTCTCTTCACTTCCTTCTTGTAATTTCAGCTTTCAGCTTTTTTTAGATACTTTTCAGCTGTTCTTTGCTAATTTCAGCTTTTTTTTCCAGATAATGTCTACTTTTTTGTGCTATTTTCCAAACGTGTTCTTTCTGCTTTCTTCTGCTAATTTAAGCTTGTTCTAACTTTTCAGCTTTTCCATTTTAGAATATTTAGCTAATTTCAGCTAATTTTAGTTGTTTTCATATTAATTCCAGCTTTTCTTGGTAATTCCTGCTACTTTCAGCCTAATTAGCTTCTTTCTACTAATTTCAGCTTATGCTCCTTTCAGTTTTTTCTGCTAGTTTCAGAATTAGAATGCCTTTATTGTCATTATACGCAGTACAATGAAATTAAGAGCCACTCCTTTTTTCAGTGCAAAAACACGCCTTAAGAAAACACACACTAAACACACACTAAAATATAAAAAATAACGCAATATAGATATAATAATGAAAGTAAAAAAAATACAAGTATTTCACAATTATATTGCACATTATAGATATAGTTTAATCTTATCCTGCTATTTCAGCTACTATTTAGCTGTTATTTTTTCAAACTTTAAATATTTTCAGCTAATTCCACATTTTTTTTGCTCATTTCAGCTCTTTCCACTTCCTTCTCGTAGGTTAAACTTCTTTCTGCCTTTTCAGCTACGTTTTAGATGTTTGTTTTTATTAATTTGAGCATTTTTTTTAGCTGATTTCCTAATTTTTGTACTAATTTCTGTTTATCTAAACCCATTTCAGCAAATATGTGTTCTTTCTGTTTTGTTCTGCTAATGTAGGCTTGTTCTTTCATTTCAGCTACATTTCAGCATTTTTTTTTTAGCTAATTTCAGCTGTTTTTCAGCAAGTTCTTTAGCAATAAGCATTCACACTGCATTTTTGCAGGAAATGCAATTTCTGTAGTTTATCTTGCTTTGGTTATTGTACCCAACTGTACATTAAGAGGGAAGGGGTTTTTGAAAATGCAAGACTACAAATGCGTCATAACAAAAAGCCTGGAGAGCTCGCTTGCTTCGCTTCACTGAATGAACCATTGCAATAAACGGAAACTGTTCTAAATAACTGCATAACAAAAAGATGAATGGATCGGTAAGTTTACCCAATCAGTCTGCCCAGATATAACTGTTTGTAAATGCTGTTTCTGGTTGTTTTTGCAGAATTCCACCCCTTTCTTCTCGTTCTTCTGAAATGTTTCCATTTCCAGTCCACAGCCGTTGTTGCCACCAGCAGCTCAAACAAAACCTTACAGTATTTTCACGTAATGGCCAAAGTTGTTGAGCATTGCTTGTTGTCCTGTTTGTTTGTGCTGAGGGAAATGCTGTTTAATCTCATTGATTCTTAGACTGAAAACATAAAACACTCATCACTAAAATCAACAATAATTTAAATGCTATTTCGTTTAAAAATTGTTTTAGCACCCAGCCCTAATGGTGCTTATGTGATCATAGCCTCCAGTTTTCCATTTTTAGATTTTCTTGTCAACTTCTGACTATGGTTGTCAGTTTATCAAACTTTTTGTCTTTTCCACTTCAACCTCTTTATTTTCTAGTTTAGCCTATTACACAGTCTGTGAAGCTGAGAGACACCTACATCATGTGGCATCAATATTGTTCATATCCCATTATGCTTTCTGACATTTACAGCAACACACACAAAGGTCAAAGTGCAATAATGTGCAGTTAGACCTTTTTAATGGAGGAAGGAACTGAGGGCCTGCTTCTTCATGGCTGCCACTATGACTCTTCATCAAAGATTCTGTTGCCTTATCTCTCACTGTTGGCAGTGACCACTTTTTCTATATATATATTTTTTTTTCATATTCAAAGTTGAATAATATAATTTTGGGCATGCTGTTAGATTCATCATGACTTCTCTGTAACACCAAAGCAATCTCCTCCTCAGAATTAAATGATCAAGTTGATAGTTTTACGTCAATGGAAGTTCATTAAAAAAATACCTTTTTTAGATTTACAGAACTTGAAAAGTGTATTTATGATCAGGCAGTTGTTTGGATCTCCTATTTTTGTCGTAGAAACCAATATAAGCGTATAAACGTTGGGTGTAGAAATGTTTACTGCATTTTGAGCCTGAAAATACCAAGAAAGTTCAGAAGTTTTTTGACATTGTTAGTGTGATGAAGTTAAATCAAATACATTTTGTACTAATTTCATGAATTGCAGCAGTGTCTTAAAAGCACTTTTAAACCCATGTACTCAGAATAGGGGTGCAAGTTTAAAATTAGAATAAATTAAGAACGGATTTGCTTTTGTACAAGATAAACAACTATCATAAAATCATAAACCAAAACCAAATTTCACTATTTCAATATTAATTTATTTTTAAGCTTGTTTTAGTTTCTGAAGTCTACAATGTAAAAAAAATAATCTTTTTTTTAGAACTATCATTTCTACAATGTTGCCCGCTGTTAACTGCATTTATAAATACCTTTTAATGTTTTAAAATTGTCTACTGGCATTTATTAACCCTGTTTACATTTGTAATTATGAACTCTGTGTGATGCAGAAATAGTTAAATAAATGCTGACTGATATTTGTGATTTATGATTTTTCTAAACATTTTTACCCTGAATATGGGTGCAAGTTTACCCAAACCTGACTGCTGAGTGACAAAAGGGGCAACTATTCAAGCAGTCTGCTCCTATTCCTCTTAGTTTTATGCTTTTTAAATATAAATTCTGGATAGTTGTAGATCTGTACTGGAAGCCCTATTCTGGAACCAGCTCTTGTAGGAGAGCCTGACCTTTTTTTTAAATTTTTATCAAAACAACAACTTACTCTATCCTTGATGAAAATGCTAAACAGCGTTAGAACTATATGGAACGTAGTTATGTTGCTGGATGGAAGGTGAAATGTTTCAGCACAAAACAAAAAAAGAAACTGTCCAGATGACCTGACTGAAAATTATTGGGTTATGTTGAGGGCTTTCTTATTTTAAATTACAAGCTGGTTAATGTCCAACAGGGATAATCATATTTAGCAGAAATAAGGTAGATATTTCTTGAAGACAAGTACATTTTTGTGTGTGTTGGTGAGTTGGTTGCTTGCATGATAGTGGGTGAGATAGCAGCTCAGGTGGCTTGGGAGCACTCCCAGGATGAAGGCATAATACAAATTCAGTCCATTTACCATGCAATGGAGCGCCCATAACCTCAGTGTTCTTTACAGCTGCATCGCAGGGAAACAGTTTCAGGGCAGCAAGCTTGGTTGGTTGATTCCATTTGTCTCCACTGTGTTCTGTAATGCCTGCAGCCTATCTGTCCTTGCTGCCAGAAGGCCAGGTGTTATCCTTGATAAGATAAATCAAAATGACTCCCAGCAGTCTCTGTGGCTTATAAATCTGCTTTGACGGTCCATCTTCTTTCATCTGTTATAGTACTTTCATCCAGGCCACTGGGACCCTACAATCTTTGTTTGGTTGAAGCTCCAATCTTGACTTGACTGATAACACTTGCTTCCCGTCGGAGCTTCTGTTGAAATGTTTCAAGTTTCTTCCTCTAAAATGTATATTGACCTAAAAGTAAAATACCACTCTGTTGTTCTTCAACGTGTGCTCTTTTTTTATATATATATTAAAAACTGAATGTATTTAAAGATTGTTTGAATACATTTTTATTGTGTGCGTTTTTATTTGTGCTATTTAACCTTTGTAGAGTTGTAGCAAATAAAATGTCAGATTGGACTAACTCCATCTTTGTCTGCAGTTGGAGGGACAAGTGGTGGCCTTATTGGTGCAGAATATGGAGCGGTTGGATGAACAAGTGAAAGAGGAGGCTGATGGCATCCATAACACATTGGGTAAGAAAATGTACGGCACATCAAAATGGGAAAATTAGCTCACTATAATAATAACAATAAAAATATTATCATGCACAAATCAGCACAATACAGTTGCTGGTCATGAAATATATCATGAAAAAGTTGGTTTATTTCAGTAATTCCATTAAAAAAGTGAAGCTTATATATTATATTCATTCATTACACAGACTGATATATTTCAAATGTTTCTTTAATGTTGATGATTATAACTGACAACTAATGAAAACCCCAAAATTCAGTATCTCAGAAAATTTTAATATTACTTAAGACCAATAAAAAAACGATTTTTAGAAATGTTGGCCAACTGAAAAGTATGAACATGAAAAGTATGAACATGAAAAGTATGAGCATGTACTGCTCTCAATATTTAGTTGGGGCTCCTTTTGCCTGGATTACTGCAGCAGTGCGGTGTGGCATGGAGTCAATCAGTCTTTGGAACTGCTCAGGTGTTATAAGAGCCCAAGTTGCTCTGATAGTGGCCTTCAGCTCTTCTGAATTGTTGGGTCTGGTGTATCACATCTTCCTCTTCACAATATCCCATAGATTTTCTATGGGGTTAAGGACAGGCGAGTTTGCTGTCCAATTAAGAACAGGGATACCATGGTCCTTAAACCAGGTACTGGTAGCTTTGGCACTGTGTGCAGGTGCCAAGTCCTGTTGGAAAATGAAATCTGCATCTCCATAAAGTTGGTCAGCAGCATGAAGCATGAAGCGCTTTAAAACTTCCTGGTAGACAACTGCGTTGACCTTGGACCTCCGAAAACACAGTGGACCAACACCAGCAGACGACATGACATTCCAAACCATCACTGACTGTGGAAACTTGACACTGGACCTCAAGCAACATGGATTCTGTGCCTCTCCTCTCTTCCTCCCGACTCTGGGACCTTGATTTCCAAAGGAAATGCAAAATTTACTTTCATCAGAGAATTTAACTTTGGACCACTCAGCAGCAGTCCCAGGCAAGACACTTCTGATGCTGTCTCTTGTTCAAGAGTGCCTTGACACAAGGAACAGGAACAGCTGAAACCCATGTCTTGCATACATCTGTGCATGGTGGTTCTTGAAGCACTGACTCCTGCTGCAGTCCACTGTTAGCGAATCCCCCCACATTTTGGAAATGTTTTTTTTTCACCATCCTCTCCAGGGTGTGGTTATCCCTATTGCTTGTACACTTTTTTCTACCACATCGTTTCCTTCCCTTCGCCTCTCTATTAGTGTGCTTGGACACAGAGCTCTGTGAACAGCCAGCCTCTTTAGCAATGACCTTTTGTGTCTTTCCCTCCTTGTGCAAGTTGTCAATGATCGTCTTTTGGACAACTGTCAAGTCAGCAGTCTTCCCCATGCTTGTGTAGCCTACAGAACTAGACTGAGAGACCATTTAAAGGCCTTTGCAATTGTTTTGAGCTAATGAGCTGATTAGAGTGTAGCACCAGGTGTCTTCTATATTGAACCTTTTCACAATTTTCTGATATACTGAATTTGTGGATTTCATTAGTTGTCGGTTATAATCATTAACATTAAAATAAATAAACATTTGAAATATATCAGTCTGTGTGTAATGAATGAATATAATTTACAAGTTTCACTTTTTGAATGGAATTACTGAAATAAATAAACTTTTTCATGGTATTCTAATTTTATGACCAGCACCTGTATAGTGTAAATGGACTGTACTTATATAGCATTTTTCTATCTTATTGAGATACTCAAAGCTCTTTACACTAGAATCTGTGCTCTCATCTACCCATTCATACAGCACTCTACTAGATCTGTGCAATGACTAATCAGTGCTTTATCACATTCATACACTGATGGGACACACATCAGATTCAATGAGGGGTTCAGTGCCTTGCCCAGGGACACTTTGGCATGTGTCTGCTGGTGGAATCAAACCCCCAACTCTTGCATTGGAGGACGACTGCTCTTACCACTCAGCCACAGCTGCCCCAATGTAGCGTGTTTGTTGCTCAGTTTGGTTCCATTCAGATCCAGTAATGTTTAAAGTTGTGTAGTGTTCCAGGTATTGGGTTCAAATAAATGTTTGTTTGTTTGACAAATTACTATGCAAAAGCTTCAACCATTTTTTTTTTTTTTTGCAGATTTGGTTATCACAGCCTGAAACAAACTGACTTAAATATTTAAAGAAGGAAAACACGAGTCAGAGCCATTTCTTTGTCACCTATCCAATAGAAGCAAAACGCGTCTGAAAGTGCTGAAATGGGAACGTTGTTTCCAAACATTCATCCTGTTTTAAACTGGCTTTTGTGATAAACCCACAAATCTGGTTCCAGAGATGAAATATGGAACAGTTGTTTGGACAGAGCCTGCTTCTGTCCTGTGGCTGCAGTGTTTCTGTGTAAATGTGTGATGCCATATTTTTTTAACACTATATATTTTTTCTCTGCATGTTAAATATTTTATGTAGGACTACATTATGCGCAGCACTGCAGTGGATACTGTAGCCTCAGTAAGAAGGTTTCTGGTTTGAAGCTGTTGTTTAGCCAGGTCTTTTGTTTTTGTAGAGTTTCCTTGTTTTTCTCGTGTGGGTGTTCCAGCATGTGGTTGCTCTACGCCACAGCCATTTGCGTTGCATCAGTGAAAAGCTCTTAGTTTGATCAAATACAACATGAGTGTATTAAACATAGAAAACAATTCAGATTAATTGACTCATAAAGAAACTATCAACACCCACCTCAGGCTTAACTTCAAGTTTAAATTGATCAGGTTTGCAGCATTTAGAAAATTCACAATGAAAAACTCATTATTTGGAAATGTATCTTCTTTATATCTCCTTGCCACAAATATATTTTTAAATTTTTTTTGGAAAAGGACAATTATTTTCAGTAATAATTTTGCCAAACATCTGCTAAGAAATAAAATAGTTGTGTCCAAATGTTTGACTGATTGTTAATGACATGAATATGAATTTACAAGTAAATCAGTAGTACGGACGATGTTTCAGTGGTAATTGGTAAATGGACTGTACTTATATAGCACCTTTTTATCTTAAGACACTCAAAGCACTTTACAACACAATATGTGCCCTCATTTACTCATTCATACAGCACTCTACTATATTTATACAAAGCTAATTAAACAAATCATTCTAAAGAGACTACAGTGCTTTAGAACACATTCCTACACTGATGGGACACACATCAGAGGCGATGAGAGGTTCACTGTCTTGCCCAGGGACACTTTGGCATGTGACTGCTGGTGGATTCGAACCCCCAACTCTTGCATTATAGGACGACCGCTCTATCCACTCAGCCACAGCCGCCTATGCAACTCGACCCATGACACTTAATCCACAACCTATTTTTTTGTAGTACTTTCACACTGTATATTAATAATGGGGCGGTCGTGGAACGGATACGAACTCGCAGCTCATGGGTGCAAAGCTTCCGCTGAGCTATCCTGTCGGACAATGACTGCAGACCTATGTGCTTTCGTTTTGACTAAAAACTGGAGAAAACTGGGAGAAATCTGGGACATTTTCTGCCCATAGCAAGCGCTGCAGAGACTTTACTTTTGCACTGAAATTAATAAAAAATAGCTCATTTAAATATTCAGTGCAATTGTTTAAACAGAAACATAAAGAGCACATCTAGAGTGTGTATATGTATATATGTATACATATATATATATATATATATATATATATATATATATATATATATAAATGTAACGCTGCTACTTTGTGGATTTTCACCTATCGAGGGGGTCTCTGGAACGTGTCCCCCCCGAGGGATCACTGTATTTTTCCAATTTTTGTCTCTGGCCCTTTAAGTCCTCAGACTCTTCACTGCAATCCTTAAATGTGTGTGCTTCTATTTTAAGGCAGGACACACACAATTTCTCTCTCTTTTAATTTCTCTTTTTCATCCACCTGTGGTCAGTTCACTGAAGGTCTCACAGCTTACATTCCTTCCTAAGCTTTAAAAGCAAATACATTTTCTTCATACCTCAAGGATACGACTGTGTATGAGGGGAAGAATAAAGACGGAAAATAAAATGAGTAAGATTCTGTCTCACTGTGGACTCACAAGACCTCAGGTGCAATTCAAAAACCATCATCATGCAACCTTCTGTTTGCTCCAAGTGTCAATAATGCATATTTCCCCAAAATCTACAAGCTTTGGAGGACATTATAGACACAATTCACCGTGGACAGCTGGTTTACACTGTACACAGCTCTTCACATAAACTAGTCTTATGAAGTTAAAGCCTCCCCTTTAAGAGACTGTTTTGTGTTTCGCTGTTTGTCGTGGCATCCGTTTTAAAAAATCAGGTGTGTTTTCTCCTTAACTCATGAACTTAACTTCTACCTGAACGCCACAAGGCTATTTTAGTAAACTATATGGTTGTTAAATAAATGGGAACAAAACAAAAACAGTGTTTTATCTGCTAAACTGAATGCAAAGTACTTTCAAATAACTCGCTGTCCGTGCTCCGCTATTTAACCAATGCTTACTGTTCCTTCCTGTGTCTGACAGGAAGTTGTACCATAATCATTTATGCAGTAGAGCCCCCAGGAATAAGGTGGATAGCCAAGAGAACAGACGAGCAGATGGTTTGAAAAGTCGTGGCCTCTGTATTTAGCCCTACATAAATCAGACTTTTTTTTTTTTTGCTGCTCAGCTCTTTTTGTGTTGAATGACTCTGTTGAGATGATTTCTCTTTTTTTGTTGCCAGATTGAGGCCGAGTGTCAGGAGGGCTGTTTAGGTGTGTGTATTTGGCTCACTGTGTGCAGCTCACATTATTGGAGCAACACTTGTGCACCTTCTGAAGTTTGTGTGTGTGAGAGAGGGAGTTATCAAGGGAGCTCTCCAAGCTTGAATAAGCCTTTTGTCTGCCACGGCTGCTTTCTGTCCTGCAGGATGCTGTCTGTCTGCTCTGTTTGAATCCCTGATAAAGGTCTCCCTCAGCTCCTTCTCCTCCTCCGATTCTGTTTTTCAGACATTTCTCTATCATCTGCAGCCCATCTAGCCAGATGCTTTGTCTAATTTTTATTTTCTTTACACTTCCTTTTTAAAAAAAAACAAACAAAAAAAAACTAGTATTGGTTTACTCATTTCTGAGGTTCTTCATTTTTGCATCTTTCATCTCTCGCTTGTATTCCCACCCTTTTCCCTCCCCTCCACTTGTCTTCTGCCCTCATTCCTGAGTTTGCCTCTCCCCTCGTTTCATTACCATTTCATAATGTCTCCCTTTTCTCTTCCACTTCAATCTGCTCTGATAGAGACATAAATTGCAAAAAAAAAAAAAACAACAGCTTTCTAATGATAACTGTAAAACAAAAAAAGACGGTTAAAATCAAACTATCCATTTTTCTAAAGCTTGCTGTCCTTGATCAAAGGGTAATTTTCACTGATGGAGGGTTTTAATATCCACTTTTGATTAAAAAGAACTATAATGGTAGTATTCTTGTGTGCAAAAATATCGAGCAGAAGTCTTAATGTTTGTTGAACTGCAGAAATAATAAGATGATCGACAAGGAAAAAGGGACTAGAGGTCCTGGGTTTTACAAAGACTGGCCAACATGCGGATAAAAGATC
The DNA here is from genome assembly GCF_014905685.2 of Nematolebias whitei. Lineage (NCBI taxonomy): Eukaryota > Metazoa > Chordata > Actinopteri > Cyprinodontiformes > Rivulidae > Nematolebias > Nematolebias whitei. The sequence continues at coordinate 41,864,261 of NC_056508.1, read as the reverse complement.
CGATTCATGAGGTCACTACTGAGTTGAAATTTCAGATTCCAGTTTTTATTTTCTAATCTTTTTTACAATACTTTATAATATTAACAAGCATCTTGAGCATGTTCCTGAGAAAATCTGGTCTTGTTCAGCTTTTTTCACTGACTTCTTTGACCCAGATCAAATCAGCACAATCAGAATTGTACAATTTTTATTTAAGTTTGTTAGCTGATCCAGTATTAGGTGGAAGTTTAATTTTTGACATTGTGTAATTTTTGCAGCCATCGTAGAAAACATGGCTGAATTCAGACCTGGCTTGTGCACTGAAGCCGCCCAGCAGGGCCTCATGCAGTGGCTGCTCAAGAGAATCAAGGTAAGGACCAGGAGCTGACTGCAGATTAGAAAATAATAACAATTACTGTAATAAGAGATTAATTACTAGAATTTTAACGTTTTGAAGGCAATATTGCCTCATACTAATATCTTAATATTTGTGGGCTTTATTAGGACAAATGATATAGTCCTGTTTCATAACTTACAAAATTTACTTTATGAATGATAATTAAACCTTATATTACATTTAAAAATGTCTGGACTTCACATAAACTAGTCTAATAATTGCTTTTCTTTTATGTTCACACAGAATAATAATAAAAAAACCTACATATTAATAGCTGAACTCATGAGGTGTTAGTAAAAAAAAAAAAAAGAAGTAAGTCCTGACAGGAAGACTTGGCAAAATCATCTCATATGTGTGGGAAAATCAAACAACAACTTTAAAGCTAATAAATTGACATGTATATGCATATCAACTTTATTCAAAATGTACATCAGATGTAAAAGTATATCCAGTGATTTCTGAAAGTTTATTTAAAATCCATTCAGCGGTTCATTTGGGTAACAAACAGGTTTTTTCCAGCGCTTTAAGCAAAAATATTTAGCATTCTGTACTGGTCTACGTATGTGATGAGAATGATGCTTGGCTACTCTCTCAACAATTTAGATTAATACAGTAGTCCCTCGTTTATCACTGGGTTTCCGTTCTCAGTGCCCCCGCGATAAGTAAAAAACCATGAAGTAGGAATAGTAGTACAAGTAGTAAGTAGCAGTTTATTTTAGTATTTATACTGTATGTGTGAATAGATATATGAAGTCATTTTAAACCTGCCAGTGCTCTTGGCCACACCCACTTCTCCACTGCAGAGCAGAGATGGACTTGCTGCAGAAGGGAGCTTCTCCCTGCACATGTGGGCTTCACACAGGTGCTAAATCATTTAAAATAATTAATTTTAAATAAAAAAAATTCCATGCCGATCTTGCGGCTCATCAATCAGTCAATCAGCCAGTTGTGTGTCAAGTCCAGTCTTACTTTGAAAAACCGTGAAAGAGCGAGTCAGCGAAAGTTGAACCGCGAAGTAGCGAGGGACTACTGTATCAGTGAAATTTACTGAGTTATAGCCGATTCTTGTGTTGGCTAAAGTCAATTAACTGTGGCTGCCAGCCTCTGAAGGTTAATGCTTTATAGATATACAAATAAAGATTTATTTCTGAAAGTTGATTTAAAGTCCATCAAGTGGTTTATGAATATTTTTCTAAGAACTTGTAAAAGTTAACAGTAAAATTTTAAAAACCGATCCAGCAGGATTAGGTAGCTCCTCAGAGTATGTGTTGAGGATGATTTTCTGCTACTGAGCCGTTTAACTGTGGCAGCCATCTTTATAAGCATCATCTACAAAAGTCAATCAGTAGCAGATGTTCATCCAGTGATTACTTTTAGGGAGTTTGATTAAAATGTGTCCATTGGTTCACACGTTACTTTAACACTACAGACAAACAATCATAGACACAAACTTTTGTCTTGCTGTAGTTTCATATTTATTTCAACACATCTGATTTTATTTGATGTAAAGTGGGAATAAAGTTGTTTTTTTTTTCCACTGTTGGGTTGTTTTGAATAAAATAAACAAAGTTCTAAATATATTTAGAAGTGCTGTATACTCTGCTTCACTCTGCATAAGGCCCAATCAGCATGAGCCAGGTTTCAGCTTGAAGTTACAAAATGCAGATTTTCCTGCAGAATACTTAGTGGTTTTGTAATTCTCAAGAGAGCGGAGTTTCTCAGGATGAGTGGTAATTGGACTTCGCTCTCCTTCCCTTTCAGGCAAAGATGCCGTTTGATGCTAACAAGCTGTACTGCAGTGAAATCCTGGCCATCTTGTTGCAAAATAATGACAGTAAGTGCATCTCTGTAAATGGGGGTTCAAATATTATTCTCTTTTCTTTGTTCTTCTCCTTTTGTTAGTATTCTTCTCATTTTAAGTTGAGTTTTTTGTTTGCATCACCCCGTTATGTTCTTTCTGTCCTTTCTTAATCTCATATTTTTGTTCCTCCTCCTCCTATGTAATTGTGTATTCCTCCTCTCCTTCCTTTTCTTTTGTTCTCTAATTTCCTGCATTTCCCCCCACTGTCTGTGGGTGTATTTGCTGTCACCTTCACCCTTTCTCTCCCTCACCAAAAAGCAGTAAAATCAGATAGCCACAGGACCAAAAGGCCTTTGGACAGGTTCTCATTAAAGCTACAAACCACATTGACATGCAGCTGGAGTCATTTCTCATTTTACATCGACTCCTCTACCCATCACTTGTTCTGCTTCTATCATGAGTCTCCCTTATGCATTCCAACCCCCAACCCATTTTTTTTTTTACCAAACAAAGACGTATGCTGTCACAGATAATATCCCAAGTTTAATATTGTCAGTTGTTTAAGGTAAGAACCAGGCAATTTACCCAATTATCATAAAAACTGACATTGCTTGAAGTCATAATTTGCATGTAATTATCTCTTCTTGCTGTTGAATTTGACATAAAACACAGATCTGAAAGGTAAAATGTGCAACTGTATCATCAGCAGAGGTTATGTGGTGCAAAAACTAGTCTACGTGAAATGATGGCTAATTTATTGTTTAACCCTTGATGGCTATCGTGCTCTATACTGATCACATATCTTTAAATCATGTACATCTAGTCTTCACTTTCTATATTAGTGTATCATATTAGTGTTTTTAGTTTCTGCCTTGCACTTTGCAGTCAAACTAATTCAGCATTTGTTGTGCTATTTTAATCACTTGAATAACAAACCGTTGGGCGCAGCCACGATTATTATGCAGTTAACTTTTTGCGCTTGTAACTTTTATACTTTTTAAAATATTTACTTTTATTTACAAAAACTTTCCATAGATATGCAATGAGATAATTCAGTACTATCAAAAGTAAAAGATGAAGTGTTACGTGTTGTCGTCATACTGTGATGAAATTTGTTCTCTACATTTAACCCATCACTTGTGAGATACACCCAGGTGGAGCAGTGGGCAGCTATTTAAGCACCTGGGGAGCAGTTAGTGAGTAGGTGTCTTGCTTAAAGACACCATATTGGCATGGGGAATCAAACCTGTGACATGTGGTCCCAAGTCGCCTGCCCTACCACTGCGTCGCTGCGGACAAAAACATTCTCTGAAATCTGCATCTGCAAATTTGCTCAGTGTTTGACTTCTTACGATCCTTTTAGCTTTTAACTTTTGCTAAATTTAGCTTTTATTTATTGTCTTGTTTATTTTTTCGGGATAATTTTAGCTTTTGGCAATTATTTAGATAACACTTTTAAAATCTGTTTAGCTCATTTTAAATTTTAGCTATGATTTTTGTTATAGTTTTAGCTTTGAGCTACACTTTTACTAGTTTTAACTTTTGGCTCTGGTTTTGCTTATTTTAGTTTAAAAGTGAAAGTGCGATGGATTGTCATCATAGCATGTTGCTATACAATGATTACATTTGTGCTCTGCATTTGTGTTCTGCTTGTTTTAACGTCAACAATCCAGGTTCATCTTCTTTAACAAATTTTAGCAAAGTAATTCTGCAGTAAAAATACAAATTTCTGAAGTAAAATGTTTTTTGTTTCAACTGGAGTGCTACTTCATTTACTTCTTTATGATTTGTCCAGCTGTCTAAAACTATTCTTTTCGTTGCCTTGTTTTGTACACGCCATCAGCATTTTGTAGTTTGGTTATCTTTTCTTCTTTTTCACAGCAACCAGAGAGTTACTGGGTGAAATGGATGGCATTGATGTGTTACTGCAGCAGCTATCTGTAAGACCAAACTTTTATGTTTTGTTTGGTTTTTCTTTCATGTACCTTTCATGTTTCATGGATGTTGGGGTAGTTTTAGCCCCGTTTGGAGCTGTGCAATTAACCTACAAAAAATTGGCTTTGTATGGCATATCATTAAAATAATTGATGATTACCAAAAGGTTTTTATTATTTTTTTTTTTTACACAGTTTTTTCAGTTTTTATTTACAAGAAGCAAATTTAAAATGTTGCCAAAAGTTCTTCAAACGACTCAATGCTTTTTTAAAACCAACTTTACATAAAAAGTTTAAAACGTGGGACTACACATTTTTCTTAGTTCTTTTGCTCTTTCCTTTTTTTCTACAGGTGTTCAAACGTCACAACCCAAATACAGCCGAGGAGCAGGAGGTGATGGAAAATCTGTTTGATGCTCTGTGTTCCTGCCTGATGCTGTCTTCCAATCGGGACCGCTTCCTCAAAGGAGAAGGACTTCAGTTGATGAATCTCATGCTCAGGTACCATCATTTCTGGGCTATAGAGCGCTCCTCACTATAAGCTGTGCACACAAAATTTAGAAGGAGGAAAGAAAAAAAAAGTACATATACACTGCCGGGCCAAAAAGAGTCTCCACCTGGATTTAACTAAGCAAATGGGTATGAGCCTCCTATTGGATAATTACTACATGGACGATTATCTTTCAGCTGGCAACAAGTTCTTTAACCCCAACTGTTGCAATGAGTTACTTCTCATTTCTTAAACAACCATGTTGAAAGACACATGGCGTGATCGTGTAAAATATGTCAGTCAGTTTGAGAAGGGTCAAATCATTGGCATCAAGCAGAGAAAACATCTAAGGAGATTGTAGAAACAACTAAAATTGGGTTAAGAACTGTCCAACGCATTAGTAAAAACTGGAAGGAGAGTGAGGACCCATCGTCTTCGAGGAAGAAATGTGGCCGGAAAAAAATCCTGAATGATCGTGATCGGCGATCACTTAAATGTTTGGTGAAATCAAATTGAATAAAAACAACAGTAGTACTCAGGGCTGTGTTTAATAGTGAAAGTAAGAGCATTTCCACACTCACAATGTGAAGGGATTGAGACTGAACAGCTGTGTAGCCTTAAGAAAACCACTGATCAGTGAGGCTAACTGGAAAAAAAAAGGCTTCAGTTTGCTAGGGAGCATAAAGATCGGACTATGGAGCAATGGAAGACGGTCATGTGGTCTGTTGAGTCCAGATTTACCCTGTTCCAGAGTGGTGGGTGCATCAGGGTAAGAAGAGAGGCAGGTGAAGTGATGCACCCATCATGCCTAGTGTCTAGTCATCAATGCAAGATCTTGGTGAAACAACAATGCAACAGTGGATGGAAATGGATCTTGTGACATTGCAGAAGCTTATTGAAACAATGCCACAGCAAATTAATTCAACCTTTATTTAGACAGGTTAATCCCATTGAGCCTCCGGGACTCATTTACAAGAGAGACCTGAATTCTTAACAAAAAGTGATGACGACAATGGATAACAATGACAACAATAGACAGTCATAAAATAGACATACAAATTTAAGTTTCTCTTTATTTTATTTTTTACAAATCAAAACAAAATAGCAACCAAAAGGACAATCAAGAGGAATAGTAGAAAAAAAAACCTGCTAGCATGCATGCTGTAATGAAAGCTATAGGCGGTCCAACAAAATATTAGTCAATGAGCTTTTTTTTTTTGGCCAGGCAGTGTATAAGCCGCGGGTATTCATGTTATAACACGAGTGGCAGCACACAGCTACTGAGAGAGATGTACAGCTCTTGTTGTAGATCAGGAATCAACAATCAGATGGTGCTGTATAGACTTCATTTTTCTGTTGAACACACACAGACAGAGTGAACCCCACAGGTCTTTATGACAACTACCTCCCTCACTCATGGTTACTCTACTGAATGGCCTAACACATAACGAACACATAAACTAGGCTAACAAGAACAGAGCAATCACTAAAAGAACAATGCTAAACAACTAACCGGAAAGATAAACAATGGATATAAATTTTACCCATAATCCCTCCCTGAAGTCATGTGACCAACAGTCAATCACAATGAACCACAGAATGAATGCTACAATACGTTCCGGTAACATACACGAATACGTTCAGTAAATTCTGAGCAGTGCCGGTAACACAGTTGGTTAAAAAAAAATAACAACAGTAACTTACCAGGGAGTCATTGATCGCTATCGTTAAGCTGTCCTCCTGCTCCATGGAGCTAAGTTGCTCTGTGAGCATGTGAGACTCACATGCTCTGTGCATGCTGAGGAATCCCCCCTCCCGTTTCATTGGTTCGACTGTGACTTGTTTGGTAATTTCACTGGCCAGATTTTATTTACATTTTTTAATCGTAATTTAGTCACAAGGACTCACCCCCTAAGAGAGACGTGTACTGGGCAGCTATGTGAGCACCCGGGTGTGACGAAGCGATACGTTTTTGGCGGCAGGAAGCTCGTTAGTCCGTCTAAATAAATAATTAAATAAAATCTATAAATTATCCACAGCATTGTATAAGCTGCAGGGTTCAAAGCCTGTGAAAAAGTAATGACTTATAGACAAGAAAGTACATTAATTTAGGTAGTTTAGTTTAATTCAGGTAGTTTTGTTGACTGACAGTCCATTCATTACTTTGATGCAGACAAAATGACCTCCCATTCATGGAGTTAATGACCAGTGTTTCCCCGACTATTGTTATTATTATCCAAGGAGGGTACCCCGCCCTGCCCACAGAATCAAGCTAATTATGAAATTTAAAAACCATAATCTATTTTTGTGATTAAAAAAACCCATCCTTTTCATCAAGAGACATAGAGGGAGAAGAGATCTGAATTGGAAAACGTGTTCTTGTTCCGAGACAAAGCACTTTGTTGCCTTTAACGTAATCAACCTTCAAAATTAAACACAAATAAATAAATTTTTTTAAATTATGTAGCAGAATATTTAAATAAGTATTTGTTTTTGAAGTAATGCAGTATTTTATCACTCTTCTGCCTAAATTGAAATAGTCTTTATTTGGTACTCATTTACAAACCATGAAAAACTCTTTAAATGACTTTACTTTGCCACACTTCTAGATTTTTGGCTTTTATAAGATATTATTGTAGTGTTACAAATACGTGGGCACAAGTGGTTTGTAAAGATGAAGTCGGGACCAAAAGATGGGTTGAAAAACTCCAAATGATGGGTCTTGAGATGATCTCCGGATTCTAATTTATTTTAAACTGACTGGTAATTGCACATTTTACCATGTCACAAGAGATAACAGTAAAATGCATTGTTCGTTGAAGCTGTTTGTGCTGTCATTATGTTCTTATTTAATTGGCTTATTAGCAATGTTGGTTTACGGTAGTTAGCCGTGGTCTGGGTCATAAGTCTCTGCCACTGTTATTTTGTGGGTTGAAAGCTGGAAAGTTTCATAATCATTAATATAAACATGTCGCTGGAGCCATTTGTTTATACAAAATGTTTAGTTTCCAGATTAAAAAAACCTGCATGATGTGCTGGACTACATTCTATTACAACATAATTTTATATGGACTACCTCTGACAGAGCAGAACTATTTCAGTGCTAAAAAAACAGTGTTTATTAAGGAACATAGTAGAACTGCCTCTGTACTTAGAAGTTCAGTTCGTAGATTTATTTTTCTTTCTGTGGTTCTCATTAAACTCTCCCTTTAAACTGCTTGCTCTACTGCCTTGTGAGCTTGCCAGATTCCTCCAGTCAGTCAATAGTTGGAGTGCAGCAGAGCACACACCTGACCTTAAAGAGTCATAAAGACACATCACACACATTTATGAAACCTTCACAGCTTCTGCACCCAAGCACTGATGGTCACATCACAGGACTTACAGATTTAAGGCTTGAATCAATATCTCATTATTGCAATGCAAAAACCTTTTCTGGTAAATCCTTCTCCAGATAAAGACTGAAAGAGTGTGAAAAAAATGACAGGCAAGAAAAAAGTAATATAGACAGTATTCCCTCGCTATTTCGCGGTTTGACTTTCACTCACTCTTATGTGATTTTTCAAAGTAAGAGTGGACATGACACACAATTGGCTGATTGGTGGATGAGCCACGCGATCGGCATGGATTTTTTATTTTAAATAAATTATTTTAAATGATTTAGCAGGGAGAAGCTCCCTCTGTAGCCTGTCATGATCTCCTCTCTGCCACCTGCGGCTCTCTGCCACGCCCACATTTCTCCTGCTGGAGCAGCTTCGTGAAGGGTTAACCCTTTACTGTCCAGATGCACCGATTGACTTTTGTCTTACAACTTAAAATTCAAAGTATGTCACATTGTAAAATCGTCATAATCACAATATATCCATCCATCCATTATCTTTTACTCTCTTCTTCCCTTTTGGGTCACGGGGGTCGCCGGTGCCCATGTCCAGCAATCACTGTGCGAGGGACGCACGCTTTTTCACTTATTGCGGGGGGCGTGATCCCCTAAACCCGTGATAAACGAGGACCACTGAATGTTAAAATATGCATACACACACACACATATATACATATTTATATATTATATTATCTATACTTTTTTTTTTTAAACAAAGATTTTGCTATTGTGATATCTGAAGAAACGGTTCATTACATAGAGGTTGTTTTGAACGAGCAGGGAGATTCTGCTTCATCTAATAAAACAATATTTATATTTATTGAAGCAGACTTGAGAACAAAAGCAGTCCTAAACTAAACCTAAAAGATATTTTCACCTGTTCATATTGTTTAAAAAATTGCAAAACTGTGGAAAACAAAGTGACGCGCCAATTAAAACTTTATTTATAACCTTTTCACACCTGAATCTTGTGTAAAAATATATCAAGACAAGATGTTAAAAATGTGGGGGAGGAAGTAAAAGCTTGTTTTCATACACAATGTTGATCACGTTTCGGGTTGGGTGTGAGGTTCTGCTTCAAGTGGAGGAGCTCAAGTCTCAGGGTTTTGTTAACAGGCGAACTAGTTTGTGAACAGTAAACTGTAAACCGTCTCTAAAATGTCTCAAATCATTTGCTGAGATGCTCTATTTTCTCACCAGACACAAAAGCTTGCACATCTTTATCACTTGATTAATGAATATGTTAAAAACAAAATTTTTAAAATGTGAAAAAATTTGTAAATTCCCAACAGCAGAGTTGTATTTTCACACGTTAGCAAGAGCTGTCCTCTCAATGTTCAGATCTAAAAACACACTTTTGACAACAGATAATAAATAAAAACCTGGTGCAAATCTATTTTCATCTCATAAGTGTACTCCAGTAGAGGGATGGATATGATGTTTGGAATGGGGAAATCAAAATAATTTGCATGGCCTAGAATGCAGTTTTGTAAACTGTGCACATGAATATAGGGCATGATTTTCAAAAACTGGCTGCTCAAGTTTCAGTCACACGCTGTTCGCTTGGTTGCAAACTCAGAGTTCAGTGGGACCCAAAAAGAAAATTGCCCTTTTTCAAACAATTTTCTGGCAATTTTGTGTCGCCAACTAGTCTAGGAGGAGGCACGGTGGCTCAGTTACTTTGGTGGCAGCTGCTGCTTTAAATGCGTTTTATAAATACATTTGACTTGACTCAGTTGATAGAGCTGCTGCCTCTCAGTGAGAAGGTTCCGGTTCAAATCCCGGTCAGAGATATTTCTGGGCGGAGTTTGCATGTTCTCTCTGTGCATGCATGGGTTTTCTCCGGTTTCCTCCCACAGACCAAAAACATGCATGTTAGACTGACTGGTAACTTTAAATTGTCCCTAGGTGTGAGTGAGAGAGCGATTGGTGGTTTGTCTTGTCGTTTGTCTCTTATGTGTCCCTGTTATGGACTTGTGACCTGTCCAGGATGTCTCCCTCCTCTCGCACAGTGACTGCTGGATATGGGCACCAGTGACCCCCGCAGCCTGAAAAGGAAGAAACTGGTAAAGATAATGGATGGATAGAACTACTCTGTGAGCTACAGCTTGGTGGGATACTTCCTTAAGAGTTAAAAGTTAAACATGGGGTTTTTTTTATGCTGAGCTCCATTTTTTTTAATATGTTTTTGCCACTCTCTGGTTTAATGTCTGGATGCTTTCTTCTGACTTTAAACTGAATAATCAACTCAAATCGGGGTCGGGATCTTTTGGTGAGTTCTAGAGCAGGCTTTTCAAAGTCAGTGGCAATGTCAGTTAATTTATCCATCCATCCATCCATCCATTTTCTTTACCCGCTTATTCCATTTTGAGTCATGGGGGTCGCTGGTGCCCATGTCCAGCAATCACTGTGCGAGGGGCGGGGTACACCCTGGACAGGTCTCAAGTCCATCACAGGGCCACATAGAGACAAACGAGACAAACAACCATTCACTCTCTCACTCACACCTAGGGACACTTTAGAGTTACCAATCAGCCTAACATGCATGTTTTTGGTCTGTGGGAGGAAACCGGAGCACCCGGAGAAAACCCACGCATGCACGGAGAGAACATGCAAACTCCACCCAGAAAGGCCCCTGGACCCAGGTTTGAACCAGGGACCTGCTCGCTGAGAGGCAGCAGCTCTACCAGTTGTGCCACCATGCTGCCCATTTTAATTTATGTAGCACATAAAAATAACAAAAAGTTCTTTACAGTTTAGTCAAATTAAAATGAAAACAATAAAGAAGAACAAGAAAATAGAAATTGTGTCACTAAAGAAACACAAGATGGTTAACAACAAAATGCAACGACAAGAAAAATCAGCTTTATCTGGTTCTCAAACTCAACAGTGTGGGGGAGTTAGTTTAGAAAAGCCCTAGTCTAGAGCAGGTTTGGAAATGGTGCTGTCGGGCCTAATTTTTCCAATTTATTTTTTATTATTCATTTTGACAATCATCTCAATACCCTAAACATGATGCTTGGAGACCCATACTGGGTCCTGACCCCACCAAGGGAACCACTGGTCTAGAATTTACATAAAAAAATACGTATTTGTGTTGCCATGCTGGGATCCACCAGACATGACCCACCATTCATTTGAGCAGGTTAGTACGCAGCACCAAGATGTTAACGTTAGCTGTCTACAAACTAAATTGCCTTCGTTTCCTTTTTGGAAAATGTACTGTATATCACTCCCACTTGTCCTCCCCAGCCGTCCATCAAACACAATGTGTCTGTCTGCAGAAGCAGACACAACTGCCTGAAATATGTGTCCCTCCTCTGAGATAAACACTGTCATCTGTCATTGGTGGAAATGAGGGAAACGACACTCACACAGACAGCTACATTTCCTAACAGAAGGTGGAGGGTAGAATGGGGAATATAAACACAGTAAGAAACACTTTGATTCTCATTTCAAGACAATTCTTTGAGGAGAAGCAGGAGAATATTTGTCCTGCAGAACATTTGTTTGTCAGGTATTGATATTAACATCCTATTATAGAGTGGAAGCCCTGTGTAGGAAAAATAATGACTAAGAATCGTTGTGAAGGGCGTCCTAAAACCTCAATAAAATAAAAAAGATGGTGTAAACTGTTTGAAATTAGATTCCTGACAAAAAAGGGCATCCATTTAAAAACATATGTTTGGAAGGTGTTATTTTTAAGATGCTCTGGTGAGTAAAAATATTTTTGACATAGATAAATGTTGGCAGCATGACGGCTAAGTGGTTAGCACTGTTGCCTCACTGCAAGAGACGGTCTAGGGTTCAATCCCCTGTTGGACCTTCGGTCTTTCTGTGTGGAGTTTGTATGTTCTCCTTGGGTTTTCTCAGGGTACTCCGGTTCCCTTCCACAGTACAAAAATATACATTATGCTGCTTTATGGCCCAGCTCTCCCTTGCAAAATAAATCCGTGATCTCAGTGGGATTTGACTGGTTAAATAAAGTTTAATAATAAAAAAAAAATGTAATTGTTACAGCAATAAAGTATAGCTTATTGTCGTTTTAGTAAAAATAAAAAAAAATCCACAATATTTGTTTTATTTTAACCACAGTAAACCTTTTCTGGGCTTATTTTAAAAGTGCAGTTCTTCATATACCACATCTTGATTGCCCTTTGTTTTTCTCTCTCTGTCTCTTGTAGAGAAAAGAAAATGTCTCGCACCAGTGCTCTGAAAGTCCTGGACCATGCAATGATTGGACCGGAGGGAGCAGATAACTGCCATAAATTTGTGGACATCCTGGGCTTGCGGACCATCTTTCCACTTTTCATGAAAACCCCCAAGAAGATGAAGAAAACCATCGCTTCAGAGAAAGAACATGAAGGTCAGTCAGTAATTACAGAATGAGGCAAAAGTAATGATTTTTTTTATTTTTTTTAACAAGGGCTGCAGTCAGCTGCAAAGATTTGACCTCTTCAAATGGTGTGACTCACAGGGCAAAACAGTCGTGGTTATAAAATCTGTCTTCTCTCTATTTTACAGTATGAAGTACTGGGCAAAAGTTTTGAGTCTTTAATTTCTTCACATTTTACTTCCAGGCTGCCAAACATTCTAGTGATTTTATTTTTGTTTTAAAATTGTTTTGGGTAATTTCTTGCTAAACTGTCTGAGGTTTTTTATTTTAGACGTTGGCTACCTAAAAAAAAACCCTTTCAGGTTCTTCTCAAGTATTTTTTGAGTAATTTTGTTTCTTTGAATATTTAGCTGCTCGGTCAGTGGCATTAAAAACGTACAAATTCCTCATCTCATCTTGAGATCAATTTATTTCGTAAAATAAATTAAAAATATTACAGATGTCAAAGATTTTTGACTAACTGAAGCTTTCTAATTTGCCAAAAAAAGCTAAGAAAGCTTGGAAAAAGTTTTTATTTTATTTTATTTATTTTTAAATCCTGCATCCTGTTCAGGACATTGAGTATTTAGATTAAGTTGTACATATTCTACATTTTTGTCTTAGATTGCACAGGTGCCCTGTAATGTGTATAACTAATTCAGCAGTTGACACATAAAATTATATATTTGACTGACAAGTGACAAATACAAATGTGAGGGAGCAATCAGAAGCAGATATGTTGTCATTTTTAGTTTGAGCTAAAAGAAAACCTAATTGCGCAAGTATATTTTATACTTTATATAAACTTTAAGGCTGCTCAAATATTTAATATTAAATTTTTTAAATACAAACATGCTAAATTTTTACTGAAGTCAAACTTACCTTTTTGTTATTATAATTAGGTATTTTAATGGTTGAACAAACATTGATTGCATTTGGATTAAATATATTTATTACCAGTTGTATTGTTACTTGATCTGATCATTCAGTATTTCACTAATACTTAATTATAAAACAAATAAACTGACCCTTAGAATTATCATTAAGGATGTACATAATGATAAATGCAAAAACAACAACAACAACAACTGGGTTTCAATTATATAATTATAATTTGGTAAATCAAATTTTAAACAGTGTTGATTGTATCAAGTTATTCAAAATGGAGCCGTTTATTTTTCTCCTTGTAGTTTTGCACGCTGTGTGGTCACACCCTATTTTCTGCAGAAACACTCAGTCCCGCTCTGCTCATGTATCGGTTTGCTGCCTCTTCAGCCTGTCAGTTTACACTATCAATCCAATCTTGATTGATTTTCCTGTCCGTGCTCTCTAACCTCTCTTGTCTCTGAGTGAGAGATGGAAAGAGCAAACAAGAGTCAAAGATAGAAACAGAAGAACAGAGATGTAGGGCCATGTCATAAACTAGAAAATGGAAAAACACTGGGGGGGTGGGAAGCCCCTACAAAAAACAATCCTTTCCCATCTCTTCATTACGGTTTGTTGGCTTTCATTCAACATTTGAAACACTGTGGTAATTAAGTTTCATGAGTTCGATGAGGTTTTTCAGCTCTGCAGAGGAGAACAAATTGTCTGTCATTGTATTCCGCTTATCAACCAGAGACTCGATGAATTAACCTTTGAACCTTTTAAGTAGCTAGAGGAACAGAGTGGAAGATAACCCTTGCTTGCAGTGAAAGCTTCCTGCACTGCTGTCCTGTGTTAAAGCAGCTGGCAGGGCAGTGGAAAAAGACTTTAAAACAGGTGTAGAGATCTAGCCTGAAGTAGTGGCATGCATGTTTTAATAGGAAACTTGAACTAGCTTCTCATAAAGAATAGAATAGACCTTTACTGTCATTGCACCTAAATACAATGAAATTTGGGTTTGCTTCCCAGAGCAAAAGTAAAAACAGTATTGTATCAAACAAACAAAAACAACAACAACAAAAAAAAATGTATGTGTGTGTTTATATATATATATATATATATATATGTATATACCATACCATACCATACCAATTTATTTATATTGCACTTAAAACAGCAACAAGGCCAACCAAAGTGCTGTACAAAAGAACACAAACATGCACAGCAGACAGGAAAACATAAAATAGAAATACAGATACAAATAGCAGCAGAAGCTAACTAAAATGGCCAACAGAGTAGAGAACAGACCGGACCAAAACAAATCACACCGTGTTATATATGTATATTACGGGTGGGCGATATTGCTCAAATATAATATCGTGATATTTCAGAGCATTCTGGCGATAATGATAAATTTCGTGATATAACAACAAAAAAAACCCCTAGAAATCATAGTTATTTGTTTGACCAAATTAACTGAACATGTGGCTTTGCAGTTATATATATATATATATATATATATAAAGGGTTAATTTTACTTAAATTACTTTATTTAGTAAAGTATTTAGTCTCCAAGTATAAAAATAAAAAAGATCCTTCTGTTATTTAGATTGAAAACGTCTGCACAAAATATAGATCAACAAAATCCACCACAAAAACTAAAGTGCAGGTGAATTGACGTATTACGTCATGAAATTAGAGTCAGAGTTACTTTATTGTCATTCGCACCTCATGTGGTACATGTGGTGGAGCGACATTATGTACACAGGGTCCCAGTTACATCCAACAATATAATGTAAAAGAAAAACGGTAATAAGATCTAAGATATGAACTAAGAAAAACATCAACTAAATATACACTAAGCACTCATAACATAAAAACATTACATCGAACATCAGCACAAACATGAACATGAGTCTGTGTGAGCAAATTAGCATATCATGATATCAATTATTTGCTCGGGCAAGCTTTTTTTTAACCAGTATTATCGTGAACGAAATGATACGTGTGGGTGTGTGTATATATATATAAACATAAGCTGTATAAAAGGTATTAATTACAGATTTTAAACACTCCAAATGTGCAACACAAGCAGATTGACATTGCACAAGTTGTCCCTTATTGCACTTATTCAGTTCTTATTACAGCTTTTGTTAAGTTCAGTAACAGCTGATGGATAAAAACTATTTTTAAATCTGTTTGTTCTTTTCTTGATTGATCTGTACCTTTTCCATGATGGTAACCGTTCAAATGGATCATGTCCAGGGTGAGACGGGTCCTTCAACAACTTCAACAACAAATCAAGTATACAGCATGTTGTGTTGTTTATTTGTCATATGAAGGTTAACACAGGGTCAACACGTGCAATGAAATGTTCAGGATGAGAAGAACTGATTCGACAAAAAAACACACAAACAAGAAATACTAACTCTTGCAATAAGGGTACAAAATAAAGTACCAAAAAGTGGAAAATAAATATAACATTTCCAAGGTCCAACAAAATATAGTTAACAACAACATTGTAGAATATAATGGTGCAAGTAGGATGAATCTAAATAGGTATTTCACAGGTAGTAAAATAAACTTAAATGCACATGTATTGCACATATTGTACAGGTAGTAACACTGAGATTAATTGAATTATTATGATAAGGTACTGACATTCATGATAAATGGTATAAATGGCATGAGATGTGACATGCATGACAGTGCTTGTCGACATTACTAAACAAAAACATGGTTATAAATCATCAATTGTAGAGATATTGAACAAAGACATTGCGAGTCATTCGAACAGACACATTGAGTGTTCTACATTGTACATCGTCTTTACCTAAAACTTTGGTATTAACTTTTGGAGTCAACCCAGTTTAAGATGGCTGCCTCAGCTAATCAACTTCAACTGACACAAAAGTTGTATGTTACAGGTTTTGAGCTAAATTTGGTGTTTGTAGCTGATATCCTTCTTCAACATATACTATACGAGCCAACACAGCTTACGAGATCTTGCATGAGATAGTCATATTTACAAGGTAACAAGATATCAAGTTCATGCTCAATCATACAGGTACAAAATCCAATAATGGTCAATCGGGGCATCTGGACAGTTTCTTTTTTGTGGAAAGAAGTTTCACCCTTTATCTGGAGGGCTTCATCACTCTGAGTCCCAACCTCCGGATAGAGGGCAAAACATCTTTCCACAAAAAAGAAACTGTCCAGATGACCTGACTGACCATTATTGAAAGGTAACAAGATGTTCTTTGTTTAAAATTCTGGTGTTAAAGTTCATAAGCAATATTCATTACCTCAATGAAATGCTAGTAGTTCATTTTTTCTGTTTAAACTTGGTGTCTGTGTAGGACTAACCACAGTATCTCTACTTATTTTGTCAGTCATAGGCAGTGATGGAGAAAGTACTCAACTGTACTTAAATAAAAGTACAAATAAACAGACAAAAATGTACTCTAGTAAAAGTAGAAGTACCACATTAACATTTTTACTTAAGTAAAAGTAAAAAAAAAGCACTTGCTTTTAAAAATACTTAAAGTATGAAAAGTAAAAGTACTTGCTGAATGTACTACATAATGCAATGCTCTACAATATCATTGTGTTCCTACCGTATGTATATTTTCTGTAATACATTAATAGTGTTGAGCCATTTTAATGAACAATGCTGCAGATAATACATGTTTTTGTTGTGTTTACTCTGTGACACCGTTCACACCTGGACTTGTGATTCTGTGCAGCAGAATTTCAGGAATGACCTGCAGAGTTAAATGCCATTAATCAAAATAAGAAAGAGGAATGATTATACCTTTGATAGTTTTATTTAACACAAAGCAAAACCAATGTGTCATTTTAACTGCAGTAAACACATTTAAGTAAAAGTTGTCTGTCTGAAAAAAGGAGCATTAGACCTAACAAAGGAATAAACTCTGATCAGTTCAACTCCAGTTTGTCATCAACTCTAGTTAAAATACTGTCTTGTCAAACTTGTAATGGGTCAATAGTGAACAATATTTAACTTACTGACACCATTTTCAAAACTTGGACCTGAGTGTCGAGACATTTGGAGACATCTCTTGTCTCCTAACATCCCATGAACTGACACATGTTAATGTTGCAGCAATAATTTCTTGTTCAACTTTAGAAGAAGTTGGTTTTCAAAGTTTTTGAGTCCAGTCTGGCTCTTTTGGGAGAGAGAATCTGTCCTGCTGCACTGAACAGTCTTTCAATAATCTTTCAATAAGGCCACGGGTGGTGCGTATCTTCTGGCTGACTCTGCGGTAGAATCCAGTTTGGGTGTGTTAGCGGTGCTGCGGGTGCGCCTAGCTCAATGATGTATATACTAGAATATACGTCATTGGTCCAGCTCTTCTTGAAGGTGGGTCTAACGTTACCTGCCCACTTAGCAGTGATTCAATGGACCAACTCCCCTCTCGCCATTGGTTACTTTCAAACTAATGAACAAATGAAAAACTGCAACATGAATGTAACGTGCAATGCAACGCATTAAAGAAATGTAGTAGAAAGTACATATACTTCATGTAAAAATGTAGTGGAGTAAAAGTCGAAAGTACCCACGTTTAAATCTACTTAAGTAAAGTACAGATACATGAAAAATGTACTTAAGTACAGTAACGAAGTACTTGTACATAGTTACATCCCACCACTGGTTATAGGTGTGTATCCAAACATACTGTAAGTCACATTTAGTGAATCATGCCTCTCTGTAAGGCTGCCAATTGGGAAAAAAAATATAAAATAAATCAAGTGGTTCTTCTGAATAACACAATACCACTGAAGATTAGTTAACAATCATATGCTTCAAACAGAACTAATTAGGAAGTAGGGACCTTTATGGCCTTCCCTCTATAGTCCTCCCTCTTTTATATTCATTCACTTAATCCTGACGATTAAGCCTCAGTGCAAAGATTGATCCCCATAAAGTCCTTTCTGAAACTGACACAGCCCAAATGACCAGAGATTATTCAAAACATAGAGAAGGGCATAATTATCCGAAAGGTTGCAAGTGAAAAGAAGAAAAAAAACAGTTGAAAGGAGTGAGGAAAACAAATCCAAACAACAAATTACATTTCTCGTGCATGTGAGAATTCTTGTCACAACTCTGCCTCTTGTTTGTGGGTCTCGGTTTATTGGTGTGCGTACTCTGTCATTACCACAGAAATGAGATTGTGTGATGGAAATTGGTGCCAGCCGGCTGTAATATTTAGGTGGCTAATGATGCGAGCGAGTGTTAGAAGGAACAGAAGTAAACAAGTAATTTACACGACACAGCACAATAGTCCTAGTTCCATCTCCCAACTTCGACTTGAAAAGTGTTTATTTGTTTGCCGCGTGTGTGTGTTGGTTCAGAGTGAGCACACAAAAGGCAGAGGTGCAACAGAGGCCTTTGTACTTAATATAATTTGAATGTCACACAAATGCGTCCCAGTGCTGCGAACGTGTGCTAAAATAAGTAATGAGTGAGGCATGCAGGCGAAAAGAAACCTGTATTAGAGAAGCTGTCATATTTTATGTTTCCACTGCTTTGTTGAATGCCTTTATTAATGCAAATAATGCTTGTCCTACAAAACACCCCTCCACAAATTTTGCATTTTGATTACAGTTTCAAACCTTGAGTTTTTCTTTATGGCTGCTGCATATATTCTGTTATTTCTTCTCCTTTAAACGAATTACAATTTTGAAAGTTTCAATGCGTCGTTGAATATTTGACAATATGTGATTGCAGTTAAGAGTCATCTATTCATCCATCCAGTTTCTTTCCGGGTTGCGGGGGATCTGGTGTCTTTTTCCAGCAGTCGTAGAGAAACGGGATAATCTGAATTTAAAATAAAACCTAAATAGCAAATTTAAGTCAAAAGCAGGGAATCAGGCACACACCGGTATTTTGTATATTTTCCTTCCAGCTTTGAGCATCTTTGATGCAGGGTAAGTTGATATTTTAGAAGCTACACATTTTATTGTACTGGTAATCTTTGTTGATACAATCGAGCTATGTAATCCTATTAGTGTTTTTTTAGAAGGCAATATTTGTTGTTAGATCCTTGCGCAAAGATGCATATAATTACCATTTTGTTCAAACTTAGTCTTTCCTCCTGTGAGATTTGTTTGTATTTTATCTCAATAAGCATTAAAAAAAGATGCTGTAGCATATTTATGTCTAATTATAAAACACTTTATCTTCTTTCAGGAAAGTAAAGGCAGAGTACTTTTATGCAACACTTCCCTCAGCGGTAGGACAAGTTTATTAGCTCAACCTTGTCTTAGTTATTTGTAGTTTATGCAGTGTATTTTAAGAAACTGCATTTTTTTTAAGGGATTGCCTTCATCATCTATCCATTTGTTGCTGCTTATCTGTGGTCTGGTTGCAGAAGCCACAGATCCAGGAGGGAAACCCAGACATCCCTCTCCTTGATGACTCTTCAGCTCTTTCTGGGGAATGCCAAGGTGTTCCCAGGCCAATGAGGATAAATAATCCCTTTAGTAAGTTTTGAGTCTCCTTCAGAGTCATGGGAGGAGCTTGCCCAGAAAAGGCACCAAGGAGGCGTCCTAATCAGATACCCGAACCACCTCAGTTGACTCTTTTTAATGTAGAGGAACGACGACTCGACTCTGAGCGCCACCCCCGCCAGATGTCGGAGCTACTCTCTTTATTTCTAAGGCTGAGTCTGGCCACTCTACAGAGGAAATCCATTTCAGCTGCTTGTACTCGCATGATTCACACCTCATGACCATAGCTGAAGGTTGAACCGTAGACAGACTGGTATACCAAGAACGTTGTATTTTGGCTCAGCTCCTCTGTCACTTTGACTAACCAGAGAAACACCCTCATTATAACTGATGAGGCCCCAATCCGATGATCCATGTCCTGCTTCATCTTACCCCTATAACCATTTTGTGTTGCCAGGAATTGGCATCTCCAGGGCCATGCCTTCGCCTGCCATCTGGCTTGCATTGCACTCAACCTTGATGGATCTCCCTCCAGGTGGTAGATCCACTTTTGTTTTTTGGAGGGCTTGTATGAGCAACCAAGGCTCAATGACCAGTACTTGCTGGTGAATGTCAAATGCAGTCTTGCTTCTTCAGGCAGGGAACGCAGACCTCTAATTCCTGAATAACCAGCCTGTAATGCAGGGAGGCTGATTGCTCTCCCCAGAGCACAGCATGTTAGTGCCAAATTAGTACCACCTGTCTGCTCCTCTTGTCATTCAGGACTAAACTAGACTGCTTTCAACCATCAATTAAGGGATGAATTCAGGCCTCTCTCATGCGTTATTTGCATGTTAACTTAGTGCTTCTAATTCGGCACAGATGAGGCATACGGTCAATGATTAATGGAGGATAAGTGAATGCTAACATTTAAATATTTTAAATATTTTGTTATGTAAACAAAAAAAAAAACAATCTGGGAAGATTTGACATACTTTCTTTATTCTTGTGAATGAGTTCAAAGTGATGGAACTATTTTTTGACATATTCTTTGACAAGTGCAGAATCCAGTGACTGCCACTGTGAAGTCATTAACTTGTTTATGTCTTATGTGGAGCATTAAAACAGTTTGGATTGAAACACCTTAACAAAGATTCTAAAGTGTGTTTCTCTGAATCACAGATAAAAGAGGCATGATTCAGGCACGATGCATATTTATCAGAGTTGTGTGGCGCTGCTCGATCCGTGTGATTCTTGTGGTAACGGTAAACTGCGTCTGCACTGTCTGTTGGAGATTGTTTTTCCTTGCAAGCCGGATCGGTAGTCCTAATGGCTGTTTTCACTTCAGATCTGAGTAGAGCATCAAATGTTGTAGCTGTGGTTTAAATCATGTCTTCACTCGCTTCTTGCGCTCTTGGCGTATGACGGCAAAGTCACACTCTTGTGTTTTACTCTGGTATTGATGCAGAAAATATGCATTACCTTTAAGAGCAACAGGAAAACCATTAGATCGAATTTACACTTAAGTTCTATTTTATGGTATATTTTATTTAAGACAGAGGTCCACTTACTAATGAAATCATATCTTTAAAATGAAAACTTAGTTCTGATGTCATTAGATTTGTAGTTATGACTGTTACCTCTTAGGTTATCTGTGTATTCATGTATGTATTTTGTGTTATAAGAATAGTTTTGTTTTTTTAACCCGTCAATAATTTCAGCAATTTCTTGTTGGTTTACTACACTGTTATGAAACAAAAGTTTTATGTTTAAAACTATTTTTATTTGTTTACTTGTTTTGCCCAATATTCAAATCTGAAGCAGCATTTTAAACACATCCATTGATTACATGTCTGCATAAGACAAATAGATGAGGAAACTGTTTTATTTAACCTTGCCCTCTTTTTGGTACCCACGATACAATCCTGCTTTCACCTCTTCACAAATCTCTAAGGAGCGGCCTCTGTTTAGTTTTAAGCCCTTTGGAGAAAACGCTCCACAGCCAGCGATCGATAGCCCCCTGGGCAGGGCTCAGAGGGGGTGACATCAATTACCAGTTGGATCAAGTTGATAAAGTAGTGTTCTTTTGGAAATGGCAGTTGGGCTCCCTGTCTCTGTACCGAAAATAAGTTTGTCTACATTAAAACAGTGACATTTTGTCTAAACCTACTTGATATTCAACTCAATTTCAGTTTTTTTTATTAACCTTTATTAATAATCTTTTCAGTTAGTGTCAAATAAATAGAACCTCATACAATATCTATTGTTCTGACTTGTTTGATATGAATGAGGGTTTTATTTTTTTGGCATAACAACATCTTAATTATTCTTAAAAGCTTCAACAGATAGCATGTAGATTCTTAATGTTGCAGATAAAAACTGATGTACACTCAGCCCAGTATAAATCAAGCATTCTGCTGGTAAACCATAAAATATTTTTATTTTGCCACTGAAAAAACTCTTAAAATAACCTAACAGGAAAAACGGTACATTCTTTATTATAAGGGCCCGTTTTGTTGTGATTTATTTACAGAGGTTAAAGATGTTTAAGTATGCCCTTTTGCAGCTCTACTTGCTGTTAACACCCCAAAATAAATCTTAACAATGTATCATGAACTATTAATGATTAACAAGGATTGTGTCTCCCAGTCATACTGGTTTTTGTTGGTCAGTAATGCGTAAAAAAAAAATTCCCTGTTGCTTTAAGAATATCATTAAAAATCATTCAAAGAATAAACCAACATAAAACGTTCCAGACGTCTAGAGGTTTCACTGAATGTGTTGGGAATCAGAATTGGAAATTTATTTCAGTTTTTGGTGCACTGTTTTTCTAAATTAGCCCGATTTCCATGTTGCAGATTGTTTCACTGCATTTTTGGCGCTGCATTCCTGCTCATGCTGCGTTGTTACTCTTGATGGACATCGGCGTGTTCTGGGAGAAGAAGGAAAAAAAACCACTACAGTCTTTAGTTTTCTCAGCTCTTGTGTCTTGTGAATAAAGATGCTGGCGGTCATGAGGGGATTGCACAAAGGAAGCTGACAGCAAACAAGACCCCTTTTAAAACGCAGAAATGGGATTGATTCCTGCACTCTTGTTGCTTAGCAACTGCAAAGCCTCGTTGAGAGAGAATATTGACCTTTTGTTGATAAGTCCAATTACATTTTTCTGCCTTCGCTCTGTATATCCAGAGATTTTACAATGTCACAATCTGTCCTCATGTGTGTCCAGTGTAATTTTCATCCAATATCTTAAAGAAAGATGTGATTGTCTCCTGCTTTGACAGTCTGACTAAGAGGATGTGCGAATAAGATTATTCTTGTATTGCATGAATCGGTGTAACGAGGGCCCTCATTGTTAGCAACACATTTCTGTTACTAATTTAGTCAATTACCTAGTCTTCAGATCTTCTGTGAGCTAAACGGCCCCAAACCTGCCACAGGCAAATTTCTATCACTGTTAAAAATATAATTCAACCACATCCAAAACCGTTGCACATGTTCCAGTATGCACCCGGGAATTAAATTGATTTCTAAATTTCATCTACATTTCTTTTTCCTCTTGAACTGTGCACTCTCTGCATGAGAATACTCTTGGAGTGTGCATGCAATTGCAAATGATCAAGTACAGTAGTCTCTCTTTTATCACAGGGGATCCGCAACCTGAAGCTCCGCGACAAGTGAAAAAACGCGAAGTAGGAATAATAGTGCAAGTAGTAAGTATATATATATATATATATATATATATATATATATATATATAGGTGTTTTAAACCCTTCCCACACTCTTGCAATATTCTAAACAATGTTTCTAAACTAAATACACTAAAAGAGCACAGCATGCTACGATTTCAGCTCTCTGCCACCAGCTGCTCTCTTGGCCACGCCCACTTCTCCGCTCTGCATGGGAGATCAGCTGATCTTCATCCAGAGCAGAGATCAGCTGATCAGCTGCAGGAGGAAGCTTCTCTCACAGCTGTGGGCTGCACACAGGTGCTAAATCATTTTAAATAATTCATTTTCAATCAAGAATCCATGCCGATCTTGTGGCTCATCCGTCAATCAGCCAGTTGTGTGTCATGTCCAATCTTACTTTGAAAAACCGCGATAGAGCGAGTCTGCGAAAAAATAACCCCGAAATAACGAGGAACTACTGTACTTAATCAGTTTGTTGTTTTTTAGGTCTGTTGTGAATGGAAATATGTGGGTCATAGGTTAGTTAACTATCATGCACCTGTGTGTTGTGCTGTGTAAGATGCAGCTATCTTATTGACTTTAGATGAATCAAGATTTGTAGATGTAAGAGTTGTAGGCTGGTTTTCATAATTCTAACATTTCCTCAGAACACGTCTGCTCAGTCATCGCCTCCATGCTGAGAAACCTCAAGTCCCAGCAGAGAACCAGACTCCAAAGCAAGTTCACGGAGAACGACTGTGAGAAGGTGAGTTTTTGTTGTTTTTCTTTTGTTGCTGTGGTTTTGCTTCTTTTGTCCTTTATATTTCTTTTGTATCCAAAATGATGATTTAAAGCAAATTGCTTCATCAGGAAGCCTAGGCTGAAAAGTTTATTTTTCCACCATCAATATGTTTTTGTTACAAGGTATTTTGCAGTTCTTGGAATCACAACAATCAGAACTTGTATTTTCTAAATCTGACGGCCCTTTATACAAAATAATTAAACCGTTTTTCTCGTGTGAGGGGCTCAAAAACATGGATAAGTTTGTTTGCACCCATACAGCTTCTTGCAGTCGTTTCATTTCTTGTGAAAAGTGATTCAGGGGAAATCAATTTTTGAATGTACTGGTACATCTAAAAAAAAAAAAAAAGTGATTTTCATGAAAAAGTTGAATATTTTCTGTCCATCACTTCAGAACGAGAAACTAATACATTATATTGTTTCATTACACACAGAGTGAAATATTTCAGGCCTTTATTTCTTGTAATTTTGATGATTATGTCTTACAAATAACGAAAAAACTAAATTTAGTGTCTCAGAAAATTAAAAATATTGTAATAGAGTTCCATATTGTAAACTCATGCAAACTGCGCGCAAACGAATTCTAGACATGAGCTACAAATGTTGCATTCCTCAAGTCAAGCCACTCCTGAACCACAGACGACGTGAGAAGCGTCTCACCTGGCTGAGGACTTCAGAAAACCCAGTGGACCAACACCAGCAGATGGCACGGCACTCCAAACCATCACTGACTGTGGAAACTTCACTCTGGACTTCAAGCAACGTGGATTCTGGTCCTCTCTGCTCTTCCTCCTCCAGACTCTGAGATCTTGATTTTTAAACGACATGAACATTTACTTTCATCTGAAAAGTGGACATTGGACCACTGAGCAACAGTCCAGTTCTTTTTCTCCCCAGCAGGTAAGACACTTCTGATGTCTCTGGTTCAGGAGTGGCTGGACCTCAGGAATACAACATTTGCAGTCCATGTCTAGGATTTGTCTGTGCAAAGTATGCATGAGTTTCCAATTTGGAACGTCATCACAATATAATTTTCTGAGATCCTGAGTTTAAGGTTTTCATTATCTTTTAAGTCATAATCATCAAAATTACAAGAAATAAAGGCTTGAATTATTACACTCTGTTTAATGAATCTATGTAATTTATGTTTCACTTTCTGAAGTAACAAAAAATATTTAACTTTTTCACTAAATTCTCATTTTTTCAGATGCACCTGTATATGCATGTCTGCATGTAATGCAACCAAAAAAGCAAACAAAACAATATGCTTTTTGTTTTACTAAGATATGCTAAGCTAGTATACTGCAAACATGTTCATTGGTAGGCCTGTCACAATAGCAAATTTTTCTGGGTGTGATTAATTGTCTCAGAAATTATTGCGATAAACGATAATATTGTTTGAATTTTGACAATAATTAGTAATTGTCAAATTTAAGAAGAAATGTTGGTTAATTTTTGTGTGTAGTACCTTTTTTGACCACTGGATGGCAGTATAAAATGTTTTGAACCAAAGGATGGATAGTGAGGGAGCGAACAGCATGTCTTAAGAAAAATAGGAGGGAGGCCCCTTGACGTGACGTGGCTGTCTCTCGTTCCTGTTTTACGGTTCTCAAAATGGCGGACGCTCTGTGTCGTTTGAGCTCTTTAGCATAGCTAGTATAGCTAGCGATAGCATAGCATAGCATTGAGCATACATCAGGATCTTTAGCATAGCATTTGTCACACAAAGCTTTTAATAAAAAAACAATAAACAAGTTCTCAGCTTCTTTTTGCAGAGAAAAACAACTTTTTACATGAAGGCACGGGTTTCGACCGTGAATTTTGGAGCTTCGACAAGACGGAGGTTTTTTCCCGGAGGTCGGCCTGTTAGCTTAGCTCGTAGCTTAGCTGCTTTTAATGATCCAAAAACACGATTTTGGACGGTAAAAACATATTTTAAAGAGAAAGGGAGGGGTCAGTGAAGAGCACCGGAGTTGAGCCTTTTGTCATCCAGTGTCTTCAGTAGAAAGAGAGGCACGAATAAACGATAAAGCCAATAAATGAAAATTATTGACCTAATTTTAATTTATCATGCGATTATTTGATTTGTTGTTTATTGCGACAGGCCTATTCATTGGTACTCTTAAATAGATCGTTAATCTTTAGCTATAACCATGTTTCAAACTAAGTCTTTCACTTTAATTAGTACCAGCCTTTCAGCCTATTTAATAAATTACATACCATACATATTTTTTGATAGTATAAGGTCCATTGGACTGTAGGCATACTCCCAGGTTGTGGATGCAAGAGAAAATGCAACCCCATGTTTGCTAGACATATGGTGTTGGTGGTCAAAAAAAATCCAAGGAAACTATCCAAAGTCAAAGGTCACTTTATGATTTCACCGTTTGTCACATTTTTTTAAAATCATACAAGAAGATCCCAGAGGGCTTCACTACTGTCAAAACCCCACAAATAAGTCAAACAGGTATTCAGCAAAATGCAGGTTGACATGCCTCGAAGACTCTGAGAGAAGTTTCTGGAACAGACGAGACAAACTGGAGCTTTTTGGTTTTAGTCACATCACTTGTGTTTTTTTGTTTGTTTGTTTCTCCGTTATTGTGGAAGAGTACCAACAAATGTGTCTGCGTCTGAGAAGAATGTTTTCTAACAATTTTAATTCAGTAAAACTAATTTCCATACTTTTTTTTTGTGGTCTTCTCAACCTTTTTTTTTTTTTATAACAAGCATCACGTTGTTGGGGACTGCCTGAAGGCAGGCACCTGTCATTATCCACCTTACTTAGGGTTTCTTAACTTTATTGGGGACTGCCTAGTAAGGCAGCCACCTATTATCCAGCTGAAGAGGGTCTTGCTTTTCCTTCAACTTTAATGCGACCCGAACCGCAATGTGTACCCCCACAAATTTTATATCAAAGCGACCAGCCTGGCACTGTGATGTGTGCTTTTACTTTTATTGGCATTTCGAGTTAGCATTGCAACATAATTTGCAAACAAAGACGCATTAAAGACGGCTTTTTGTTTGTTTTCAAACTCACAGTAAGTAATCATCAGATGTATCTCTAGAACTGATTAAATTTTGGAGCTGCTTTGGTTCAAAATGGCTGCCACTGCTACCTTAGAAAACACAAAATTGGCTATAGCTCAGTCATCCTTTGAGATATTGAGCTGAAATTCAGTATGGTGGTAGCTGAGAGCAAACCCCAACACATATGTTGTCAAACCAACAATTTGAACTAGCCGCAACGTAGCAGTCCCCGTCAAAGTTTCTCCAGAAACTTTCTAGTTTCTTTGTTATATAATACTGAAATGTTCCAACACACAGTCCTTGTACGCTGAATACCGATGTCTTTGAGCACATTTTAATTCAGTAAACTAGAGCTAACAGCATAAAGAGTATAAAACCACCTGTGTCAGAATCTGTAGCTTTATTGTTCAATCTGTGTTCTATAGTTTCTTCTTTTATACCGTGTTTTCCCTATTTTCACTTTGCTTTCTTCTCTGCTGCGTTTCTCACCTTCTCTTTGTGTCTCATTCATTCACTCCTCAGGTTGATCGACTGATGGAGTTGTATTTTAAATACCTGGAGGCTGTTCAACAGGCTGACAAGAGGATCGAAGGGGAGAAACATGTAAGCATCCTTTCTTTTATCTTTCCTCCATCTGTCCCTCCCACCTTCTCAATCTGACACCCCCTCCTCCAGTTTCTTTTCTTTGGTCGCCTTTTTATAAAATACCTTCATATCAATCCAGCTGCAGGATAGATTCACAGGAAACTCAAATATGTAGGCTAAAATCCCTTTGTTTTGACTTGAATCTTATATAAAACTGAAATATAGTAAATTTTATGTTTTATGTGTGGACTTTGTTGATCAAAGCTGCAATTTCTCTGTTAATTAATGTTGTGATTTTTTTTATCTCACATCATCAGCAAGTTGATATGAGATTAAAAAACTAAAAGCAGGTTCACAAATAAGATTCAATCTTTAAAATTGCCCACAGACAAAAAAAAAAATTAAATATGAGCATCAGTGCAGCATATTCCTAAAGTCCTAATTATGTGATCATCTATTAGATTAAAACTGTAAAACTGCTGTATAAATGTTGAGATAATAACCATAATCTTGTTTTAAGATAATGGTGTATCTTAAAAAATAAAGTATAAAAAATGGTGTCCTTTTTTATAAGGTGTTCAGTTTTGCAGTGTTGCATCTGCCTAAATATCACATATTGCATAACAAGTGTATATATAATAGCAGAGTACTTAATATTTAGTTGTTTTTATTTTTTGCACATGCATAAATAAGGAGACTGAAAGGACAAATTACAAGTCACTGTTTAACATCTGATTGTCAGCTCTTTCCTGCACTTAACGACAAATTTTAAACCAATTTGTGATCAGCATTTTTATTTAGAACATTTTCATTTCATTTAATATTTAAGATCAAGGCCCAAAATTTAATTTAGTCACAAGTTTTGAGATTTATTTTTAAATTTAACAGTCTACTTTAATACAGTAGTCCCTTGTTTATCACGGGGGATCCATGCCCTGAAGCCTCGATAAGTGAAAAACTGCTAAGTAGGAATAGTAATACAAGTAGTAAGTAGTTAAGTAGTAGTTTATTTTAGTGTTTATATATATATATATATATATATATATATATATATATATAAAGGTGTTTTAAACCCTTTCCACACTCGCAATATTCTAAACAATGAAATCAGCTCTCTGTCTCCAGCTGCTCTCTGTCAGTGCTCTAGGCCATGCCCACTTCTCCACTGCACAGGAGGAAGTTTCTCCTTCAGCTGTGGGCTGCACACAGGTGCAGCAGGTGCTAAATAATTTAAAATTTATTTTAAATAAAAAAATCTATGTCAATCATGTGGCTTATCCATCAATCAGCCAATTGTGTGTCATGTCCAATCTTATTTTGAAAAACCGCGATAGAGCGAGTCCGCGAAAAACGAACCACGAAGTAGCGAGGGACTACAGTATAGTGGTCTTTTTTTAAAGCAGCTATTGGTGACATAATTCACTGTGAGCAGCTTGTTACATGACTGTAGACGATTCTTCACGTAAACGTGTCCTTCACTTATGATTGAAAAATTGACTGGTTTTGACACAGTGACTTTTCAACACTGTGGTCCGTCTTGAAACTGGTAATCGTCTTATGCTGTGTTACGTTCAAAGCTGCAGGACAAAAGACCACCAGTCTGTAACAATTTGACAGTTTACGGAAGAATAGAAAGTTTGATAGGTGAGTGGTCTCTCTTGAGCTGCGTGTGAAGATGTATTTCAGCGTGTTGAGTTGTTGGTTAGACAGCTCGATGGAAGGAAGCCGATAGAAGTGACCGGGCAGGAGAGTGCGACAAAAGAAGCAAAGATCATTCTGACTTCAAAAAAGGATGAGAAGACGAGAAAAAACTGAGAGACGCTGTAAAAAAAAAAAAAAAACGAGGAGGTAGGTAAAAAGAGAAATGGAAGGAAAGAGATAAAGCCTGAGTGAAAGAGGGAATGACGAAGAGGAGGGAGGTGTGGGAGGAGACAGATAAGTGAGAGATTTCTATCTAAAGATGACAGAAGATTAATTTCTCAGACAGACCGTGTGGTACGATTGCCAAGAAAAGGCCAGGCAGTTTGACATTCTCGTCTCCTCCCACTTTTTTTCCTCCCTGCCTGTCTCCCTCTGCTGCTCTCTCGCCTCCTCCCGCGGGATGGTAAAAGAGTGGCTTCACGATAACCTGGTGATAAGAAACGCTGTCTGTGTGTGCTGCTATCTTTGAAACCACATTGCTAAGCTTCCTCAGTTCCAAGTCATTCTGGGAGCCAGACACACGGAAGGCAAAAAGTGAGAAATAACACGTGCTTTTTAATAGTTAGTGGCAACAAATTTCTGCTCTTTACATGCGTTAACAGGAGGAACTTTCAATAAAAGTCTTAATATTTTGTTTATTTTTAACTAAGGAGCAGACTGTAGGGCTTATAAACTGTGTTGGTTGACTACGAAGATTAGAGGAGGATGACCTGATGACTGTCCAGATGACCTGACTGAGCTTTGTTAGATTTTCTACCTGGATTATTGAGCATGGACTTTGATGTTTTGAACCACTTTGGCTATGGCTGCCTCAGAGGAGTCGACGGGGGAGAGGGCGAGCCCCAGAAACCATCTTATCACCAGCAAATTGGTTGGTCCACCATGTGGGTGTGCTGCTTGTGGGACTCGGTTTATTGTGGTTCCTCGGACTAATGAAGTCCTTTGGATGGAGGACCAAACATCTCAACAACAAAAAAAGACCGTCCAGATCAACTGACTAAACATTGTTGAATTTTTACGTGGATTACTGAGCATGAATTTTGATGTTTTGAACTATTTTGGCTTGCAGTGCATTGATTCAAAAATTGGCACTTCTGGTGGAAAATTTTAAATCCCGGATGCACTTAAGTTAAAGCTAATGAGTTTGTGTTGCAGAACATATTTTAGCAGTAAACATTTTATTGTATAATGTTGTTTTTATTACATTTAAAATAATAACCATTAAAGTATTGTTCACTGCAGTTATTATAATAAGGTCCTTTGAGACCATAGCACATTTTATGTTCAGTTCAACAGGACATAGATGGGTTATTTTTACATTTCCATAATCTATATTGCTTTATTTTTAAGCTTTGCTAATAGGGTACAAATTGTTAATTGTGCGATGAAGTGGGATGCTTTATTTTGGAGCAATGCTTGGTAACTGGTGTGTGTATTTAAGTTTTGCCACAGTGTTTTTAGTGTTATGCTGCTGGTATTAGTACTGTTTACTTTTGTATTGATAGGTGTACCATATTTTTTGCAACGTTAATGGATGAAATTACAAATGAAATGATTTGTATTATCACTAGGGTGAAATAAGTAATAAAAAGTACTGCTGGGAAAGAACAAGGAAGCATTATTTGATTTTAGCAAATGATAAACAGAAATACTGTTAAACAATTTTTTACAAGGTATGTCCCAAATGTTTTATACATTATTAGGTTTTAACATCTTTTTTCATTCTTTTTTCTTTTCTTTTCTTTTTTTTAAACATCTGTTTTCTCTGGGTTCTCTGGTTTCTTCCCACAGACCAAAAACATGTTAGACTGATTGGTAACTCTAAATTATCCCTCGGTGTGAGTGAGAGAAAGAGTGAATGGTTGTTTGTCTTGTCTCCGCATGTCCCTGTGATGGACTGGAGACCTGTCCAGTGGTCGGTGACTACAATGGCTGCTGGATATGGGCACCAGTGACTACCAGATACTAGGCTGTATCATGTATGATACATGTGTCCATGAGCCCAGAGTAATAAGACCCGCCTCACATTTAGGAAATCCAGTTCATAGTTTGCAGCCAGCTACAACGTGATGGCTGAGTTAGCAGCACTGTGGCTAACAGCTAACAAACTTTAAATCTAAACATGTCCGCTGTGTGGAAGTATTTTACACTAAAAACACCACAAAGCAATGCAGCAACGTGCATTGTCTGCAGAGCCATAGCGCCACATTAAGCCGCGGTAAAGTTAGTTTTACGATGGACATTCGAGCTCCGTGGCTTCAGCGGGGCACTGCTCTTTGCTCAACCCGGGGCGGCCAACTCAACCTCGGTCAGTTGCTAAACTGACAGTTGCTAAATATTATATATATATATATATATATATATATATATACATATATATATATATATACATATATATATATATATATATATACATATACATATACATATATACACACACACACACACACACACACTGCCTGGCCAAAAAAAAGTTGCCATTTCCATCCAGTTTTGCATCAATTTTTCACCAATATCTTGCATTGATGATGGCAGATTCTGACCACTGCACAAAGCCTTCTCTAACACATCCCATAGATTCTCAATGGGATTAAGGTCTGGACTCTGTGGTGGCCAATCCATGTGTGAAAATGATGTCTCATGCTCCCAGGACCACTCTTTCACAATTCGAGCCCAATGAATGCTGGCATTGTCATCTTGGAATATGCCCGTGCCATCAGGGAAGAAAAAAAAATCCATTGATGGAATAATCTGGTCATTCATTATAGTCAGGTAGTCAGCTGACCTCATTCTTTGAACACATACTGTTGTTGAACCTAGACCTGACCAACTGCAGCAACCCCAGATCTTAGCACTGCCCCCACAGGGTTGTACAGTAGGCCACATTTTTTTCTGACCACATTACTTCCTCGAAGACGATGGGTCCCCACTATCCTTCCTGTTTTTAATAATGCGTTGGACAGTTCTTAACCCAATTTTATTAGTTTCTGCCATCTTCAGATATTTTCTCTGCTTGATGCACGCCAATGATTTGACCCTTCTCAAACAGACCGACATCTTTTCCACGACCACGCCATGTGTCTTTCAGCATGGTTGTTTAAGAAATGAGAAGCAACTCATTGCACCAGTTGGAGTTAAATAACTTGTTGCCAGCTGAAAGATAATCGCCCATGCAGTAATTATCCAATAGGAGGCTCGTACATATTTGCTTAGTTAAATCCAGGTGGCAACTTGCTATTGCCTTTAGCCTTAGCTTTTGTGTGCACTACAAATGACAAAACTGACCACCAGACAATTGTTTTATTGTTTTTTCCCCAGATTACTCATAATTTCTCATCTTGTAGACAAGTAGGTTTTGCGGTGTATATAATTAATTTATTGTTTGTTTGATGTAACTGCTGTTTTACATTACCAACATGCCCAGTGAAGTCTACTGGTTTGAGCAAAGGGTTGTGGTTTCTCTCCTGTTGGTGCACAAACCCTGAAACAACCCAAATAATATTTTCCATTTATGTGAATCAAAGTCTCCACCAAATGCCACGTTGCTTTAAAGAAGCTGATAAAGACGCCAACCCAGTTGTGTCCCGCGCCTCAGCTGAATCGGCTGCCGTCAGCAGCAGCAGCGTTTTATCTCTCTCCGCCGTGTCTTTTGGTTTCCCCTAGTTAAGCCTGTTTTTAGGGGGCGGTAAGCAAAATGTTTTTCCTCTGCAACATATTATCCACAGATTTCTCAGGAGGATAGCCAAGGAAAAGCTGCTGCTGCTTTTTCTTTACGTCTCCAGCCTCGCGCCTTTAATAAGCTGCTTATTTTACCTTGGTGTCTCTCTTCTATTCTTTTTTCTTTCTTCCTCCCACTCGGTAGCTTTTCTGTCTTGCTATGTTTGATATATATTTTTCTTTCTTCATTGTTTTTTTAATCAGTTCTCCTCTTTTATTCTTTGGCATATTCTTTTACACTTTTCCATGAAGCACATTTTCCTCCTAATTTCCAGCCCTACTTTTCTGCTTTTGATCTGTTTGTGTAATTTTTGTTTTCTAATATTTTAATCCTTAACTGCCAATGTTTCTGCTACATATCTTCTTTACTCTTTTTTTTTTTTTGCCTCTTCTGTCAGCCTTCTTCACCTTCACTTCTTCAGACCCTTTGCGCTCTGCTTGATGGTAAAACTTGTGAGATTGATGAAGCTCAGCAGAACGTGGCTCAGGCCGACCTCAATACTGTGAAATGCCTTCTTGCACTTTTCTGCTAAGAACTCAGATGTTTGTTGTGCTTTATGTAAGCCTTTAGCAACAGTGCTGAAATGTCCCAGATTAGCTTTGCTGACAGATAAAAAAAGAACGTTTGTCTGACGTTAGAGTTGGTTTTGCCCCCGATGTGATAAATTTACTTGGCTTCTAAATATAAAACTTGGTGTGCGTGTGCTTCACCGCCAGGTTGTCAATGGTATTTTCTTTGAGTCCCAGTTTATTTTTCTGTCATTGTTTTTGTAATTCCTCCATTCAACAGTCTTCATTCATTTTATTATAACAGTTTTCTTCAACCAGTTTATTTGTGTTTCTTTAAAAATGTCCTGAGTATTGATACATTTATTTATTTATTTTTTTTATTTATTTGTGGGTACTTTTTTTTTATTATTTGATCCCAGTGAGACGGACTTTCTTGTAAAACTTAGAAAGTGGTCTTAAATTCCCATGGTTTTATCATTGATGTTGTTGTTGTTTAACTTTGGTTGCATTTTCACTCATACTCAATGGATAAACCAGTGTTGTTGATGCATAAGAGATAACCTTGACAACAAACCAGTTTTAAATGGATCTTTAAGCACTTTCTAACTAGCTACCACAAAGTCTTTATTTGTTCTACTTTTTTGTTTATTCTATCACAATTACCAACAATAACACAGTTTGATGCAAAAATGGTTTTAGCACCAAGGACATACATTTGTTTGATGGAGACGATGAACTGGAGAATGATGCATCTCTCAGATCCTGTCTCCTGGTCTTTGCTGGTTTTTCATGTTCGTTAAAGACGTGCTTTCAGATGCTATTCATATGTCCCCCTTCTTTATTTTAAGTACACACTGCACATTATACTGTCATGGTCCGATACAAGAACTGAATGAGAAGCAAAACAAGAACAATGCCAAAGTCCAAAGATAAACTTTAAAATATTGTACTTTCCAATAGAGCCCGACCAATATGGAAATTTTGGTTATTGCCAATACCAATATTGGGTGGGAAAGGCGACTGCCGATAACCAATATAATGGCTGAACATTTTTGAGCTTTGTCTACCCTCAATAATCTAAGAAAACAGTGAGTGGAGTGGGGCTTGCTTATTTAGCACAGTTGTTAGCAACCATGAAGCTAAGCTCATCAGATCCTTGCTTTAATTTGTCCCACAGTAGGTTTACAAAGTGGCGCACTGACCATAAAAACATTCTTCTTAACGTGTGTTCACATTTTCTATCCTCCACTATTCATCATAAAGTTATCAAGTGTGTTTCAAAAATATAAATTAAAGAAATGTCCTTCCCTTTTCATTGTTTAAACAGTCATGCATGGTGAAGGACTAATTAGTATTGACCACAGCGGCGTTTATTTTTCTTTGAAGAGAAGTAAAGATTTCAGACAAACAATGCATTTCATTGAAGACAACATTTAACACTGGATGTCCTCACAAACTGGAAGCTCAATCCAACAGGACTGGTTGCGATAACTACTGACAATGGGGCTAATGTGAAGGCGGTGCAACTGAACGATAACGTTAGCTTGCTACCTTGAGAGGCACGTAGCTAATGACAAGCAGGTTGGAGGAGTGAAAAGAATTTGTTATTGTTGAGTTGTTTTAATTTTACAGATCAGTTAAAATAAACTTACCATGCTAAGTTCTGTAAAATACTCCACACAGTATTGCTCCCTGCTTCATCTGTGCTGAACGTCAAAAGTGAAACCTAAGGACTTGTAGTGAGTAGTCTTCATGTGCCCTCTGCTGGATACATTGTACAATTACAGCTGTTTCCCAGCATTTTAGGGGTGAAAATTAGAAGTGTTTATATCAGCACAAAATGGGACCATCATCACCATTATGATACTGTAGGTCCCCAAACGTCAATATCAGCCTAAAATATCAGCCCCACCGATATATCGGTCGGACTCTACTATCCAGTTGTAGAACTTTTTATCAAGATATTTTTCAATTAAAGACTTGGCATTCTTTGAAGGAAAGCTTTTTGCACTGTCTTGCCAAAGTTGTAAACTTAGAACTTGTGTTGAACTGGGACAAAGTACTGGTAAAAGCATTTTTGGTCAAACCTTGTAAATGACATTACGCAATCTTATGAAATAAATTACCTCTAACTATATGTTGAGGATAACTCCCAGATACTACCACCCCAAATTTGAACTCATTCTCAGTAAGAACCAACTGAGTTTAAGACATTTATGCGTTTGCTAAAGTCAAATAGATCTGGTGGTCATCTTGAAGTGGGCTGATTCCAAATTTTGTGTTGTTGGTTCATATCTAATGGTCACTTTCTGAGAGTTTATGTAAAACCTGTCCAGTGATACATTTAGCTAAAGTATATTAGCTGTTTTTTGTTACTTTTCTTTTTTTAGCCATCCTATTTGTTAAAAAAAATATATATATATATATATGATTTTTTTATAACTGTTTATTGTCGCTGTTATCCATTGTTGTCATCATTCTTTATTGATATCAGATCTCTCTTGTAAATGAGTCCTCGAGGCTCAATGGGATTTACCTGTCTAAATAAAGGTTGAATGAATGAATAAATATATTTTACTAAAAGTTAAAGCCAAAGTTTTGGGTCAAAATGTGACGCAGATTGTAAAGCTCAGAGTTTGTTTTGAGGATGACTCTCAGCTACTACCTCATCAAATTTTAGCTTAATATCTGTGAACTTATCTGGGTTATCACCGTTTTATCAGTTGTCAACCCAGTTGTCAACAGTCGTCAACAAACACACGAACACTGAAACATTATTGGCCTTTTGTGGCGGTCAGGAAAGATTATAAGAACGCGCCAGACCTTCTTATAATCTTTACTGACCGCCACAAAAGGCCAATAATGTTGGTAGTTGGTACAACATTGGTAATATTAGTAGCAAAGTATATATAAAACAAAGTTTCAAAACTTTTTCAGTGTACTTTAACTACTCCATCTCTGATTAAAGTGTCTTACTTCCACATTTTTTGCTTTTCGTATTGCATCATCCAGTCAGCAATCTCTCATAATGCTAGAATAGCATTTTTTGAAGACAAATTGTGGTATTGAACCCATTTAAGCTGCCTAAAATCAGGAAAAAAAAAAGTTAACTGGAAATCAGTCAAACTCCATTCTGGTGGAAAGTATTTTAATATTTGGGCAAAGCTAAGCCCAGATTGAACTTGTTTTAGTTGCAAGTTCCTCCCTTCTCTCAGAAACGACTGCTTTGTTTTTTTTTGCCCCACTTTGTGAACAAACTGAAACTTCTGTGCTCCCGAGAGCGTAGGGCTCTTCTTTTTCTCCCTTTCACAACAAGAATTCATGATGTTGCCTCTTGCTCTCACAAAGTTTTGCTCTTTTAGATTCAATTTATTTTATGTTTATCATAAAGTCAGACAAAGCAGTCAGGCCTTAAGGCCCGTAAACATTGTTTCTTACACAAAGACTCACAGAGAGTGGGTTTTGGAACGTTGTATCTGCATTTAAGCATCCCTGCAGGAAGAAAGTGTAGGAATAACAACCAGATAAACACATTCAAGCATAAACTGCAATAGCACAAATAGGCCTATATGCTTTGAAATTATACCGAACGAGCCTCAAATTGCACGTTGTCCTCTATAAATCACACACACTCCTTTACACAAACAGCACCAAGCAGCTGAGTTACAGTAAAGAGGCCAGAACAGAAAATCACTGCTTATTACTTTGTCTGTACTGTAGCGAGGCTGCAGGCTCCCCTGAGGTTGCAGTAATTTACTTGTCCAATCCTTTCTTTCAACACGTTTTTCTTTCTTCGCTTCTTCTGTCCGGCGTTTGCCAGAGGGACCGAAGTGACACATAAAGATATTGGCCACAGTGTCAAAACTCAGAGTGGACAAAACTGTGCTGCTTTAATGAGTACCGCCACACTGCCGCAGCGTCGGCTCGGCTTTAAGTATCCCAGACGTCCTCTCCCACAGCTCACAATAATGAATATTTAATGCACGTGCCATTGTTCAAAACCTTCCAGTCGTCACTCAAATCCAAAGATCTGGTTTGATTCATCGTGTGTTGAACATCTTTTCTCCATTCCATTACAGTGAGGCTCCCAGGAGGGTGCAACAGGCGTCTTGTCTAAGATCTTATTTAAAAATGTTGTTTTTTTGTCTTTTTTTTATTCCTTGGGAGACCAGTTTTAACAACATAGAAGCCAATTGAGAAGAGCTGTTGCAGATGTTAGAATCTTACAGATGTTAATGAATCCTGAGCACATTGCCAAAATTTGAAATACCAACTCTCATTAGTCTTCAAAGACCTGTCTGATAAGAACTTTGGGTGTATCTCAGTTTGACTTCTGGGAGGTTTTTTCCAGCCACAAATTTAGTTCAAAGTTCCAGCAGTAAGAAGACCTTCCTGAGAGATGAACTACAAAACACAAGGAACATGTTCTTTAAGACACGTATGTTTTCAGTCAGAAACAACTGTTTACTAGTTACCATCAGCATATTAGTTTAATTAGTTAAATTTTCATGAAATTAGGATTATGGTAGCGGCATTAAGTAGTTATCTGTTGGTTTTGCCAAATTCAAATGCTAAATCAGTTCAAGTAATACATGTATGCTTTAATTTGTGGTGATTTTCTAATGGGTTTTATTGATGTGTTTTAAGCCCAGTCCATAATGGTGTTAAAAGCTAATCTCATCACTAAACAGTCAACAGCTTTTTTTTAAAGAGACTTGCATGTGTTTGTGATTTATTGCTTCAGAGTTGTAATTTTTTTTAAATAAAAATATAAGAAATGCTACTCCTAAATTCCTGTGTCTATGGTCCCTCCTGCAAAGGAATGATCTGTTTTAATTGATCAGACAATTGACCCAAAAAAATGGTCTTGAGTGCAGGACAAACTCAATAACTCCCAGCTGAACAAGGCTTTGTAATGAGATGATTAATGGTATTGAGTTTATGTTGGTTTTTTGAAATTGTGCCAGATTGATCAACCACTTAGCTCCTAATTTGTCATGTGTGTCGTAGTTTGGGCTTGTTTTGAAGCCTTTGCATATACACTTCTCAAACGTGGAGTCAGTTTGGTGGGAGGTTTTTGTTGTGCTATATCTTTCAACTTCTACAAACGATGTGAACTGAACTATTAACCACACTGATTTGCTATTGCGAGATAACTTGCACCGACCATTTTATGACATTTATCTCTTGATTCTCCTGAAGTTGACATGATGCGTTGTCAGTGATTTCTAGCATTTTATTGGTTAATTAATACATGTTTTATTTGAAATACATACAATGTGAACAAAACACGGAACATATATTGACAAAGCAAAAACAAAAAACATTGATCACTTGCAATATTTACTAAAGTTAAAGTTATTAAAGAAGTCCTTGAATTGTTCTAGAAAGAAAAGACATAACTTTGAACCATTAGAAAAAGTCACCTTACATATTTTTCTCATTGTGGTTTTGTTCTATTACCTTCTTTCCTTCACATGGTGCCAGTAATATATGTATTTTTGTAAATCCCTGATTGCTCAAACCCTGCAGTCCAGTAAATTTATCCCGTCAGCATGTACAAGATGGACTATGGTCCTATTGTTCCACATTTATGGGATATTTTTTTGTCCATCTGCAGTGGAGAGGCTGATAGCTAAAATGGAAACGGGAGGATAATTGAGTTTTCCAATGCCTCCGTCAGAGACTGCCTCCAGTCCTGTGATACCGCGACGACCATGGGAAGCCATGAGGGTAACATAATAGTCTCATTCCCTGTAAAAAACAATAAAAGGATCAGTCTCATGATTAATTTTAATCTTCCTCAGATTCTATGTATGTATTGTTTCTTACGGTATCTATTTTTCAATTAGGGCTTCATTCTGTGTTTGTTTCTGTCAAAATTAGATTGAGATCTGTTTGACTTCACCTCAAAATAATGAACCCAGTTACTCTCCTGGGAACTAAAAATACTTTCTTTAAAAAAAAAAAAGATGGGATGCACAACACATTTATATTCAAATGGCTTTGGTTCATGTCTTGTTTGTTTATCAGGCAACAAAAGGCCAAGCTGTGGGACGGGTTTATAGTGTGATAACTGTCCTCTTTGTGATAAAACAGAATTGTACGCCAGTGTTTTTACCCTGGGGAAAGAAAAGAGACAAATGTCCCACATTTGGTGGCTTTATTTGCACTTTTTGTTTTTAATCACTTACATTGATTTGCTGAGAATTAAAAAATAAAGCTACAGTTAACATTTTTAAGTGGGGGTTTGTTTTCAAAGGATGTGAGTGTACTTTTATTTCTCATTAAAAAAATTAAGATGTTTATAGGACACAGTGTAGCAAATAAATATAATCCCATTATTGCAACCTTAACTTTTTTTTTATTAGAAATTTTTGCTTTTTTCTATCCCTAAAATAACTTGAAACAAAAAAAACTTCAACAACGTCATTATTTATTTCTAGTTAAATCAAAATTTGCTTTTGATTTTTGATTCAGTTTATTTTTTCTATATATTTAATCAAATAAAAATGGCAGGAACAAAATAAATACTTCCCCTATTTAATAAGGGACAGTATTTTTGTTCTTAGAGTGTGCAGTTCAGAAAGCCTACATGTTTTGTCAGAAATAATGTGAATAATGTTCATTCGAGTTTCATTAAACCGACGCTGACCAGACGCTGTTTACCTGATCTGTGTTTTTATATCACTCTAGTGGCTTTTGCTTTAACCAGCTCTGCTCACCACCCCCAGGCTTACCTCTTAATCTCTAATGATGATTAATGTGGACTCTGTGCTTATTGGCAGTGTCGTGTTATTGGCATACTGACAGGACTGTTAAAATGAATAACTATGCGAGTGTGCAAATGTATGTGTTAGTATTAGTGTGTGTGTGTTAGCGATTAAATTATTGATTTGTGTGAGTGATCCATGAAGAAAATGGATTTGTGGAGAATGGTGTTAAACAACACTCAAATTATATTTTGCCTCAGATTTTTTTCTATTAAAACCCCCATTCATGCAACAAACATCAAATTATTATTTTTTTGTAAGTTTGATAATCACTCCTCACTGGACGGAGAAATCGAAGCAATGGTTTTTTGTCCAGTGTCTGTGTGCGTCAGTCTGAACGTTGTATCTCGCGATATTGCGCAAGATGGCGCATAATGTTATTTTCAAGGTTTGACCAAAACAATACCACGTCCTTATTTATTTATTTTACCACTTCCTTATTACTTCTAACCTACAAAGCTCTCAACAACCTAGCTCCATCTTATATTAGAGACCTTATTGTTCCATATTTTCCTAACAGAGCACTTCGGTCTCAGACTGCAGGCTTACTCACGGTTCCTAGAGTTTCCAAAAGCAGAATGGGAGGAAGATCTTTCAGTTATCAGGCTCCTCTCTTGTGGAACCAACTTCCAGTTTCTGTTCATGAGGCTGACACATCGTCCAGTTTTAAGACTGGGTTTAAGACTTTCCTTTTTTATAAATCCTATAGTTAGGGTTTGTTTGTAATGCTGCTATAGGACAAACTGACCTCATTTTCTTAAATAAATTGCTAAAATGTAATATTTTCATTTGATACTATTTCTATCTTATTTTGTGAATCTTGACCTGCCATTGTGTATCTGTTCCTACCATACCCAGCCGGTCGAAGCAGATGGCCGCGTGTCCTGAGCCTGGTTCTGCTGAAGGTTTCTTCCTCATGAGGGAGGTTTTCCTTTCCACTGTCGCCTTCATGCTTGCTCAAGATGAGAGTTCTGCATGGAGTTAAATTTAAAGCAGTCTGCTCCTCAGATAAATAGTGTTAAATTATTATTTGTATAAATGAATGTTTCTGTTCAGTGTCCTGAGTCGACTTCTTTTGTGACTTGGTGCATAATAAATAAATAATACAAATAAATTGAATTGAATTGAATTATTTCTCAACAAAAGATGATTTTTGTCTAAATTTCTGGCCTAAAAGATGGCGGGCGATATGTGTTCAGTAAATGCTGGGCTTTTCATTGTGTTTTGTGTTTGTGTGCAGGACATGGTTCGTCGGGGGGAGATTCTTGATGACATCATAGAGGATGAATTC
The DNA here is from genome assembly GCF_014905685.2 of Nematolebias whitei. Classification (NCBI taxonomy): domain Eukaryota; kingdom Metazoa; phylum Chordata; class Actinopteri; order Cyprinodontiformes; family Rivulidae; genus Nematolebias; species Nematolebias whitei. The sequence continues at coordinate 41,822,512 of NC_056508.1, read as the reverse complement.
TACCTTCGCCGTCTGGACGCTGGACTGTTTGTTCTTCAGCTGCTCTGCTATATTATGGTGGAGATCAGCAACTCGGGGGTCTCACAGGTACACACACACACACACACACACACACTGACCCTGGTTTCCTAAATGAGTTTTCTCGCCAATCAATTATCGTTACAAACAAGCTATATAAGCAGTCAGGCATCAGATGCTGCTGTGCCCAACTGGCTGTCTCACTTCAGCACTGATGTGGCTTTAATTGGGCTCAGAATGCTGCTTTTGTTTTTTCTTAGTGGATAAGGCAATGCTTAATACCAACATTTTGTTTATCAAGCTATGGGCAATTTGTTTTTTTAAAGAGCAATAAAAACTGTGAAGGTCTATAATTCCTTTTTATTAAACCATTCATTTGTTTGATATTGATTATTCCTCTGTGTTTATTAGTTCTATTGATCTGTTTATGTGCATTAATAAAGTAGAACTAAAATAAGAGTTTTCACATTACACATTCATTTAATGTTTTCATTTTAAGAAAATGTCAACATTAAACATATTGTTTGCTAAACTCTTTTATACCAACAGAAAAGATGGTTAATACATCTTAAAATTAAAGTCTTGTCTCTGGACGCTCTGGAGTCTGATTGAAGTTAAAATGGAATATGCCATTTTGAAACTAAAAACTGAACATTTAGATAAGTGGAGAACACAGACGATGTACACGCATATTTATACATTTAAAATATTGCTTAATTTATTTATTTGTTTTTACTTCTAGCTTTATCAGAGGGTTCACCAAATTCTTAATGTAAGAGGAGGCTCGGTCAAAATAGTGCGCCACATCATGAGAGGTGAGTAAACTTTTTATTTATCATTTTTCTAAGGACCATTTCCAAAATAAAACTCAATCTGAAATTAACCCTGAACTTCTAAACTGAATTACGTGGTGTACTGAGGGTTTAAATAATATACTACACAATTCAAGGTCAGGGTTCTTTGTCATTTGCATCACATGTGGTACATGAGGTGGAACGGAACTGTGTGCACAGGGTCCCAGTTACATCCAACAATAGTAAAATTATGAATTGTAAAAGAAAACGGTAATAAGATCTATGATATGAACTAAGAAATATGCTAAACACTTAATAGTGTAAAAACAGTACTCCAAACAGCAGCACGAACATGAGTCTGTGTGAGCAGATGAGTATGAATGAACAAAGCAGCATGAAATAAATCAGCAGCATGGATAATCAGCAGCACATATCAACAATCAAAGTGGCGATTACAGTGTTTGTTTTTTTTGTTTTTTTTCATTGATAATCCTGATTAGGGATTACAGTTTAAAATAAAGCAAGATGTTTTTAAAAAAAAGTATCATAAACAAATGTAAATACCTTACCACTAATACAGTGGTGCTTGAAAGTCTGATAATCCTTTAGAATTTTCTATATTTCTGCATAAATATGACCTAAAACATCATCGGAGTTTCACACAAGTCCTAAAAGTAGATAAAGAGAAATTAAATTAGACAAACGAGACAACAGTATTCCATCCATCCATCCATTGTCTTTACCTGCTTCTTCCATTTTGAGTCATGGGGGTCGCCGGTGCCCATGTCCAGCAATCACTGTGTGAGGGGCGGGGTACACCCTGGACAGGTCTCTAGTCCATCACAGGGCCACATAGACAAACGAGACAAACAACCATTCACTCTCTCACTCACACCTAGGGACAATTTTAGAGTTACCAATCAGCCTAACATGCATGTTTTTGGTCTGTGGGAGGAAACCGGAGCACCCGGAGAAAACCCACGCATGCACGGAGAGAACATGCAAACTCCACCCAGAAAGACCCCCGGACTGGGATTTGAACCAGGGACCTGCTCGCTGAGAGGCAGCAGCTCTACCAGTTGCGCCACCGTGCTGCCCGACAACAGTACTATACTTGATCATTTATTTATTTGATTTTTATTAATACGCAAAATAATATACAATGTATGAGTCAATGATGAATGAGGGGAGTGCAGAGGTTCGAGAAGGTCACTGGTTCAACCCCCAAAACCAAAAACGTCAACATGTGGGTGGAAAATATGAAGCACCCCCACCTGTCTCCACCATCATTTGCCCCACTCTGGGCCCTTGAGCAAGGCCCTTAACCCCCACCATCTGCTCCCCCGAGTACCCTAAATGGCAGCTCTCTGCTCCACACAGAGGGCTGTGGTAGCTCGGTGGTCTGTCTCTGTGTCAGAAAGGGCATCTGGCATAAAAATAATAGCCAAGTATTTACGTGAGTTAGTTCTCTGTGGCGACACCTGAAGAAAGGAGCAGCCGAAAGAAGAAGAAGAATACATGTTAGTGCTTTTTTTTAATCACATGAAACTAATTGTTTTAATAAATATTTCAGGAAATTCCTTTTATTTTGTGTCCCTGTCACAGTAACTGAGGTTAATTATTATCAAAGAACTACATTTGTTGGTGGTATGGATTATAGATTCTTCATTTTCAAGGGTAATATTGATCAACGTGGATGGCGGATGCCAGTATCCTGACAATAAACCTGAGCTCACTGATTTTTTCTTTATAATCCTTAAAAAGAACAACTGATGGCAGAAACTGACACTGAGGAAATCCAGTGTTTTTTTTGTGAGGGGCGTGTGATAGTTGTATTAAAAAAATGCGCTACATGGCACTACCTGACAACAATGTGGCATGTCACTACGAGGTGCAAATTGAGAAAGTTGCAATGCATTAGTCAAATTTGCCCAATTTCACAAGACTTCAAATATTTGATCATCACTGTAAATGTGTAGGTGTTGTTTTATGCTCCTATCTGTGAACCATGGAGCTGTACTGGATGAAATGGAAACTTTCTAAATGCGTGGTGGTCGATTAAACACGCACAGACAGGCACTGGTGTTTACCATTTCAAAAAGCAGCGTTCTTGATGAAAAGCAACATGAAAGACACACACGGTCCTCATTTACTGATTTTCACTCAATCTTAAAGCTTTTACATGTTCTGTTTGCCCCTTAGCGGTACAATTTCAGCTTAACGTTGGCCTGCAGCCCAATGTTAAGCTTTTCACTTATTAAAAAGGATTTTCCCTCCATGCTGGGACAGTTCTTTAAAAATAAGTTATCCACGGGGTTTTCAGTTCTTCAGATGGCAGGATTGCCTGGAGAGTCGTGTTTATGTGTTTGGTGCCAGCAGCAGAACATCTGGTGTGCTCTGCTTGTGGCTGAGTCATACTACAGTTAGCAGAAGCGCCTGAATCGAGGAAACAGTGATGATCTGTGAGACAGCTGCTCATGCTTTGTTTGTGTGCAAGTCACACCAACAACTTGGCAGGCAATAAACATCTTACCTAGTCAAAGTGTTTTGTGTTGGGAGTCTCACTCTTACATGCACAGAAAGGTAAATAAGATTGATTATTGAAAAGATAAAAATCACTTTTATTTGGTCCGTGTTGTTTTTAAATGTAGAAAATATTGAAAACAAGCCTTTACAGAACAGTGAATTGCCTTGAACATGAAATTCTTCTTGATACTTGTCAAACTTTCACCAACTTTCAAATGCAAGCTGCTGGATAATATAATAAATACAAATAAATTGTATGTTGCAGTGCACTTTCCATATGAGAGCAATTTACGATTTTTCTTTTTTTTAAATTCCAATGTTTATGATGTAACCACATTTTTCAAGGTTCAAGGTTCTTTATTGTCATTCGTATCACATGTGGTACATGAGGTGGAATGAAATTGTGTACTCAAGGTCCCAGTTACGCCACAAAATAGCAGAAATATAAAGTATAGAAAGAAACTGTTTATAAGGATCTAAGATATATGCTAAACAAACATGAAATGATACGCTAAAAGATCTAAGATAATATGTAAAACAGTACGGTGTATTAAACAGCAGCCCGAACAGAAGTCTGTAGAGAGCAGATGGGTATGAAAACAGCAGCATATAGGCATGAGATCAGCAGCATGGATAATCAGCAGCACCGATAAGTCACATATCACAAGTTAGTGGCATTACAGTGATTTTTTTTTTCCTTAGTGATTATCCTGGTTAGAGATTCATGAGTCTAACAGCTTCAGGGTAGAAGCTGTTCCTCAGTCTAGTGGTTCTACACTTAATGCTCCGCAAACTCCTGCATGAGGGGAGTGGGGCAAAAAGTGTGTGTGCGCTGGGTGAGTGGGGTCCTTCATGATGCAGGTGGCCCTCTTCCTTGATCTAAGGGTGTAGATGTCTGTGATGGTGGGGAGGCTGACTCCAACAGTCTTCTGTGCAGCCTTCACCACTCTCTGCTAAGCTTTTCTTTCTGCAGCTGTGCAGCCTCCATGCCACATGTTGATGCTGGAGCACAGGATGCTCTTCACTGTACACATGTTTTTTTCAGTGTCTTAATATGGTGGATGAATACAATTTCAAGGAGAAAATTACTAGATTTGCCCCCTCCCTGCTGCTCATGTTACAAATAAAGCAGCTGACTGCTGACAGTCTGACAATAAACCACACCCACCCCAATGTAGGTAATCATCAAAACACCTAATTTTACACTGCTACTGTAAGATAATATAACTCAAAATCTTACATTCTGATCACTATCATTACAAAAATAAACCAAATATCACACCTATACCTTTATCATTTTAAATGAATCTCAGTGTATCTCCTATGAACTCAAAACTGTACAGTTACATTTGTGAACCATTATAAACTTTATTTAGGCTCCAACACATACAGTATATATATATATATATATATATATATATATATATATGTATATATATATATGTATATATGTATATATGTATATATATATATGTATATATATTTCTGAAAAGTCCCTGTAACGTGGCTGGTAAAAAAAAAAAAAAAACAGTAGCCTATTTGGAAGACATTGAACGCTACGTTCATTTTCCTCCTGCACAAGCGTGTGCTGTCCTACAGACTTGAGCAAAAGTTGCTCTGCACATTCAGGGGAATCCCACCTCCCTGTTCTCTTCTCCCATCCCTGTTTCATCAGCTTCCTCTCCCCGTTTAATTTTTCCACTGTGTCTTGTTCAATATTTTCATTGATCAGATCTTTTTTGTTTTTTACCTTTATTTATACAGGTAGTCCCTTTGAGTCACGAGGATCCACCTCCCAAGAGAGATGTATATTGGGCAGCTATGTGAGCGCCCAGGTGTGACGTAGCTAAATGTTTTGACGCTCGTTAGCATGTCCCAAAAAAAATCCCTAAATTAGTTGCAGCGTTGTATAAGCCACGGTGTTCAAACCTTGTGAGAAAAAGAAGTGGCTTATAGTCCAGAAATTAGGGTACAGTGGTCCCTCGTTTATCGCGGGTGTTTAGGACCACGTCCGCCTGCGATAAGTTAAGAACCGGCAAGTAGGGATAGAGTAGTCCAAATTCAATTCAAGTTCGGTAAACTTTGTCATGACGTGCCAGGATGTAATCACACTCATCACCTGTTACTCCCAATCTCCCTCCTTAAATTAACTATTTAAATTTAAATACTATAATCAACAATCCATGCAGCATGGATTATTTATTTAAAATGTTACAGTATCTAAATTGTAGAGAAGAGAAGTGCAGCAGGACATCAAGGGGATGTCACACAGCTTCAGCTCTGCAGCACGGAGCAGAAATGTACTTCTTGATCAGTTTCACTGAAACAACTGAACATAGAAGTTATAAGATAATTAAAAATAACTTTTTAACACTTTTTTATAATTTGTGATTAAGACGATTTTACAATGTAACATACTTTGAACTTTAAGTTGGAAGATAAAAGTCGATCGGTGCATCTGGACAACAAAAGGTTAACCCTTCACAAACCCGATGCTGCAGGAGAAATGTGTGTGCGTGGCAGAGACGATCAGCTGATCAGCTGCAGGAGGGAGCTTTCTCTTGCACTTGTGGGCTGCACACATGGTGCAAAATCATTTAAAATAAATTATTTTAAATAAACAACCCATGGCTCATCCATCAATCAGCCAATTGTGTCATGTCCAATCTTACTTTGAAAAACCGCAATATAGCGAATCCGCGATAAACGAACCGCGAAGTAGCGAGGGACTACTGTACTTCTAGTTTATCATATATTTTCTGTAAGAAGCTCTGTTTGTTATTAATTTATGTTCTGCTTATCAAAACATATCCTGTCCTGCCATTTTTGTTCTTGTTTGGCTTTTGGAAAGGTGTGTTATTTTTATCCTTGTGCAACATCCATCCTTCCTGTTTCGTTGTCGGATAAAGCTTGGGGACGAGGTTCCGATCACACGCCCTCTGGCCCTCGTGGCATGTAGCGCTGTAGAGAGTCATTCGTCACACTTGTCAGCGAGTGTGGCGATTCTCCAGTCCTCCGTTTGTGTGTGTGTGTGTGTGTGTGCGTGCGCACATGTGGGAACTCGCTGTGGCAGAATGCCATGTTTGTTTTTATCTGCACATTTGCAAACACTTGTCTTGTTCACACTTTTTTCTTTCTAACCAGATTGTTTTAATTATTGGTTCTTATTGTTTTCTAGTGTAATAGCTACATGTGTTTACACCAAGACTTGATGACCAATTTATCGAATCAGTATGTAAATAGTTGACAACATTTTACTACTGCCAGTTGAACAAAAACAGATCTGTGATGCCAGTAGATGTCTAGAGGTACACTGGTACACCACTAATGGATAGCCTTCGATTTGTTTACCTTCTTGAACTCTTGCAACCGGGATGTAAATACTTGCGAGCCACAGACTCTTGTATCAAAGCAGTTGCATCAGAGAAAGCACAACCTGCCCTGCTTTGTTTTTAGGTAAATGCGACTCATTTTAAGGGTTTAATTTTTTATTTAAGTAGAACTGTATTTTTAATTTGCTTCAGGAAAAAAAGCAAGCATCTATTCAGTTCAATTTAGTTTATTTATGTAATGCCAAGTCACAACAGAAGCCGTCTCAGGGCACTGAATAGAATCATTCACACACATAAAAAGACGATTAGTAAAAGTTCTCTGTCTAAGGAAGTCAGCAGATGTTGAATTTTCACTTTATCACAGTCTCCCATCCTGAGCAAGCACAAAGGCAACAGTGGAAAGGAAAAACTCCCTTTTAACAGGAAGTAACCTTCAGCAGAACCAGGCTCAGGACAAGCGGCCATCTGCTTCGACCGGTTGGGTTCGAGACAGGAAGGACAAACGGACAAACACAGAATGACAGGTCCAAAACACTAATTAGTTAGAAATAATTACAAATACAAACTATTCATTTGTAACTGCCAGTATTCATTTGAGGAAAGGTGGTCAATTTGTCCTCCAGTAGTCTAAGCCTATAGCAGCATAACTAGGGGATAGCCTAGGAAACCAAGCCAACCCTAACTATAGGATTTATCAAAAAGGAAACACTTAAGCCCAGTCTTAAAACTAGACAATGTGTCAGCCTTACAGACAGAAACTGGAAGTTGGTTCCACAAGAGAGGAGCCTGAGAACTGAAAGCTCTACCTCACATTCTACATTTGGAAACTCTACAAACCACAAGTAAGCCTGCAGTCTGAGAGCAAAGTGCTCTGTTAGGACAATGTGGAACAAGAAGATATGTAATATAAGATGGAGCTAGGTTGTTGAGAGCTTTGTAGGTTAGAAGTAAGATTTTGAATTATATTCTGAATTTGACAGGGAGCCAATGGAGAGAAGCTGATCTCGCCTATAAACTCTCGTTAAAACTCTGGCTGCAGCATTTTGGATCAACTGAAGACTTTTTAAAGAAGTATTTAGACACCCAGATAATAAACCATTGCAATAGTCCAGCTACATCCACATCCCTATTTCCAGGTCTAACTATGCTGAGGGTAAATAATTGGAAAAAAAAAAAAAAAAGAAAAGAACAGGTCAAAATCTACTTGTCTTCATTTTTATAAATATGTGGACGGCTGCCATGGTGTATGTAAAGCAGGCTTAGACGGGTTCGATGTGAGTGGAAATAGCTAACAAAAAGTATGCACAAATGTGCACAAAAATGGACCGATCGCCCTGTTTATCGGTCACTTTGGTGCAGTGCTCACCTGGTCAACTTGAGATTGCAGGAAAAGGTTAGGCACGAACAGAGCGCACCACTCATCTTTACCGTTAACGCTTCATCTCACTGAAGAACAGGTGGTCCTGTAAGAAGGAAGCCTCTGGATCACTGACACTGTGAGACGAAGCATTTAGAAGATTTGAAGGATTTCTGTCACAAGATACTAAAAATATTAATTATATGTGGGTTTGCTTATTCGCAGTTATCACCATTCAAAGGAAATATATTTTGTAGCTCAGGGAGACTAACAATGGTTTTTAAATTTATGTCAAATGTACTTTCTGGTTTATCTCTTCAGCTGTGTGCACCGACAATCATTTACTATAAGGATGATCTTTGTTAGTGAGAAACGTGTTGGTACAGCAGCAGCCAAGCAGAGACTGAAAACTTGGCTGTTACTGAGCAAGAGGAGATGCAATATAACAACTCCCCTCACTTCACGCATCATTCTGACCTGCAGGGCGTTTGTAGTTTGCACTCAGCTAAAAGTGTCAGAAACTGTTGCTAAAAAAGTATTGTGTCTCGGTGAGTAACAGAATTGTTCTTCAGAGAGTTTAAAAGAAGTTCAACCCTTTTTCACTCCACATATCTGGTCTTTTTGATAAAGTTTGAGTGTAGATTAAAAAAAAAAGGTTGTGATAACTCTACAGGGTGGTGGAAGTATTATGGTTTGATCCTATTCTGCATTATCTTGTCCAAGAAGGCTTACTGTCAACTACTGACCATTTCATTTATCAGAATATTCAAAACAGGAATGTCAGGACTTCTGTTGCTGTACTGTTTCTTTAATAATTTGTTCTTGCACAAAAACAATAGGTTTTATCATTTTATCACACAAGCTGTCAAATTAGAACCCAATTTATGAGTTAAGATGGTGTCTTCTTAGTGTTTGCACAAGATTATTAATGAGTACAAAGTACACAAGTGAAATCATTATCTGAAAGTGTAAGACTTTTTTTTTTCTCCAGGATACTAACTCTTGTTATTGGTGGCCTAATTTACAAACTGTTCTCAACAGATTTGGATTCTAAGCATATTAGTAGAGACAAAAATAATTTGACAGGATTCTTATGCAGTCTTGAAAAGTATGGAATTTGATTTGAGTGTTTTCCATATCTGGAAAAAAAAATGGGGAAAATGAAATGGAGTTTGGACAAACGAGTATAATACTTTGTGCATTTTTAAAAACGATTAAATTCAAATGTTCTCAAAATTGCTCAAACAAGTCTAATAATTTTTTACATTCATTGCAAATAAGATACGAACGCAGTCCTTATGATGTCCACTTTAGGTTCATTTATCACATCAGACATTAAATTGAAGGTTTTATCCTCTGGTTGTTAATAAATCCACAATCAAGCGGTTCAACTCCTGTGACGATGAGCGTTCACAAATAAAGCTGACATTGTTGAACTATAGTAGGAATATTGTTCAGCTCAGTGGCGTTGACATGGAGAGCTACACAAACACGTTTGACATCTCCCTTCAGCCACAGCTCAGATGTGTAACAGAAGCAGGTTGACTTCAGCTTCCCATGCTGCCTTGGTCCTTGTATAATGTCTCCCTGCGATGGGAAGAAGACTTCTTTGCTCAGTTTGGTAGTATTTTACGAAATGAGTTTTTGTTTTTTAATTTTTGATTGAGGACCTTTCAACACATGCAGAATCACACAGGTTGCGCAAGAGGACAGGTCACCGGTGATTACATTAGTTGCTTTTTAAGGCATGACAAGATTTTCATTTCAGTCTTTTTTACCAAGACAAAATGAAAAACCCCAAGATACTACAGTAGTTCCAGTGCTAATATTGTTGAGCTGAGCTCCAAGCCCCACCCCCCTCTGGCTGAATGTACGTCTGGGTTCCCAGCTAGGGGACAGCAGACTGTTGGCTCCAGGTGGAGATGATTTGATGATCAGAGAAGTTAGAAGGTGTTCACTCACAGGGCAGCAAGAAGCAAACCATGTGGGAGAGAAGTGCTGGGAGAATTTTAACTTGGGAAAAGATACTACAGGACTTGGTTCAAGAGAAAAAGAAAAAAAATGGAGGAAGAAGGAGCCGGTGAGCTTTCAATTATATTGTCTTTGGATCTGTAGACATGTCAAGACATATATTTACATTCAGGTTAAACTATAATGTTTTAAAGTCATGTGATTTAAAGTTCAAGTTGCAAATGGTATATATTAAAGTGCAGTGCAAAATATGTATTTTTCAGAGAGAGTCAGAGTTTGTCATTCCACCACATGTGGTGGAATGAAATTGTGTACACAGGGTCCCAGTTACATCCAACAATAAAATGTAAAAAGAAAAACAGTAATAAGATCTAAGATATGAACTAAGGAAAACGTTAACTAAAAATACGCAATGCACTAAACAGCCTCAGGGTAGAAGCTGTTCCTCAGTCTAGTGGTTCTACACTTAATGCTCCTCAACCTCCTTCCTGAGGGGAGCGGGGCAAAAAGTGTGTGTGCTGGGTGAGTGGGGTCCTTCATGATGCAGGTGGCTCTCTTCCTACATCTGGAGGTGTAGGTGTCTGTGATGGTGGGGAGGCCGACTCCATCAGACTTCTGTGCAGCCTTCACCACTCTCTGCAGAGCGTTTCTTTCTGCAGCTGTGCAGCCTCCATGTCACACATCGATGCTGGAGTATTTTAAATAGTGTAGAAGCTAAAAGTAATTTGTTACATGTGATTTTGTGTGTTTAAGGGAGCTGTTCAATTGAATGTGGGCGTCTTAAATATGGAAGTGTTTACTGAGTTTCAAGGGTAAATTTTAGTTGCTTAGAAAGGATTTAATTTTGGAGTTATGTTGATATAACTGCTTATTGGGTTACATTTTCTTGAACTTTTTTCTTGTTTGTATACTTGTTTTTTTTACGTGTTTTGGCCTTGACAACTTTCAAAATAAAATAGAGAAAAGAAAGAATTGATTCTTGGGTCATTGAGTTGAGTCCAGTCCTAAATCTTCTGAAGCAAACGACCCTTTCACGTCAGGGGAAACTGCAGATTAAAACCCAAAAAAAGTGAAAACCACTTGACAGATGTGTTAAATAATGTATAACTGTATGACTCTGTGTGCGAGTCAGAAATTGTGAGTTTTCAGTCACAATTTAAGTTTAAAAAAGGATGGCATTTCAAAATGGGAAAAAAAAAGTAGGAACCCTGTTTTTATTTGTCAACTAAGGAGTATTTAAGAGTTTGTATATTAGAGATGTTTAGCATCACACATTGATTTGAGACCCCTAAGGCCCATGTTTGCCCTTGAGTCATTGCACTCACCAGTTTTCTGCTTGATGTCTTCATACGTACAAGAACCTTGTTTCTATTGATTAACACACGGCAGCGTTATTGGTGCCAACTCCCCTTCGTGCGGCTTCAGGCTTGTATAACAGTGTTTTAAATGACTCATGGTGTTCCATGTGCCTCTGTAATCACACTGAAAGTCCTACAGGATCTCTCCACCCTTGGCTGCAGCTGCAGAAACAGCTCCTGGAAATGATTCTCCTTGTATTCATGGCAGATCAGTCCCAGTCACTGACCTGAGTAATGGCAATGCTCAGTACTGTATTGTCCTCTATCGTGTTGCCGTGGTGACAGGAGAAGAGGGTATCGACATGCCAAAGAAAAGCCTCTGCACTAAGTTGAAGAGTCACAGCATCTCTGACCTTTCTGTCTGTGCAGCTCACTGCAGAGCCATTCCAAGACTCGGAGATGGAGAAATGTGTTCTCAAAGACGTACCGGTGGTGAAAGAGGCAGTTTCTTTTCATGTTTTTCTTGAATATAATACACAGTGTCCCTTAAACTGATTTTCTCAGCTAGCTTTAAAATATAGCAGGTCCCCCCCCCACCCCCCCTTTTTTTTTTTTAGCTCTGAAGTATTCTTTGCTTCTGGGATCAAATCCAAATTATTTTTGCTGCCGTTCAAGCCTTCTATCTCTCTGCTGCAGTCCAAACCTACATCCCTGTACCTTAACTTTTCTTCTTCCATATTCATAACTTTGCTTCCAGCCCTGCTGCTTGTTGTAATATAATTCTCCTCAGAATACACAATTGTAGAGTGACCTGCATTCTCCAGAGTGTCTATAGTCCTTGTGTTTCTTCTGACCCGACCTGCACTGAAAACTTAAGAAACCTCTCACGTATAGAAGCTGTTCAGCTTCCCATGATGCAGCTCTGCCTGCACGGGTTGTTGCTTCTGACGAAAAACTTTTTTTTTTTTAAGCAGATAAGTATTTTAAAGTTGGGATTAAAATGATTGTAGTTAATATGAAACTACTTTCAACTCGACACTCCGAATATAGCATCTTGTGTTTTTGTTCATATCTGTGTGAGAATTGTTTTCTGATTGTTCTACTGATTCAGCTATAGATGAGTACATGACCGCACACAAAGAAAGGCAGATGTTCTTGTCTCCGTTAGCCGCGAGCTGTGGACAAAACATTTACAGTTCCTTTAGGCCTGATTCTGATTGGATTGTGCTGAATGCAGGTTTGAAGTCCCTCGATGCCTGTGCATGTTTGGTAGTCTGAACGTAATTCATTCTGAGCCAAGACCTCCTGCTTAACTGACATGACACCACACAAGCAGAGGGGGAAGTATCAGGGTAAAAATAAATAACTCAAAAATAGGATAATTTAAAGGTTGATCAAAGATAAATAGTCATCCTTGGTAATATTTAGTCATTTTCTCTGCTTGCTCTCGACGAGGATGGATGCTTTTCCCTCCTGCTCCTGCCCTCTCTCCTCTGCTTTGCTCTTTGTCTTATGATTCATATCAGAACCTCTCACTACACATCCGCTGAATTGTATATTATGGATCTGGTCTCTCAGCACAATTGATACAAATTTCTCAATGAGAAGACAGAGCGAAGGAGAGCCCTCATGCCCTGAAAGGACCCCCCATCTCTCCCCTCCTGAGGACATCTGTAGATCTGTGTCAGAGTTGAGCCGGCTGATAGACACTGCCATCTTATCAGGACTATGGAACTGTCTGGCAGTCCACAGAAAACTCACTGCCCTCGTCGGCCTCCTTGACCTACTCATGCATAAATGAATTATGACGTCATTATGTCTGCTGTTTATGTGTAGAATGTGGATTACAGGACGTTGTATGAGTGCGTTTAAAGTTTGTTCTGATTGTTTTAAGACCCGCTGGGATCACTGTATGCTGTAACGTGCTGTCAGAGGTCTGAGCAGCATTATGTCACGTTATATTCACCCCGTTAAACTCCGTTCACAGCTCACACTCACATTTTAAATTGTCTACATTTAATAGACTGCAGGTGTGATTGTTCTGGTGTTTTGTAGACATTTAATCCACACTTTGGTAAATCAAGATTTCCATACTGCTCTGGGAGTGTTTGACCTGTTTTATTTGAATTATAGCAATTTGTTTTAAAAGCATTTTTTGTTATTTATTTTTGTAATTGTGAGAATCTAACCATCAAGATGCCTTCATATTAACTTTAATTGTTTTTTATATATATAAAAAGAGGTAATTCAGTTAAAAAGGCAGTTGCATTCAAAACTGTATCAATAAGACTAAATTAGCTCAACCCTATGTGACAAAACAATACTATTCCTAAAGTAAATGTGATTCCTGCTCTCGTACTTATCAAGTATTTGAGCACAATATCTCTAGTTCTTTCCTCATTCCTTTTTATCTCATTATTTGTCATTTTTATTCTTATAGTGTAAAAATGCCCTCCCCTACCTCATAAACAAAAAAGCAAAACATTTGCATCCAAGCCTTGTACTCCGAAACCCTGCTGGCTTTAGTCAAGAAAGCCTCCTTTTATCTTTTTTCTCTGCAGTGTTTCTCAGAGAAAAACAGACTCTCTTTTTTCTATCTTTCTGTCTCAACATCCCTGGGTTTAATGTGTAATCCCTCCTTCAGAGGCAGAGCGGATGCACGGATTCCACCGGGGCTGTGGCAGCTGCAACTTCCTCTTTCTGCACATTAGACTCACAAATCGACCGTCGAACAGTCTCAAAGGCCTTGTGTGGAAGGCAGGAACACAGAACGAAGGAAACAGTTGAATTTTCAGAAACACGCAGTGAAGTCCTGAAAAACAAGGACCTGAGACATATCTACATATATATATATATATTATGACTTCAAGATGTTTAAGGTATTTTTAAGGTACAGTTTTATATAAAAAAAAGGTTCAATACATTTTCAAAAAAGACACTTTTTAACAGCAGTGTTCTAGTAATTAAAGTATCTCTAGTAACATAAACATGAGCATCATAACAAATATAAAACCAATGCTATTTGCCAGGACAATAATGTTTTTAGTTTATTTTAGAGAGATAAAAAAAAAAGATACATCCAAAACCACAATCATAACAGATTAACAACTAATTTAAAAAGATGCATGTTTTTTTTCTGAAACGTTACGAGAAGAAACGTTTTTAAATCGGGGAGCATCGTGAACATTTCATGTCCTGATGCTGCTCAATAATCCAGGTAGAAAAATCGTCAGGTCATCTGGACGGATTCTTCTTTGTTCAAATGTTTTGTCTTTTATCCCAAAGACTTCTTCAGTCTGAGACCCTGCAAGAAACTCACTCCCACACGCTGCAGAAGCCTCCCTGTATTGTTTGTTATGGTGGATGATTAGCTATAGCATCTATGGTGTTTTGAGTTGAAGTGATATTTCAGGCTCAAACTACTCCTGTGCTAAGGCAGTTCAGTGTTGCAGTGCTTACAGATAACTTCTTCCCAGCCTGCCGTCGGGAAAAGTTTAAAAATAATAATGCCCATGTAAAAGTCTGGCACCTTTCTCCATGTTTCTGTCCTCGCCTCTCAGTTTCTGATGGGATTCATGGGAGCGCTGCACGGCAGCAGCCCGACAAAACAAAGGTTCTCATTGGTTGAGACGCGAGATGATGACCATCTATAGCCAGTAGTGATCAACATCCCGCCCCCCTGGACCAATGGGTGTGTCTGTGTGTGTCTGTGTGTTCACAGCCACTGAGCAACCAACTTAAAAATTAAGAATAAACAGAGTTAACGCCTTACCAAAAAAATTGTCTGTGTTAATCATTGGCTGCGTTAACACGATAATACTTTAATGTTTAATGCATGTTGTTTATCTCGGGATTTAGTTGGTTATAATTATTTTAGCAAAACACATATGTAGCTGTTTTTGTCCGACCTTAAAAATAATGTTACTACTACACAAATCTTTAGTCAAATATTTAACATCGAATAAGTCACAGACATTTGTTAATTTTATTTTGCACGTTCAGTAGGCCGTGGCAGCTCTTCAGCTGGGCCGGCTCTAATAAAAGTGCATCCAACTTTTTCTGCTTTCATTCATTCAAGCTCGTTTCATTTATCGTCTTTATAATCTCTGTTTGAGCGATTTCAAGCAGCCAAACATCAACATTTCAAAGGTATTTGGAGGAACAGAAGCTCCCGACACATTATTTCTGCCTGAAATTGTAAAAAAAAACAAAAACATTTTCTTTATTTTTATGCACCAAAATCTGAACTCGGGGTTTGTTTGAATCATTAAACTTTAAACGTTTCCACTTCTCCTCGGTTTGTCATGAGGCCCGTTCTTAGAAGACGTTCTGTTTTAAGAGTCAAAGAGCCATGCCTGAGCTGTCAAACCCACTAATCCTCGGGTTTTTCTTTGTCTTTCTCAGAGTACATCGAGAGCATCGGAGATGGAAAGAGCGAAGAGTTCAAAGAGGCTGAGCGGAAGAGGATCATGGATCTCGTTGACAACTTCTAATCTCATTTTTTTTATTACTTCTTTCCCTCATGCTCACAAAAAATCGCCTTCAAACAAAAAAACTTTTCAAATGTAAGCCCGTTAAGACCCGGCACAAATACATTTGGACTTGTTGCATAAATACGCTGACTTGTAGTGACTTGCAAAAGTATTCATCCTCCTTGTAGTCTTTATATTTTGTTGCCTAACAACCTGGAATTTAAACAGATTAAAAGCGATAACTTTTCAAAAAAATACTCCAGATTTATGAAATGACACGAGAAAAACTGTTTGAAATATTTCAATAAACTATAAAATTGAAACATGGTGTGTGCAAATGTATTCAGCCGCTCTGCTTAACTTAAGCAGCCACGTGACTGTTTAAATAAGATTCATCTGTGAACAACCTAAGTGTCAGAGGATGCTCACGTGTTGTAACAACAGAATCAACACCACTTCCACTTTAAGTAAGATCTACCACCGAACACGAGACAACATGAAGAACAGGAACTCTGAACACTCAGCGGTAAATTTGTGAAGTACAAGTCAAGATTGGTTTAAAATAAAATGCTTCATCAAATTCATTATTTGAACATGGGTAGGTGATGCCACCACAGCAAACCTGCTAAGATAGGGTCATCTACCAAAACTCAGAGGAGCGTAAGGAGGGTGTTATTCAGAGAAACGTCCACGAGGTCAAATATAACCCTGATGAAGAAGAAAGAAGATGCTGTGGTCAGATGAGACCAAATTCAAACATTTATCATTAAGAAGAAAAGACGAATCTACCACCTCAGTGAAGAATGGTGGTGGCAGCATCATGGTGCGGGGATGTTTTTCATCAACGGGGACAGCGTGCTCAGAATTTAAGAAAAGCTGATTGGGCTAAATTATAAAAATTATTTAGGAGCAGTTTGATCATGAAAGGATAAAACCTCCAGTGGTCAGATGGACCCAGATCACGGAGACGGACCTGAAGAGATCTGATGCTGGAACTGCTGGAGCTAAATGTGGCACAGGACTGAAGTTTTGGCGGCTGATTTTATTTGCACACACCACTTTTCATATTTTGAGTATTTCAAGCAGGTTTTGTTCAACATTTACCTTCGTTCATTTGAATTATTGATTTTAATCAAACAAAATCCAATTAAGTTGGATATTAGGATGAAAACTTTTACAGCCCGCTGTATATATTGAATCAGATTTTTTTTTTTTTACTTTAATTATAAAGAGTTGAGAACAAAAAAACGGATAAATGGATCATTTGAAGCTTTAATTAGGATGTTTTGGTCACATGGGTAAGAGTTTGTGGTCGAGACTTTGAGGAGTGGGCTGTAGCTGCCAGAACACTAGATCAACATGAAAAGTATGACAGGGTGAGGTTCTGAGTCCTGCAGTGATCTGAAAACGATCCTCCCTTTTCCCTCCCATGTACCCCACTTTATTGGTGGCTTTTTTTTTTTGCTGTAAATTATTTTCTAATAAAACATTTAATACTAGGCTCCTGCTCTAGTTTCATTAACGTCACGGTTCGCAGAGGGAGACATGCGCAGCATCCTGATGGAGCTCGTTACACTCGTACACTCAATTGCCGCTGCACAGACGAAGACGGCGGCTCGTATTAACAGTCTTCCTCGCAGCGTGAGGATCCTCGCTGAAAGGCAGCGCAGCTCGTCTGAAGCCACCCACGGACGGATCCCAGCAGCCTCCCCGAGCTCTCAGCCCTCTGCTGTTCCTCTTTGTGATGCGGCTCACACCAGTGTGGAGGTGTGTTCCAGTACGTGTACACGAGCAAATCCACTGTTATTCTCCCCCATCTTCAGCACCAGACTCATTGTGTCTGCTGGCTTAAGCTCAGCAGCTCCAGAAAAAAAAAACACCTTCCAATTACTTTTGCATTTTAAATCAGTGCAAGCCTAACGATGCTGATGTTTTGCATGAACGTGACCCACTTAAACATCCTTTACCGTCTATTTTTATAAACCTTGACATGGTTTTGACGGCGCAGCAGTGTCAGATAAATTGCAGAGAACAATTTGCTAAAAATATATATTGCATGATTTGTTTTTATCTGACTACAACCAGCTTCATCATGGTAAGACTCTTCCCCTGCTGTCACAAATAAGCAGCCTTTGGTGCAGCACTCAATCTGATACTTGACTTTCTAACCTCGCACTGCGGGGAAAAGGCTCATTACTAAAATTGGAAAGCATCATCTAGAAGCTGCTGCTGTTTTTCTTGGCAACGCTGCGTCTCATGATAGTTGTTTTTAAGGTATTCGAAAGCACCGTGCAGTATTTGACTTTTACAGATTTACATTATGTGTCTGTGGGCAACTGATTTGGTTTTGTACTTTTTTACGAACAGGTTTTAATGATAAAATGAACAGTTCAGAAGTTTAAACACACAAGAAGGTGTGGATTATCGCTATTCATAGACCAGTTCGTCTCCATTTAAATGATTTAACTGTTCAGAAATGCATTTGACGTTTAAAACACAAACTGGTTTAAAAACTGACGTAAATAGACTCACTCTGGTGCATAAAACATTTTGTCAGAGCAGCTTTGTGGCATGCTGGCAATAATTAGAGATCCAATGAGCTTTGAAAATACATTCCCTTATTTTTTTGTTTTGATGGAGGTGAAGAACACCGGAAGGAGCTGGTGACGGAGAAGCCAGGAGTAGAATTGTGTGAATGCTACGTCAGCAATCACATTTTCCTTTTCGTATTTTTTTTTGTTGTTGTTAATTTTGTGATCAAAATACTTCGACAAACCTCCTAAATTAGCTTTTTATATATCAAAACATTCATCTAGTGTGCTAACACATTTAATATTGGCAACTTATGCTTTTCAAAATATGTAACTACCGGTATTTGCAGACATTCAATGAAAAAGTGTCTGTACAGCACTTTGGTTGGCTTTGTAGCTGTTTTAAGTGCTTTATAAATAAAGTGGTATGGTATGGTAAAAACACTCAAATTTGTAGTTCTTTTAAAAAAAGATTGTCCTCTGAAACCTGTTTCCACAGACTTGCTATATTTCTGTCCCCTTTTAGCTACTGTCTTGCTCATTTTAGCTTGTACCTGTGGTTCTGCTAATTGTAGTTTTTTAGCTATGGTTTTGCTCATTTCAGCTGTTGACAACAATTCTGATACATTTGACCTTTAGCTGATTTTTGCTTCTGTTTGCATGTTTTCTATTTGACACTCCGTTTAAAATTTCATTCTTCATCAAATGTTAGTGATTTGATTCAAAACTCTGAATGTATGCTTCTCCATCCATCCATTGACCCACTTCTTCCTGGTTGGTCACAGGGTCACTGGTGTCCATATCCAGCTATCACTGTGCAAGAGGCGGGGGACACCCTGGACAGGCCTCCAGTCCATCACAAGGACACATAGAGACAATATGTGGGAGGAAACCAGAGTACCTGGAGAAAACCCACACATGCAGAGAGAGAACATGCAAACTCCACCCAGAAAGATCCCGGGCCAGGATTTGAACCGACAGCCTTCTCGCTGAGTGGCAACAGCTCTACAAACTGTGTCACCGTGCCGTCATTTATGCTTCTCATTTTTGTTATTTATGAATCACTGAATGACCCCAGATTGTTTTTGGTTAAAGATACTGACATTTCTTCTTTAGTACAGAATAACAGGGATGGATCAGAGGAATTTGGTACAAATCCTTCTCTTTGGAGGGGAAAAAATAAACTGAAAACTTTCCAG
>NC_056508.1:41761123-41793014 GCF_014905685.2 Nematolebias whitei | reverse complement strand
TATATATATATATATATATACAGTATATATATATTCCAGATGTTCAGAGTAAAGTTGTGAGTTTTGTTATTGTGAAAGCTGAAGCATAGAGGAGGTGCAGCTTCAGTGTTCATGGTTGTTAATATTCACTCCTGCTGTTCATAATGAGATTAGACCAAACAACCTCCACGTCAGCCTCTCCCTTATCTTGCAAAAGGAGCTTCCCTAAATGACCTCTGGTGTTTTATTTATTTATTTATTTATTTATTTATTTTATTTGTCAAAGTCGTGCAGAGGAAATGTCCACTCTGGATTTTCCTCACAACTTTGGCTCATCCTGCCAGTCTCTGCACGTGTTACACGGGAATGTTTGGCTGGAGTGACAATCAGCTTTAATCTTTTGCACGTCGGTGAAATGATTATTCGCTTTAATTACCTGGGCTACAATAATTTAATGTTGCAGTCCTCCAGCACGGCTCATTAAAGATAAAACAAAAAAATAAACACAATCAGAATCAACATCAAGTTTGTAAGTTTGCTGCCGTCCCACTGCCGGTAAAATGTGCTGAAGAAATTTCTGTAAGTTTGTTTAATAGATATGCAAACAAATTGTAACCTTCCATGATGCTGGGCAAAGAAAACACTGAACATTCACACTGAATGGTTTTCTAAATGATTCATTAAGAAAATAAATGTTTTATCTTCCATAGATATGGCACATAAAGAACAGAAAGCAACACATCTCACAAACTGTCTTCACCACAAAGCACTGCACTGTTTTGTTTTTTTGTTAGTTTTTGTATTTTTAAAGAAAATTTATACATTTTTCATACTAAAATAGCGGACTAGACTCTAATAAAATGTTCAAGCAAACCCATTTACAGCTTAAAATGTGCTCAGCTGTTTAGAAATGGCTCAGTTGAGGAAGAAGCAAGAAAAGGTGATGGATGGATGAATGGATGGATGGATGGATGGATGGATGGATGGATGTTGAGCTGAGTGAGTCTTCAGCCCCATTTTTACAAGAACATTTTTTTGTGATTGTGTAAATTTTTTAACTTGTTTGTTTGTTTCAGTCATGCTTCAACACAAAAATGAAGATTTTTTTTTTGCACCTATGATATTTTTTTGAAACTGTGTTCAAGAGTGAAAAAAATCTTGAAACACCTCACTTGTGTTTTCGTGTGGACACCTTAAACACAACTTTTTGAAACCTTCGGTGTCTTGGACTCTCCTCTAACTCAACCTACACCCAAAGTGTTAGCCGTGGCCTCAATAAAAGCTTATGTCGTCCAGGGTGTGACAATCCGAGGTGGTTCAATGAAAAGCAACTGGACTTTTTCTCTGGATTCTTCTTAAGCTCTCATCCAAAAGGCGTCGTCAGTTCTGATCATGATCAGATCTGATCATGAATCTGATCATGATCAGATCTGATCATGCAAATATTAATGTTGCAGACGCTCAGCTACAGCAAAACCCATGTGCACTGTTTTACTGCGAATGAGTAAATTCTCAACACTGAGTTATAATTAATATCAAATTCTTCATCAGAAAAAGCTTCAAAATGATACAAAGTGTTTGCAGTTTTGCTGATTTATCACATGGCAACAAGGTCGATTTGTTACGAGAGTGAAAACTTGATTTTTGTTAGTCTGCAGTGATGCCACGGGGAATTCCAGCTGTAAATTTACAAAATGAATTCTGTGCAGTGACACCGAACGTTACACGCTGATGTCCCAGATGACAGCCAGCAGAGAAAAATGGTCAAATAAGTCGAGTCAAATTTATTTATGAAGCACATTTAAAAACAGCAGCTGCTGCCAAACTATAAAAATCAATGGCAGTAATTTAATGAAAAAATAATACAAAAAAATGTAAGGGTTATATTTATGAGGGTTATACAACAAATGTTTGTTCCTGAAGATGCTAGAAACTTCAAGTTAAAGGTTGATTAGGAAGATTATATGCTGTTTAAGCTACTGGGATTATTAGATTGTGTCTTTATGGATTCATTTATATGCAAATCACAATTATGACAAAAAATTATATTTTCATGCTTTTTGCCTTTTCACAGCCTGTGCTCATTCTGACCCATTTTGCCAGAACAGGTCACATATATACAAAGTACACTGTACCTGATATATAAGCCTTATGTTTATGGTCTATGTCAGGGCTATTCAACTGGTGGCCCATGGGCCACTTGCCCACGGATGACTTCAGTCCAGCCCACCAATTAGTTCATAAAAAATAATAACGATAATAATAATAATTGTATCTTGTATCCATGTATATCTATGGACGGTAAAACACTTGTTTTCTTAATGCATCATTTAGAAAATGTTATTATTTATTAATTGGGAGTGTTCTGGGTTTCAGTTTTGGGTTTTGTTTGGGTTCTGTTTACAGTAGTCCCTCGCTACTTCGCAGTTAGTTTTTCACGGACTCGCTCTATTGTGGTTTTTCAAAATAAGATTGGACATGACACACAATTGGCTTATTGATGGATGAGCAGCACGATCAGCATGAGATTTATATTTAAAATTAATTATTTTAAATTATTTAGCACCTGCTGCACCTTTGTGCAGACCACACTGCAGGATAAGCTGCCACCTGCAGCTGATCAGCTGTTCTTCATTCAGAGCGAGGAAGTGGGCGTGGCCAAGAGCACTTGCTGGTGGCTAAGAGCAGCAGAAACACAGAGAGGGAAATCATGACATTCTGTTCTCTTTTAGAGCGTTTAGAGTTTTGCAATATTCTAAACAATGTTTCTAGAGTGTGGGAAGGGCTTAAAGTGTCTTTATATATACATATATATATATATATATATATATATTTATATATATATATATATATATATATATATATATATATATATAGGTGAAAACTTTTCTGTATACAGTGTCATGTTTACAGGAATATTTTTAGAAACACCAGCAACAAAAAACATTATGGAATAAATGTTTCTGTTTGGAAAAAGTCTTAATTCTCTTAATATTGATTGATGAATCGTTGTGGATGTCCCTTTCCTCCCTAATATTCAGAGAGTTGGTGTTGTCCGTCTCCTGTCTGTGCTGAAGGTGCTTTTATTCCAGCGTGTATTAAGACGTTTCAATCTGCTTCGTTCTAGAGACGCCTCTTGTGGTTGCAAATATATCTGAAGCATCTGCTGCCGACACTCTTTGTACACAGAATCCTTTTGCTGATGGATTTCTTTGTATTTCATCTTGTTTGCATTTATCATGTTTCTGGGAGAATTATACCTCCCAGCAGGTTGGCTTATCTGTAACGTAAAAAATGCGTATCTGCTTTTTCAAAATGAATAATGGGTTTGTTTGAAGAGATAATTTGTGTTTTGTCCTGAGGGTAGAAAGCACAAAAACAGGAGGGCTATAAGAGATTTAAAACTCTTGCAGTGTGTTACCACTTATGTATTGTAATTCTTAATTCTTAATTGAAACTCTGAATGGCCTCACACTGTAATAATTAGCAACGCACAGTGCATATTGCAATAGTATCAAGTTAAGTCTAATGGGATTTTCTGATGGAATGCTGTTATAATGATTCACAGGGTGGGGATGATGAGGGGATGAACGCACTTGAACTCATGTAACACCTTTATTATTTGCCAAAGAAATGTTCTCTTTTTTATTTCTGGCTGGTGAGAGGTGAGTCACATCACTCATACAGTATAAGAAAAGGACCAATTTAAGAAACTGTGACTTCCATTTGCTTTTCTGAAACTTGTGTCATAATTCTGTCTGGTCTTGCTGTTTTTTAAGCCTCTAAGGGCCATTATTCATCCTTTTCTCCCACTGTCACTAGCTATAAAAGAAATGCGAGAACAAAAAAAGTAAAGAATAAAAGAAGAAACTCTGCAGCGACGATCTACGTCTGCGCACACACTATTTTTAGTGGTTGATACTTTTCAATTAACTCCCAATTAGAAGCAAGTGAGGTAATTATTCCACCCAATCAATTGCTCTAAGTATTCAGCGAAGGGTAAACGAGCGTTTCTGCCAACGGGATGCTCAAACTTTCAGAGAAAAAAGAAAAGTGAGACGCTGCTTACGGTTAGGAGTTGGAATATTTAAGCACCTCACGATTTGATTGTGATGCAGGGGTGTGATGTGAAAATGAAACAAATATTGATGCATCTCATCTACCCATGATCCTCAGGTTTGTGCATAATCACCCATAGTGAGGTAATAAACTCATGTTTATTCAAAAACATTTAGACTAAAACACAAATTGAAATGATAATGGGTTATTTACTTCAACACTGATGTTGTAATGTAATATGCACCTTTTCCATTAGTAACGGTGCAGCACGGTTTGACTCGACTCGGCACGGTTCCACTCGTAACAGTTCGTGGAACCGGTCCCTTTTTCAGTACCATTTTTTCACTCAACCTTTATTTAGACAGGTTAATCCCATTGAGCCTCGAGGACTCATTCACAAGAGAGACCTGATTTCAACAAAGAATGATGACAACAATGGACAATTATAAAAGAGGCATACAGATTTTTTTTTTTTTTGTAAATAAATTAAAATAAGATGGTAAAAACAGCTAGATCATAAGGCAAATGTAGAAAACTTAAAACAGGAACATGTCTGCATTGGTCCCTGCCAGGAGTCCAACAGATTCTTAAAGCCGCTTAGAGAGTTCAAGGTCGAGAGCTTCAGATCTTTTTGCAAGATCTTCCGGGAAACATGAGCCGAGTAGGAGATGGAGAAGATTTTCTTGGAGGTTCCAAGCGGGACGAACCGGCACCAAAACGTGACGTCAGAACACTGTCGGTCACTGAGTGGTCAGGGGGCGGAGTCACTGGCTGTTTGAGAAACTTTTCACATCAACAAGATCCACCATTTGCAATAGCTCGAACTCGAGGAGCAATTGGACCTATTTTTAAGATTTTAAAACAATAATGACAACACGGTGGTCTAATGCTGAAGTGCAGGTGTTTATTGAGTTTGGTGGTTGACAACAAAATTCAGAGCGAGCTAGATGGAGCTCCGCCAGTCCCACCAGTCCTCTCCACCAGAGCCTCAGAGGCCCCTCATGCTGTCAGAGCTCCGCTGGTCACTGCAGAAGATCCTCTGTGCTGTCGACCTGGGGCTCGGGCCCCAGACCTGCGTTCTCTGAGCTCTGCTGGTCATCGCAGAGGATCATATGAGCTGCCGACCCGCAAGAAGCATGCGAGCCCAGGGTCCGGACCCAACATTGCATGCTCATGAAGGCCGAACCCTGACCTCCGGCAGACGAGTGGACTGGGAAAGGTCTGGGACAGAGGTTGGAAATGATTAAAAAATATATTTTATGTATTAAAAAAATTAAGTTTTTTTTTTCTTTTTTTTTAAACAAAGAATTACACAAACAAGAATTACACTTTAAATAAAAGCTAAAAATAAAAATATATATATGTATACAAGAAACAAAACCACATTTCTAAATTGAACAATAAAAGTAGACACTTTGAGTGCAAATACATCAAATGATGAAGAGAATTAATAAAAATTTAAATATTGATGTTTTTGTAGAATCTGCTTCATCAGAGATTTAATGGTGAACTAAAGTTCATTAACAGTTTATTAGCAGGATTTCTATATATAGTTTAATTTGTTGATCATTTTAATAATCTGTATTCTTTTTAATTTACCAGAAACTTCAAAATACATTCTCACCCTGTACATAAACCTGTTTCAGGGTCCTACCACCAGCTGGTAAAACATGTGACGTCAATTTGAACCCACCCACTAGAACCGATACTGAAAGTATAATGGAAACACAACGTGTAACGTACCGAGCCAAGTCGAACCGTGCTGTACTGGTACTAAAGGTATAAGGACATTATAGTTGTGTGGGTGCTTGTTAGGTCCTAAAGGCTGATTTATACTTCAGCAGAAGTCCCAAAATTGTTTTTTGCTGACGTTGTTATGCAGCGAAAATGACTCATTCTGTGCACAAGCCCGTCAGAACGATGGTCTCTCAGGGTAAGCAGCATATATTTTGTGATCGGTCAGATCTTCTTAAATTTCCCTGGATTAAAATATAAGGCCTACTTTTAAAGATAAGCTCACTTGGCAGTAAAAACTAATAAATCTTAGCCCAGGTTTTATATCTTCACCCTTTTTTGACCCCCATCACCAGAGGAACCTGCACCATCTTGACTCCCATTATTGGACTGGATTTGAACCATTTTTTTTCTCATTTACCCACGCAGTGAATTCTTGCTGCCTGCTGCACAGCCTTAAAGGCTTGAAGCTCAGCTGCTCCCTCACTCTGTATCAGTATTCAAGAGGAATTGAATAGATGGATGCACGAGTCTAAATCTGGTTTGGATGCAGCCATGCTGCTGTGGTTAAGCCTCTTCTCCAATCGTCTTATCAACTTAAATGCCATTTTCCAAAGATTGATATGTTGTATAATATGTTAACTGGAGAATGGGGACTATAGGCAAACTAAAGCATCATGACATCATATCACTATCCGATTATGAAATATTTAACCATGACCAATGTGGTATTGCTGTCAAACAAGCAGCAGCAGCTTGCAGTGTTTGTTTGTGTCTTCTACTGACTCAAACACCAAATGTACCTGTCTGCTCCTCTTCTCCTCCCACTCCCCTTCAGTTCATGTGTAATAGTGGGCGGTGTGCTGACATGGCAGTGGGCTCCCGTGTATTATCACATCGTGTCATGAAAAATTCTGTGACATGCACTGATTTTTCTGTCCCACGTACACTCGACAACGTTGTGAACAGATATTTAATGTGGACAACGATCCAAGAAGCGTAAGTAAGATCGACTTGAGCTGAAATAGTTATGCACGCAGTTGTTTTAGCTCATTTAAAATGTTTTTATTAGTGTTCAGCAAAAAGGAAACAGAAAAAAACAACTATTTTTAAGTTTCTTCCATATGTTTTGAGGTTAAATTGAAATCAAAGATTGTCAGCACAGGGAATATTTAGGTATGAATAAGCCTTTCTAAGTAAATGGATTTTTTTAAAGCAAACAAAATGTACAGTAGTCCACTTTATTACCTGATGTGAATTACTGACTGATGTGAATGAAGCTTGCATGAGTGAGTTCAGTCATGAGCATGATGTTTGATGTCGGTAAAAGGCTGACTTTAACATGCATCTATCTGTTGAGCTAACAAATGTGTAATTACCCTGTCCTTTGCCTAAACCAGAGCACTTCTTACTGTGGAAACTGTGAAGCGTTCTTTCAGGCTTAGCCTCAGTCTCATTGGATTCTACAGAGCCGTTAGCTTTGTCGCTCATAAATGTCCCAAAAACTACAATTCCGATATTGTTCCTGTTTGATATTATTATCGATTTACTCAAATAAGTCACTCTGAGGACACAAGAAGATTTTTAACCAGCTTTACTTCAAAACAGACTATATACACAGATATACAATGCATGGATCATGTCACTGAATGGGCATCGAACAGCATTTGCTACATACTTTTAGCAGCAGGCGTTCCCTCGTGGCCAACTACAGTCAGAAGCATAGGCAGGATCCATGGCTGTGGGCTAGTCGACCCCCAGATGAAGATACGAGAATGTTTTGGGCATGTTCGCATGGCATCAATACCAGCGAGGCACTGCGAGTCGGCGGGCTGGCCTCAGGCTGAGACAAGAGAATGTTTTGTGCACACATTATAGAAAGATGTTCTCAGCCATAATATAATAAAAAAATATTCATAGCATAAATTCTCAAACAGTTCCCAGAACCTTGGGTCGTTCAATATAGAAGGATGTCTGACAGAGAAATATGACCAGAGTCTCTGCCTGACACAAGTAGACCTCATCAAGGCAAATAAATGTAAAAGTGAAGCTACACTTATTTATTTATTTATTTTACTTAAATGTACTTTGCTATTGATGGGGGAGTGGTGGCACAAAGGTTAGAGAAGGTGGGCCTGTGATCGGAAGGTTGCCGGTTCAACTCCCCAGACAGACAACATCAAAATGTGGGTGTGAAAGGTGAAACATCCACACCTGCCTCCACCCTCGTTTGCCCCACCCTGAGCCCTTGAGCAAGGCCCTGAACCCCCACCATCTGCTCCCCTGGGTGCCCTAGGTAGCAGCTCTCTGCTCCACACAGAGTAGTCTGTGGTTGCGTCAGGAAGAGCATCCAGAATAAAAACAATCGCCAAGTCTTCGTGCAAGTTACTTCGTTGTGGCGACCCCTGAAGCAAGGAGCAGCCGAAAGAAGAAGAAAAAAATACATTGCTATTGATTATGCTAGGCTAGGCTAAACTAGTCTCTTTTTTTTTTTGCTGTCTTTGAGTTGACATTTACATAAAACTTTTGTTTTTTAATTTAAATTTTGCATATTTTATCTGGTACGAAAAAAACATTTACTTCGACTCATCCTGGCAGAAATCAAGTTTTGAATTTGTTATGTGATGATTTTGTTTTGCTAGTAAGCAAAACTGTTTGCCTCGTAGTGCCAGTTAATCCTGTCCAGTTTATTCCAAGTGCCAGTCTTTTGTGATGAACTGGAGCAGTGAATCAGATTGTAAGAGCTGAACATTGTGTTTAAAAGGCAAAATCATTCACTAATGCCATTACCAGAGTGATGGTACAGTTGAATAAACTGTTAGAGATGATTTGGTTGCTGATAGATGAACGTAAAAGTTTTATGAAGGATTGTAATTGCTCCAAGCAAACAGCTTTTTATTGTGACCATTTCTTTTTTTGTCTGCATTGCAAATTTATCTTTAACTAGAGTTTTAATAGACTTATTTTATCTAAATGAATTATTTGTAACAATATATCTGTTTTTCCTAATTATAAGACTGTTAAAAAAAGTTAAATCTGGTCCTCTGGACATTCAAAAAAAATCAAAACAAAGCAAATCAATTGTTGATTTGCTTTGTTTTGGGTTTTTTTGAATGTCCAGAGGACCAGATTTAACTTTTTTTGATTTTTCTACCTGGATTATTGAGCATGCATCAGGATATAAGACTGTTAGTTTTCACTACAAGCACTCTTCTCACAAGCACTATCTGCTTTGTCTTATTTCTGTTTAAGTCCTTACAAATAGCACTTCCAGTGTTTAGTCTCAGAGCTCTGAGAAAGATATTTGGTTGAATGAAACAAAAAGTCATTGCTGGCATGAAGACCAAGACATGATTTGCATGTCTGTCATGGAGGCTGTGGCTGAGTGGTTAGAGCTGTTGTCCTCCAATGGGAGAGTTGAGGATTCAATTCCACCAGAAGTCACATGCTCAAGTGTCCCTGGGCAAGACACTGAACCCCTCATTGCCTCCGATGTGTGTCCCGTCATTGTACGAATGTGATAAAGCTCTGATTAATCTTTGTATAGATCTAGCAGAGTGCTGTATGAATGGGTAAATGAGGCACAGAGTGTGTTGTAAAGAGCTTTGAGTATCTTGACAAGATAGAAAGGCACTATATAAGTACAGTCCATTTACCATTTATTAATATTAAACCAAAACCACAACCAGATATGTTGTGTAAAGATTTAAAAATCCGTGCTGTACATCCACGAGACAACATTACAGTTTTCTTGATAGTTTCACCCGCAGAAGGTGAAAATGATAACGTTTCTGAACGTGTCTGTCTGTTGCTTCCTCTCTCTTAGTCGAGTTAACAAAATATCTATGAACCAGTGAACATATTTTAAAGAAACTCTCAAGAAGTAACCTTTAAATGTACATGTTAAACTAAAGAACTTTTAGAGTCAACCCCAATCAAGATGTCTGCCGCAGCTAAGCGATATTAGAAAACACAAAAATGGCAATAATTTGGCTGATATGATAAACATGAGTGTAAAAGTTTGTTGTGTTAGCTGAGATTAATTCCCAACACATACTTCAAGCCCATTGTGCAACATCTTTACCCCAAATTTAGGCCTCACGATTGACTTTCTGTTAGCAAAATATCTCACAAAATATAGTAGAACTCTCAGTATAAAAATATTGGATGTACCATAAATAATTAATGTTTGGAGTTACTGTAACCCAATTCTAGTGGGCTACCACAGCTAATCAACATTTGCCAACACTTTTCAAAATGGCTATAACTCTGTTAATTTCTCAGCTTGACCTGAACAATGGTGTGGTCCATACATTAAAAAATAACAATCTGGTATTTATTTTATTAGCAGAATCATTTTAGAGATGCAGCTATCAAATAGTTGATCTTAAAAGCTGATGGCTTGTTTTAGCAGCAAATATAGGACTTCGTTTAGCGTTGCAAAGATAATAAAATGTCAGATTTTTCAGACGTTCTTCCCGATTTGTGTCGCAGCCAAAATGTCATCAGACATTCCTCCATTTGCTGCTGTCACTAACTGTCCTGCTCAGACAAAGACACAAATAGAAGAAGAAGGTAAGTGTCAAAACAGACAGGAAGGATGGGTGAGGAGAGAGGGACAGGATGACAGTTTTAAAGCTTGTTGGCGCTCAGCGGTGGGTAGAGCCGTTGAATTTAGGTCCTGACCTCACTATATGCTCCACACTGCGAAGACAAGTGCTGCAGGGCAGCCTGTGATAAACTGCACAAGGGAGAGAAATTATTAAAGCAGCTGCACCTTTCCATCCCACAGTACACAGCTCAAGACTTACACAAGACTTGAGTCAATTTTTCAGACATTTGCTGGGGTTGCCTGCATATCCTTTCTTGGAAAAAGTGTACTCAAATCTGTAAGATGTCCCACATTATTACCTGCTGGTTTTGCTGCTTTCTGCTGTTCTCTGATTCATGCTGCAGTTTATTGTCAACTGTTACACTTAAAAGTATCAAAAGAAGTTTGTTTTTCTTTCATAAAGTAATTAGTAATAAATTCTACAAAGAAAACTATCTATAATGGGAATATTCAAAAATTCAAAGAGTGTAAACTTCTCAAAATAGTCTCATAATTCAGACGATTTGATACATTAAATCTACTATACATGTATTCTCATTCACAATAGTTACAGCAAAAAGTAACAAACCTAGAAAGTCTAAAGCACAAAGGAGCAGATCTATAGCTGGCAATTTGGCTTTAATGTTTGTTGGTGCTTTATAACATAGAAACACTGTTATTATTGGATATGACAAACATGTTGGGGCAGCACGGTGGCGCAGTTGGTAGAGCTGCTGCCTCTCAGCGAGCAGGTCCTTGGTTCAAATCCCGGTCCGAGGGCCTTTCTGTGTGGAGTTTGCATGTTCTCTCAGTGAATGCGTGGGTTTTCTCCGGGTACTCCAGTTTCCTCCCACAGACCAAAAATTGTCCCTAGGTGTGAGTGAGAGAGTGGATGGTTGTTTGTCTCTATGTGTCCCTGTGATGGACTGGAGACCTGCCTCTTGCACAGTGATAGCTGGATATGGGCACCAGTGACCCCTGTGACCCAAAAAGGAAGAAGCGGGTAAAGATGATGGATGGATGGGTAGGTGGATGGATGGATGGATGGATAATCATCTCAGAAATTATGTTTACCATCCAAGACCTTTCTTTTTACAAATCTGGCTTCACAAATGTATAATAAATATGTAAAACCATGACATGTTCAATGCTGCTTATTGGTTCCTATATGGTACTGTATATCCACTTTCCTATATTCTAGGATAGCCTGTTATATCATAGGGACCACTAGGGATGGTCCATTTTTGCATGTGTAAAGCCAGTTTCTGGGAATTCAACAGCAGACTGGCTTGAAACAAATCAATAAGGACTATTTATAAGACATATCTGGGTTGGCAGGCCTCAGACTGGCAAAGTCTTTCGGATGAAAGACGAAACATTTCTCCCAAAAAGAAACTGTCCAGATGACATGATGTAACCTTTTTTTTTTCATTCATTCAACCTTTATTTAAACAGGTAAATCCCATTGAGCCTCGAGGACTCATTTACAAGAGAGACCTGATTTCAACAAAGGATGATGACAACAATGGACAACAGCGACAACAATAAACAGTTATAAAAAGTCATTCAAATTTTTTTTTTCTTTTTACAAATAGGAAGACTAAAAAAAAAAAAAAAAGCAACAAAAAACAGCTAGATTCTAAGGCAAATGTAGAAAACTAAAAACAGGAACATGTCTGCATTGGTCCCTGCCAGGAGTCCAACAGATTTTTAAAGACACTTAGAGAGGTCAAGGTCGAGAGCTTCAGATCTTTTTGTAAGATATTCCAGGAAACAGGAGCAGAGTAGGAGAAGGCCCTTTTGCCAAGTTCAGTCCTCATTGAAGGAACACTGCAGGTAATAATGTCCTGAGAGCGCACGCTGCACTCATGCAGAGACATGTAGGAGGAGATGTATGAAGGCAGCAGACCAAGAAGTGATTTAAAGATGAAAATGTACCAGTGAGAGAGTCTGCATGAAGTTAATGATGTCCAGTTTAGTTTATTATTTATTTACCTCGATGATTGCGCTTATATTTATAGCCACTATCATTCCATAATTATACTTCTGTAGTAGAGAAGATCATTATTAGCCAAAGACAAAGCAGAGATAAAGTTTTTGTCTGCGTCTGTGTGTGCATATCTATTTGTTAGTCTGTACTGTTAGCACAATATCTCATGATCCAGTGGACAGATTTTATTGAAACTCTCAGATGTGTGTGCATCTACAACCTTTAACATTTAGAGTCAGACCCATTCAAGATGGCGCCACAACCAAGCGTCCTTACCAAACACTAAAAATTATCTGACTATTGAAGTCAACCCTATTTGTTTGTTAGCAAAATTTCTCCATTGGGCAGATTTTAATGAAACTACTTTTACAATTGAATAATCTTTGGAGCAATCCCTGTTATGGCTGCTAAAACTAAGCAAACACAAAATTGACTAACTCAGCCAATTTTAGAGACACTGAAGTCAAATTTGGTGTTTTTGTAGCTGAGAGTCACTCCCAACACATACTCTAAGAGCTACGTCTTTGCTTAATATTTTAATATTAATTATTGGCCAGCAACTCTTTTAGAATAAAGGTTTATGACCCACTGGACAGATATGAGTGAAACTCAAAGCATTCATGACATCTCCTTCCACAGTTGGAGTCAGTTCAAGATGGTTGTCACGCACGTTCATCGTGACATCCCATGATATTGCATAAGATTGTGCAAAGCGTTATTTTAACGTTTCACAACATATGATGATTTTAGCTTGAAATGCTAGGCTTCTAACAGATTAGAATGCTCATGTAATGTTTTTAGATAGCCATTATTTTCCTCCTGTTGTAGCAGCGGTCAGGAAGGACATCATCGCAGAGGAAAACACTGTTCATCTTCATTTCTGACATGCTCAGTTTATCATTCTGAACCTTTAAAGAAACATGACAGCAGTTCACAAGTTGTACTCTATTCTTAACAAAAAAGGACTCAGACCTTTAGTGTCCTCCATCATTCTTGCCTCTTTTCCTCAATCCCTTGCTTGTCACTGTAAGCCACGTTGCACCTAATAAACCAGAATGTCCAACCCTCCCACCTCCAACCCCCATCAGAACGCTCTCCTCAGAATCGGCACAAACGAGCTGCCAGGGCAGCCGACAGTCAAGGACTCTTCCTCTGTCTTTCTTCCCAAGCGCCGTCTGTTGAGTTCGCCCTTCTCTTTCTTGCAAACCACTTCACTGCTGCGTGTGAGAGTGAGTGTGAGCTGGACATACTTTAAAGAAAAAAATGATTGTGGGTAGCTTTCAACAGATTGGTCCAAAGCTACAGTTTCTCTCAAGTGTCCTTCTATAGTTAAAACTCATCTCTGCGACTCATCGTCCAACTGTGCGTGAGGATAATAGTCGACTTTGTGGGAGAGGCGACAAAGGCAGCTTTGAAACATAAGATTCAAACCTTTCATATTCCATGCGTGAGTGTGTCTTTGCATGGGTGCACGTGGTGAATGTTAAAAGATGGAGACGGGGATAGAGTATCCCCTCTATTGCACGCAGCGTGATGATGTTGTGGGGGAAGTGTTTGGCTGTGAAGACTCGTCTGAGAGAGTGTTGCTTATCTTCTATTAGACACATTACTGCCAATGTTGCCATCAAAGTGAAAGGACACACACTCACAAAGATGCACAGGATCAGAGCGAGAGACAGACAACACACTCTCTTCTCCTGGGGAGGCACTTGGCAGGAGTCATCTGTTGGCGTTCTCACTGAGGGAGGAGAGAAAAAGAGGAGGAGGTGGGAGACAGGCTGAGAGGAGAATGTGATGTATCTCTGGTCCAGGATCAGTCATTTGCAGCCTGAAAGAGCTCTTCAGCCTCCAGCAGGCTGCCACGATTTTGTGAAGTGTCATTGTTCCCCGGAGAGTCTTCGATTTGTGCTATTTTCTTCAGACTTTGGAACTGTAACTTTAAGTTAGTTAGGCATTGATTACTCATGACTCATATTCAGAAAATAACGAAGCCTGTAGGTTGATTCAAATTCAAGAGTGAAATATTTGTGACATTGCGTAACGTTGCAGCTGATAGAAAATGTTGCACATTTGTTGTGCATTGAATGAATCCAACAAACACAAAAATAAGCTTTTTGTTAACAAATATCACAGCAATGCAACTACAAGGTTTCTTTATCTGCTGCAGTGGTGTTTGTGTAATTTGCATACTCCCACTCATCTTGTTGGCAACCATCTACAGTAGTGTCTATGTTTTGGGCTAAAAACACTGTCCATCACACTAACATGAACATTAATGGGTATTCCAGATGAATCTGAGAAAAATAAGCCATATATTTCTGGTTTAGCCTAGGAACTAACCAGCTCAAATAATTTTTACAATAAAAAATGTTTTTATTTCAGCTTCTTCCTCTGTGGGGATCACTGCAGTGAGCAAACTTGCATGGAAGATTTGGCAATTGTTTTATACCAGACGCCCCTCCTGACGCAACCTGAGATCTTTTGAGCTTTATAACTTCTCCATTGTGTATGCTTGTTGATGCTGTCAGAAAAACTGGTCATGAATCAATAATATTTGTGAAGTTTCTATTTTTTTTAGTAAAAATGTATATGCTAAGTAATAATAATTTAGTGTATAGGCTAGACAAAAGCTCAGCTATCCACATCTACTGTAAATATTAAGTGTATGTATATTTTTAGATAGTGTGAAAAACTACATAAGTTCAAGTTATTAATTTGAGTACAGTCATCTACAGACACTGGTAGCTTTGGTTACACATAATATACATGTAAAGTACCTAAAGTGTACTCGTCTGATTAGAATAATGACAGAACTTGGTAAATATCACTGAGCTGAATCTTAGCAAACTGTTATGAAGTGTTAACTTTTAAAAGTTCAATTTTTTTCAGGCTGAAGACTTGATGCATGACATGTGTCAGTTGTTTATAAAATTCACAATATATGGCGGTCGATTGGATTGGAAATAGTAACACGCCAGGTTGGCAGTTTCTCTGCTTAGTCTTGTCTGGGTTTGGATGGAGGCTCATTACT
Organism: Nematolebias whitei; assembly: GCF_014905685.2. Taxonomy (NCBI): domain Eukaryota; kingdom Metazoa; phylum Chordata; class Actinopteri; order Cyprinodontiformes; family Rivulidae; genus Nematolebias; species Nematolebias whitei. The sequence continues at coordinate 41,777,630 of NC_056508.1, read as the reverse complement.
CTTGTCTCCTGTTTCTGCAATATGCATGTGTATGTTTATTTGGTTACAATAGGGCTATTTCTATGCATTTTTGGACTGACAACACAGCATACAGCACACTCAAGGTGTTAACAATGTGTGACTTCAACATGGGAACAACACATATTGAAAAGACACAGCACCTAGCAAGATGGCGGCCATGGATATCGCCTAGCACCTTCACTGACCATTCCATTGTTTTAATTTTAGAGCTTGCCATCTTATGATGCTACAATCCTAGACCACTCATGGCAGCATGATGGATTGGTGTTTAGCACTGTTGCCTCACAGCAAGAAGGTTCAAGGTTCAATCCCTGGTTTGGATCTGGTGTCTTTCTGTGTGGAGTTTGCTTGTTCTCCTCGTATTTGCGTGGGTTTTCTCCGGGTACTCAGGTTTTCTCCCACAGTTCAAAAACATGCATGTTAGGTTGCCTTCAGGTTCAGGCCTCTCTTGCAAGAGATCAGTGATCTCATTGGGAATAATAGTTAAATAAAGGTTAATAACTTTCCCTTCTGGGTTGAAAAAATGTTGATGTGATGAAGAACGCTTTAATTCAGGCAGAATCCAGCTGTCTCTGGCACAAATGTACTTTTTTCCTCTGAATTATAGTTTTGAAATATATTTATACCAGGTAATATATTAATTTAATGAAATGTATGGATATATGTTTCTTGGTATGTTTATTTAGAATGATATTGTGTTAAAATACGGTCTGATTTCTATTTCCAGTTAAAAAAAAAAGTAGTTTTAGAGTCAGAGTTTCTTTATTGTCATTCGCACCTCATGTGGTACATGTGGTGGAGCGAAATTATGTACACGGGGTCCCTGTTACATCCAACAATAAAATGTATAAGAAAAACAGTAATAACATCTAAGATATGAACTAAGAAAAACATAAACTAAATATACACTAAGCACTCATAACATAAAACATTGAACATCAGCACAAACATGAACATGAGTCTGTGAGCAGATGTGCACGCATGAACACATCAACATTGAAACAGATCAGCAGCAACATGAAACAGATCAGCAGCAACATGATGTGGTTTTTCACAGTGATTATTCTAGTTAGAATATAGTTATATTAGTTATTATTTAGTTTTATTATTATTTTCTAGTTATTATTTAGTTACATGTCTACAAATCCCAACATTCACGCGCCCACCAATTATAGAACACAAGATGGCAAGATTTTATTGGTTGAGAGCTGGGTCACATGATAGGATAGGGCTTCCCATTCGTCAACGGTAGTGACTCCTCCTGGGAGGTGTGGCCAAACTCTGAAGAAGATGGGTTTTCAGTTTACACTCATAGTTGCCAAGTCTGCTTTGGGCTTGGTCGCTTGCAAATCTTGTGAGTCACGAGTTGCGGTTGTTTGTGTTTGTTTTGAACGTTGGGCTTATGTTCTGAGTGAAACTAGTTGATAATCTCCCAGCTCTGCACAATAAAGCAAAAGATGAGTGGTAGTAGGCAATCTGTCCCTTGCATGCCCCCGTTTCCTATTTATCGCTCCCGCCCCAGTTGGCGAGGCGACAGGCGCACACATAGGCATATACAAATACGTCTGTGGGCGCGCACCCCTAACACTCATACTGTGGCCGACCACTAGGGGGCTTCACTCACATGCAGATTTCAGGATGTTTTGTTTTAAAAAAATATGTAGAAAAAAATTACATATGCAAAATGTATTTTTTTATCAGAGCTTAAAAGTATGTTATTCAAAGTGTTTAGCATAATTTTGCTGTTGTTTATGTGTAATGCCATAATAAATGTATGTTTATACTGTTTAAAAACTGCCTGTTTTACACAATGTGGTGGGTTGCCAGTTGGACTTGTTTTGGGCTTGTTTTCATAGAGCTGGTTGCTTGTTTCTATTGCGAGATATGGCAACACTGTTTACACTCAGGGCCATTGTTTTGTGACCGCATGGTGAAGCGGTGATGGCCCAGGGCTGGTGTTCTTTGTACCTTACATGTGTGTAAAACAAACCTTCTGAAATGGATGACAACCGCTCCGCCTTTCCCTGCTTCAGATATCGAATATTATCTAACAGTTTTGTATATTTTTTTTATCTTTCACAAAGTTGTCTACTTTTCTCATCACAGCAACGCACTTTTAACAACCTTTTGCTATAAATAAAAGTACATTCTGTTGTTCTACAAGAATTGGCCTTATGTTCTTTGAGATCAGCCCATCACACAATCAGCAGGCTTCCCGACTTGGAGAAAATGACTTTGAAGATTGCTTTAATGTGTTCGCTTCCTGCAACGCCTTTCGTGTGGCTGACATCAAAAAAGCATTTACATTTTGATGATTTTTTTTTCCTGTGAGCTGTTTTGTAGAGAAGCAGGGAAAGGTTATGATATGTATACAGCTCACAATCAGTCAGGCTTCTTGGTATGTAGGGTACTACCTCTTCTACCCTTACCTCCCAACGACAATGTCTCAGTCAATGTCCACACCTTGAACTGATTGAAATGCTAAATGTCCTCAAATCTCAAAAAACTGCAGCATCATCCAAAAAAGAGGTCTAATATTTCTCCACCATGATTTAAGAGACTGATAATATCATAAAGAAGACGATTACTTCAAGGTTTTTCTGCTAAAGGTGATATAGGCAGAAAAAAAAAACAAGTGTTCTGCTTCTATTTGTGTCTCCTTTGCTTTTGGCAGTGGGCAATAAAAATGTCAATGGTTTGTTGCTCACAACTTCTCAAACATGACACATTTCAGATTTTATTTTTTGTGTAACTAAAGTAATTCTGGCTTTAGAAATGTAGATACAATTCTATTTAAAGCTGTGGCTAAAAAGAATTGCTGTGCTATTTGTTGTTTTTCACGATTCACCGATTTTCAAAATAATATGTTTATTTGGAAGCGAATTTAACTATTTTAGTCATAAAAATGAAGATTTTAAACACAGGAGAGTAAAAAGAGTGAAGGACGCTGTAGATATTTGTCAGACCAAAAAAAAAAAAAAAAAAAAACACCAGCTGACATCCAACCAGCCATTAAAAATCACACTGAGAAAACAGATTTACTCCTTTGGAGCTTGTTTTTGGATGTGAGCGTTTCATTCCACACTGCCCACAGGTATCAACAGTTCTTTGTAAATACCATGTCGTGCCTCAAACATTGCCAAGAGCCCATTATTTGGACATGAAAGACAGACTATGTGAATCACTGGCAGCAGGCGACAGAGAATTACTGAATTCAAGTGTTTTTGTATGTTTAAGCATGTGTTCAAACCCCAAAGCTACAGAAAACAGTGTATGCTGGTTAATTTGGCTCAACCACCCTATAGCTGGAAAGTCATTCATAAGCTCCAGTTAGACGGTTTGTTTGTAGTAGAGAGACTCTCCAGCGTGGCGTAATTAGAGCTGGTCACTGCAGAAATGCTGTAATGGATAACCCTGTCTGAAAATGGCCCGGAGGCAGCACACATTATTGAGCACGCTGTTGTTATAGTGACAGCGTTTCCGCACTTTGCTTTGTTTAGTTTCAAATTTTTTGATTATGTGCGCAATAATGAGTCGTGAGTTCCATAGCCCTGTACCTTATTAATCATTTGCAGTTGAAAGGCGAAGGTGGGCAAAAATGATTTTGCTTGTGTATACGTGCGCTTGTGTGTCCGTTACCAGAATATCTCGTGAACCAGTGGACCGGTTTGGATGTAAATTTTCACAATAATCTGTGTATGTACATGTATCAATGAATATCTTATGGAGTCAATCCGATTCAAGGTGCCAAAGCTAACCAGTCTTAAGAAACAAAAAAATAGCTCTGTCAATTTTAAAAATATTGAGCTAAAATTTGGTGCGGTAGTAGCCGAGACTCATTCCCAACATGTACTCAAAGTGAAACTGTGGAGTCTGAGCCGTTTTGTAGCGGATCCCTGCTGAGAGTATTCTTCCACAGCACAAAGGGCGCAGCTAAACAGCTCCGAGTTGTGCTTAACTGTCCCTCCGGTAAATTTCTGCGTGCATCTAACTGTGCAGCTGGAAGAGGAAGAGTTGGGCTCACAGAGGATGCAGCTCAATATTGAAGCTTCTTGCCCTGAATGTGGCACACTATCAGTGATGAGAGCGTGCTGCATATCCAGCCGGATTGCTACCAGAGGGATGCTTTCACCATGAAACTGCTCAGTGCTGAAGCTATAACCCTCGACAAGGGATTAGTGATGAGAACATGTTGCATATCAAATCACCTTTTGACTGGAGGGATGTTTTGCCCGGAGTTGATTGGTCTCAGCAGTAGGTCTACATTTCAATTCAGACTCTGATTTTCCTTGTCTCCACTCCCAAGACTTTTTATTATTTTTTACATTGCAAACTCACTGCAGTGGAAATTTACATTATTTTCAGTTCACTTTTAGCCATTTGCTTTTAAATTTACAAGCAGATGTTAAAATAAATGACCAGTATTGTTCTGGATCAAAATATAAACTTTGTATACTCTCCTTTTTTTCCCCCAACAAAATTTGGAGCTTTATGCCTTTAGTCACAACTTTAAACAATAAAATGGGGTTCACATGATTTTATTGGTTGTAGTGTATTTAATTGTGGAAGAAGCTTTGTTAGCGCACCATGTCCAAGATAAATTTCCCCTTGGGGACAATAAAGTATACATCTAAGCATCAAAAATAAAAGCATGCAGGTTATATGATTTACTGTAAAATATTTGCATCTATTTTCAATCACTGTATTGTGACAATTTGAGACTATTTATGCAAATTTTTACACATAATTTCTTCTTGTTCCTACAAGTTCCTTCAACATTAACAAATCAAAATGAAGGCGTTTAAACTTAAATAACACTTTGTTATATTTTAACTCAGAATTGTCTTTCATAACTGGAGGTTAAGGGTGGTTTAAACTTGGAAAACCTCCTACATGCAACATTCTAGGATCATAAAAAAGTACATGTGACCATCAGAGTCTTCTGCTGTTCACGGTTCAAGACTTTTTAAGCCACAACTTACAGTTTTTGCACAGCGAGTGTTTTGAGTCTGTTTGTCTCTTTTATTCATGCAATCAGGAGGCTCTTTCATAAAACAGTTCTGCAAAGTGGCCAATCATTTTGTCTTCATGCTGCCTCTGGACGTTCATAAATCACAGATGGAGCCAGCCACATCCCACACAGACGTGAACTTTCAGAAATGAAGCGAACATCGCGGAACCAAAAGAGGCGTTGAGTAAAACCCAGCTGTGTTGACTTGGAGCGCAACAGATTCCTTCTTTTTTCCAAAATTGATAAACTAACTAACGTTTCTTTTTAACAAAAAAACGAAGTCCAGATGACATGATTCAACCTTTTTTGTTGTTATATACCTGGATGACTGAGAAAACAAACTTTGTGTTTTTGAAACCATTAGTGAAAAGGCCAGACTTCAGGGGTATCTGAGGCAGGCTTGAAACACAAGAGTCAGGGTGGCTTCTGGGTAATACCAGATGGCTAGGCCTCAGACTGACGAAGCCTCTTGGATGAGGGGCGAAACGTTTCTTTTTAACAAAAAAACGAAGTCCAGATGACATGATTCAACCTTTTTTGTTGTTATATACCTGGATGACTGAGAAAACAAACTTTGTATAAATTAAATCTGTTTTGTGATTTTCTTCATGGTTAGCAGTTTTTTTTTAAACTAAAAGCAAAGTTGCTGCGCTGTGTCAATCTTACTATGGTAATAAATCTGTTTGTTGTTGTTTAATTCCAGGGCCGGGTGATCATACTGACCACGTTTATCACATTGTTGAGCCATAAAGCCAGCTTACCTTTTCACATGTTGATCGTTTCACCACTGTTACTACCTCACTTTGTGGCACAGCGAAGCATTAGGAGTGGGTTAGCTTCGACTTGCCTCTCTGCCTTCGTCCATTCAGAAATTACACTGAGGCGATAAGGCATCTTAGTTCTGGCTTTAGGTGTCTTCTGATGGAGCCTAAAGAGTGAGAGGCAGGGGTATGTAGTTACCATGGTGACCATAATGAGCAACTGGCAGCATCTTTAACATTTTTTTTTAATCCCGGGTCATTTCTTATATAATTTATACATCAAAACATATGCGTTATTGTGTGAATGCTTATGAATGTGATCCATTTTTCTTCCGTACGTTTTTCGGCGTGATTCTTGTCCCGCAGTTTTCAAGCTGTTTCATGAAATCATGCATCAAAACGTTCAGCTCTTTCAGGATAATCCTGATTTGATTTTTGTTATTGGTGCAATGCTTTTTGAAAGATTTAGCCTTTTCTGACGTTTTTTTTTTTCTCATAAGAAATTAATTGAGCTCATTTTCCATCCTTCAAATCTTTAGATCTGTTTACAACCTTTTACTGCTCCTTTCACATTTTGTCCTGCTTCAGCTTTGTTCAGCTTCCTTGTGTAAATTTAAACATTTTTTGGCTACTTTCAGCTACTTTAAGCTATTTTGTCAGCTGTTTTGTGCTCCTTTCAGGTTCTTTCTGCTAGCTACAACATTTTTGTTTTTCTTCTAACTACTTTCTGCAAATTTCAGCCTGTTATGCTCCTTTTGTCTTATATATGCTAGTTTCAGCTATTTAATTTATTTAATTTCCCTCAAGGATTAATAAAGTATTTTTGAATTTTAAGCTAACTATTTAGCTGTTTTATGCTAATTTTAGCTTTGTAAACTAATTCCACTTTTTTTTTCCACTCATTTCATTTTTTTGTCAGCCTAATTCCCTTTCTTCTGCTAATGTAAGCTTCTTTCTGCTTTTTAGCTATTTTTCAGCTGCTTTGTACTAATTTCAGCTAAGATAGTTTCCACTTTTTTGTACTAATTTTTGTTTCTTTCAGCCAAATTAGGCAAACCTGTTCTTTCAGCTTTTTTCCACTAATTTAAGCTTGTTCTAACTTTTCAGCTAGTAATTTCAGCTGTTTTCAGATAAATTCAAATTTCAAGGTATTTTCTGCTTCTTTCAGCCTAAATAACTTAAGCTAATTTCACCTTGTTATGCAGCTTTCAGCTTTTTCCTGCTATTTCAGATACTTTTTAGTTGTTTATGCTAAATTGACCTTTTTAAGCTAATTCCACATTTTTAGCTCATTTCAGCCCTTTCTGCTTCCTTCTGGTAGCTTAAGCTTCTTTCTGCCTTTTCAGCAATTTTTCAGCTATTTTAATTTTGCTCATTTCAGCTTTATTTAGCTAGTTTCCTCATTTTTGTGCTCATTTCTGCTTATTTAAATCTAATTAAGCCAACGTGTTCTTTCTGCTAACTTAAGCTTGTTCTTCTATTTCAGCTACATTTCAGCATTTTTTATGCTAATTTCAGCTGTTTTTAAGTAAGTTCTTCTGCAATAAGCATTCACACTTCATTTTCCCCTTAAATTCAATTTCTCTAGTTTAAGTTTAGATCGTTACAACGATGATGTAATGCTGTGAAGCAGCTGCGTTGGCTCCTTTCAAAATTTAATCAGACATTTACAATTAATCGGGACAACATAATTTTCAGACACAGTCAAATTTAAATTGGTCAACTTAAATTGTATCAGCTGCTTGTTGCAGCAGCAAAAGTCACTAACTGAAGTCAAATTGTTTATTTATTGGATTAATAAGAGTGTTTGTTCTATGAAACAGGCACAATATAATTTTAATGAATAGTTACAAACTAATATGGATATTTGTTGATCTTTTCTAATCCTTATGGGAAAAGTGCTTTAGGTTAAAGCGTTTTATTTCCATTAAAAAAAAAAAATAGGTCAAATGCAGATGAGATGCACATTCCCCACATGTCAACGTAATTATTGTCTCATTACATTTTCAAGACATATTTGAACAGCTAATTTGAAAATGTCACTCCTTCTGGGTTAAATGTTATCGTGCTTGTAACTCTGAGCCCCCGATAAGCCGCGATGTCTCTCTATTGTCCTGAGATGTGAAACACGTCAAGCTCATTAGCTCGTCCAAGCCAGAATTTCAGGAAGACAAACACTGCAAATGAAATCTCCTGCAAATGAAGCTGAGCGTTGCTGCTGCAAACAGATTACAGCCGAGGAGTTGTATTCCCAACGTCGGCTTTGATTAGACCCGCAGAGATGCCGCTCACTCTGTTTTCGAGAGAGATGTTGCCGTGCGACAGCGCGCCGCCTCACCGCAGCCTTGATGTCTCGTGTTCCTATTAGACGTGACACTTTTTGCACCTGTTATTCTTTTTTAATCTGCAGTGTGAAATTCATGCTCTCACTTAATTTTTTTTTTCTACCTTCTTGTCATTCTTTAGGTGTTGCATCATACTTTTCTCACTATCTTTGTCTTTTTTTCTTTAGCTCTATGTGGTTGAGGTGTTAACCGGTGTGGGAGCTGCTAAGAAGTTAAGCTAATCAAGCACTGATTCTGATGGATTATTGCTTGATTTATTTCTGAAATTTAATTTAAAACTTTGGATAGAATTTGAAAAGTTAACCAGGTGCTCATTATTCCACTCAGCTCTGTGTAACATTGCCTTCAGTCTTAAAATGGTTTTAAATAACATTTATATTCAATAATTATCTTCTCTGAGCTCAGACCTGAATGACATTATCCTGTAAATTAGGTTTTAAATTACTTTATTAAACAAAATTATTATTATCGCCTGTCGCCTAAAGGGGAAAGCGGCTAATGCCCAAGTTATTGTTTATCTATTTGTCCATTTCCAAAATATCCAACGTACCACTGAATGAATGTTAATTAAATTTGTTGAATTAATCACTAGATGTGCATCTAAAAAATATGAACATATTAGAGTCTATTTGATTTAAGAATACTGCCACAGTCAACAGACTTAAAAACATTTTTTTAAAGGTTATAACAGTCTATTCTTCAGATTCAGGCCTAAAATAAATAAAATAACCTGGAGACAGTAATACATGCATTCATTACATCTAGGCTTGATTGCACTGGTTACCAGTTCACTTTCGAATCCAGTTCAAAATACTCATGTATGTCTGCAAATCACTGAACAGTGCCCCCCCCCCCCCCCCCCATCTCTCTGATCTGCTACAACCGTATGTCCCACCACGCTCCCTGAGGTCAGCGGACCAGTTGCTCCTCACAGTTCCAGGAACTCGTCTTAAGCGCCGAGGTGACAGGGCAGGACCAAGACTCTGGAACGAGTTACCTCTGCTTGTCAGACTGGCCCCCTCCCTCTCGGTTTTCAAGTCCCGTTTAAAAACCCACTATTATTCAATAGCTTTCAACATCAGAGGATCTGTGTTTTGATCTTGTATGCTCCACACTGGTTAGTCGTCATTATCTGCATTGTTTTTTTTGTTTTTTTTTGTGTCTATATTCTGATTTACCTCATTTTGTATTTTGCTTTGTGTGTTACCTGTTGTTTTGTCTGTACAGCACTTTGGTTGGGCTTGTTGCTGTTTTAAGTGCTTTATAAATAAAGTGGTATGGTATGGTATTTATTGGTTTGTCTCTGTTCACTGATGTTTTTAATTTAATTGGCAATTAATTTAAAAAAAATGTGTAGCGCTGTCATTTCGTAAATGGATGTTTGTTTGTTGTTTTTTGGTTACAGTGCTCTTAGACAACTTCTGTTGTGACTTGGCGCTACTGTATATAAATAAATAAACTGAATTGTTTGACATTACACAAAATGTACCAGTGTGGGTTCTGTAAAATCGATGCTGAAAGAATAAAAATAGCAAATATCAGTGGACATTTGACTTGGTGATAAGTCCAGTTCCTGTAACTGCCTCCACAACGTTTATTCTCTGAACCCTCTTTTTAAGAAGGTGTTAAGTTTGTTCTCTAAAGTTGCCATTTTATTATTATGAATACGCTGAATCTGACTGTTCTGGATTGAGCTTGATGAGATATGTGTCATTATAGAAGCTTTCACGTCTCCCACAAACTGAATCCCTTCAAACAACGAGTGCTTTAAAATTACAAAAAATACATATTACTTTGCAACCAAGAGTTAGCATTTATCACATTTTATAAGTAATTGCTTGTGTAATGTACCAAAAACAACAAACTTTTGCTTCTTTTTGTGCTTTGGAATCCTAGAGTCTTTAATCAGAACAATGAAGCTGAACAAACAAACTGAATAAAGTTTGCTTCTGTTATAAAAAAAATGGATTTAAATATCCATATTACCTGTTGCTTCTGGTTACTTTGCTTTGTCTTTTGAAATGCCACCTTTTCTAACATGCACCACACCGCTGCAGTATCAGTGCAGCATTTCTTATTTATTCTAGACTTTAATAATGAAATGTGAGATCACAAGAAAGGTGGATGGCGTTAGCAAGGAGCTGACCTCTGATGTCTACAATGAGCACACGATGTAGGACTTGCAAGTCTAAAGTTATCTTAAAAGTCCAACTTTTTCTGATCTCACAGCATCTTTGCACTCAATAGCTTTCTTTCAAAAGATTAAAAAGCTGAAATGGAATTAGAAAATCCAATGTAAGCAATAAAAGGTCTTTATTATGGCTTTTTATTCTATAAATAATAATCTCAAACATTTGTAAAATGCTATAAGTCGGACTTCACTGCATGTGAATCACTGAACACTATCTTGAAGTTGTGTTTGCAGAACTATGATAAGTTTTGAACTGCAGCATCTCAAACATTTTATCTCTGCAGCTCAGACAAGAGCTCTGTTTTATTTATCCCCCCCCCCCCCCCCCCATCAGATCAAAGCTCATTTTTTCAGATTTTAAAACAGAATTTTTTTCTGTGCATTACTTTGTTGAGCAACTCTCCCAGATATAACTGATAAATAATTTTAACGAGCTTGTGAACAGTTTCCTATCCAAATAGAAATGACAAATTCATCAATGGAGGCTGTTTGGACGTGTTACAAATCCAGTTCATGTGATTTGACCGCAGTCACTCTGATGTAAATGTTGAAAAATGTTGGGCGGTCAGCTACAAACAGGATATTAGCAGGTCTGCTAACGTTTCTATGAACATAACACAATATCCTGACTTCTAAATCTTATTATAGTTTGACATCAACATGTTTCAGAGCCATCTGTCTCATTTTTATAGTTAGCTCTTTATAAGCTTAATAAATTCTTACCAGTAAGCTGCTATTCATACACATCTGCTCACAACAGACTCATGTTCAGGCTGCTGTTTAATACACCATATCATATGATATTATTATTGTTTGTGTATATGTTAGATCTTTGTATATTGTTTCTTTTTTATAGTTTATATTGTTGCTATTTTGGGGTGTAACTGGGACCTTGAGCACACAATTTTGTTCCACCTCATGTACTAGATGTGTTGCGAATGACAATAAAGTCACCTTGAACCTTAAATCTTGAACGAGATGCAATAAAAAAGAAATAAAGGTACAAATATTTTAATTAATGACTTCACGGAGCTCAGTAACGTCAACTGGCGGTCCTCCGCCCGCGGCCCCATTGACTTCCATTTTAATGCAGAGTCTTGTAGATAGGAGCTCCAAAGTTAAATACCACAGTGTGTGTGCAGCAGCAGAAAATAATAATAAAAAGGTAACTGCATACCAGTTATAGTTACAATATTTTTTACGGTTGAGGTTAACAACAGAGTGTTGGTTTTACAGCGACATCAACTTTTGCATGCAAAGGGTTCAAGAACAATTTGGGGTTTGCCTGTTTTTTTTTCAGGCACTTTATAGGCATTTTGCGGGGAACAATAAGTAAAAATCCACAGTTCGCTGGCAACCGTCAGCTATTCTTTACACAGCATTACCTTGAATTCAACATAAACTCTGTTTAAAATGTGACATAACTATGCTCCGACTGTTGCCCTCTCACTGACGCAGCACAGAATAGCATACAGTGACCACAGTGGGAACAAACATTAGACCAAAGAGAACCCCACAATCCAGAACTGAATGCTCTCACACCACCAGACAGGCGAAGTCCAGACTACGATTATTTGTATTTAGCATTATCTGAATGCAAAAACTGTTCTTAAAGACCAATCTGATCAAACTTGTAGATATTAGTTATTTGGTCATCAGTATGGGGGCTGTGATAGCTCCAGTGACATGTGGTGAGGTTTGTGACAGGTGAGGCACTGACTCGTCTGGAATAGAATATATGAACCCAAAATAGAAGCCTATATTTCAATTTAGCATTTTTTTAAGGAATCTAATAATGCTTTAATCAACTCCAACATTTTTCAGTCAGGTCATCTGGATAGTTTCTTTTTTTTTTGTGCTGAAACATTTAGCCTTTGATCCAGAAGGCTTCATCAGTCAAGGAAACACACAACAAAACTGATTCTTCCCCCAACAGCTCCCCCAAGCAGAATCAGTTTTGTTGTGTGTTTCCTTGACTGATGAAGCCTTCTGGATCAAAGGCTAAATGTTTCAGCACAAAAAAAAAAAAAAAAGAAGAAACTATCCAGATGACCTGACTGAAAAATGTTGGATTTTATACCTGGATTATTGAGCATGGACTTTGTTGTTTTCAACCAGTTTGACACGACTGTCAACAAGGAAGAGGGCCGGCAATGGAGGAGGGGCTTACCAAAGAGACCATCTTATCGCAAACAAAACTGGTTTGTTCCACTTTGGAGTAAGCTGTTGGGGGAAGAATCAGTTTTGTTGTGTGTTTCCTTGACTGATGAAGCCTTCTGGATCGAAGGCGAAATGTTTCAGCACAAAAAAAGAAACTGTCCAGATGACCTGACTGAAAAATGTTGAATTGTATATCTGGATTATTGAGCATGGACTTTGTTGCTTTAATCAACTCCATACTCCTCTCTTTAAAAAAAAATAAAAATAAAAGAACAATGTATTGTCTTACCTTAATTTGAAAATTAATGAGTTTGGAAAAATTATGAGTTTAGAAAAATCCTTTAGTTTTGAGATATGATCTTCCACCCACGTCCCTCTGCATAACAGAAGAACGCACAGCGACATTTCATTGTCCTTATGGGGCAGCACTGCCCCCTAGCGGTGCGGCAAGGTACTTTCTGCCTCACCCTGTGTATTTTCACCGTGCATTTATGACCGATTAGAAAGAAGAAATATGTCACACACATTCATTCAATATATTAGACAGACTGTAGAACACCAGCATGTGCAGCACATGTGTAATCAAACATGTATATTGGTGATATAACGAGAGACAGCAATGGGCATGCACCAACCACCTGCTTCATATATTTGTAGTGAACTAGGCCTGAGGTCAAATCCTGACCTTAAGGACCTTATGGGACAGAAACTGTCATTTCATTGATTTGAATCCAGAAATACAGGTTGACCCATCCTGAGACTTTCTTTCTTGAATTAATCAAGTGAAAGAACACTACTTTCTATTATCATTACTATTTTACAAATGTTTGATAATCAAATTGTGTTAGTTCAAACCATTTCCAAATGTTGAAGTGAACTACTCATTTTAAATCAACTGTGAAACAGTAATAATGATTGTTAATCCTCATTCAAAGTAGAAATCAGGTTAATGATGCATTGTCTGATTTTCTGTCTTCAATGAGCAAGTTGTGTAAGTTGGTCAAAGTTCAAGTTTCGGTCAACTGCAAGTTTACTGAAAAAGAAATGTCATGTTTAACTTTTACAGGAAGATACTAGAGAATTGACTCCACGAAGTCTGAGTTCTTCATAATATCTCCTGTCTGTTCTTAAACAATCTAATCTTTTTCCTTGACTTTTTAATAACACCTTACATCACAAAAACACACCTCTGTTGGTCCATCGACCAATCAGAAAGTCCTCAAATGAACCGGAAGTGACCCTTTTTAAAAGGTGCACCACTTCCTAGTTCACTGAAGTTCTGCAGTTCTGCAAGAGGTTCCAGCTCCAGTCGAGTTCTGGAGAGCTCAGTAGTTCTGAGAAGTTCTCGGCAGTTCTAGGAAGAACGCTGAGGAGAACGCTGAGAGAATGCTGTGAGTTGGTTCCGACAGCAGTTCCAGAGTTCAGAAGGCTGGAATTCAGGATGCTGGAGGAAGAAAAATAAGCTGAACGAGAGAAGTTCAGAGGAATTATGAAATGTCTGTTCTGGATGATCTCACGACTCCTGAGGTTTAGCTGTTCTTACGGAGACGCTGGAAGAGTTGAAAGGAAAGCTCTACACCAACGCTGAAACTATCATCTGCAAAGGTAAAGAGTAGATCTCAACCAAAGTGTACCGTTGGGTTAAGCTGGTCCAAAGGAGCGTGTTGTTCTGGTTAAAACAGACAAATTCCCTCACCCATCTCTCTCAACTTAAACTTCATTTTCCATCTTTAAAATTCTTCTTTTTGCTAGCAAATTAATCCAGATATTTCAGAAATGTCTGTTGTGAAGCAGGGAAACAATCGCCGTATTGTTTCCTCCTTGTAAAACTGATTAATTATGTTGTTATTTTCATATTTTGCCAAATTAATGTAAATGTGTGATGTTAAATTTTGATTCTGAAAATAAATGACCACGTTCATTTTGATGGGTCAAAGATAATTAACGTCTCACGTTACATTTTTAATAATTCAATGCACGACATTATACAGTCCAGAAAAATGAAAGAATCCGTTTAATTTATGAATATATACAGCATATGTTCATCTACATATTGTACATGACACAGCGCCACCAGAGGTGAACCAGAGCACTGCACTTGTTTGAACAGACAATGTGTCAATTCTGCGATTTTGACCATTGAAGTGTTGAAATAACTCAGAAAACAGTTTTATAAAACAGTCAAGTGGTCAAATGTATTTTCTCTTATCATTGTTAGTATTTTACTTGTCATGATGACAGGTATGGCACTGCCTCACCTGTCTCCCCTGACTGGGTAGCTCTGTGGTCAGTACTGCTGTCTTGTTTTGTCTTGGCGGCTGTGGCTTTGTGATTAGAGCAGTCATCCTTCAATGCAAAAGTTGGGGGTTCAAATCCACCAGCAGTCACATGCTGAAATGTCCATGGGAAAGACACTGAACCCCTCATTGCCTCCGAAGTGTGTCCCATCGGTGTACGCATGTGATACAGCACTGATTAGGCTGTTTAGAACGATTTGTTCAATTAGCTTCGTAGAGATAGAGAGCTGTATGAATGGGTAAATGAGGGAACAGACTATGTTGTAAAGCGCTTTGAGTGTCTTGATAAGATGGAAAGGTGCTATATAAGTACATTCCATTTGTAAATCTGAGGATGCAGGTTTGAGCCCATGTTGTGTCAGGACGGACATCTGCCATAAAACAATGACCAAATCATTCATACAAGTCTGCTTACTGTCAGGACCCCTACAGGAGGGAGCAGCCAAAACAACAACAAACTTTGGAAATGGCTAATAGAAATCAGGGTTCATTTATGACACGTCACATTGAAGCAAGGATTAAGCTGCAAGATGGTGTAGTGAGATATATACTAGTGCATTAGAAAAACTTGTAAATATTGTATTTTGTTCAAATATGATGAATAAATACCTTATCTATGGGTCACTTGCATTAAATGTTTGCATTTTTTTACTAAAGAATAATTGGAAGCACTTTTCTGAGCAGTACGAACAACTAACGATTTAGAGTAGAAAAACCCTAATTTTGAAATACTTTCCCTAAGCTAGTATAGTATTTTTTACTATATATACTTTTATAGTATAGTGAAGTATATAAAATCTTCATTATAATTCACTAAAAATAGGATTCGGACCAATTTTATACCAATTAGCTAAACAAGTCGAGCCATTTCTCTGAAACTGCTCATATTCAGGATGGTCTAGGCATCATAAAGGGTTTAAAAGGCCAGGAATCTGAAAATGTGCTTTGTGTAGTTTAATCAAAATATGACCTCATCCCTGATTTGATGTTATGGGTCACATTTAGGAATTCTATGTGCTAATCAGTCTACGATGTGTCTTAGTTAATTAGACAACGGTTTGCTGACTAAAATTATGTTGCAGCTGTGGGTATTGAATTTCTTCATCCTATGCAATTAACAGAATGAGACCTTACAGTGGAGGAAATGGTTTATATAAAGTTAACTATCATCCAGGCTAATAAAGTGTACTGAAGCATCACAAACGTCAGCATAAACCTGGATGTTATTGTCTTGTCAATAACCTTCCCAATCACTTCACACTGAGAGGAGGAATGAATAAATTTCATGTTATTCAAGGCAACATAAGACCAATCAAGCTTGAATAATTATTATCAAGGCTGCTGATTATTACTACAGTTTTTTTATTGTTGCCAAACAGTGTGAGCTAATGAAGGATTTCATTTCTGTAAAGAAAGAAAACACTTATTGTTTAAAGTGTTTCTAAGACGTACCACTCTTACTGTCATCTCTGCAGAACATCTCTAAAGACAGTGGTGGAGAAAGTACTCAAACACTACTTAAGTAAAAGTACAAATACAGAGACAAAAATTTACTCTAGTAAAAGTACCGCATTAATGTTTTTACTTAAGTAAAAGTAAATAAGTACTTACTTTTAAAAATACTTAAGTATTAAAAATAAAAGTACTTGCTGAATGTATTACCTAATGCAATCTAGCTGGTTTTTTTTTTTTTTTTTTTTTTTTTTTTTTTTTTTTTTTTT
>NC_056508.1:41759155-41761023 GCF_014905685.2 Nematolebias whitei | reverse complement strand
AAAAAAAAAAAAAAAAAAAAAACTAGTATGAGTTTTTATAACTGCTTATTGTTGTTGCTGTTGTCCATTGTTGTCATCTTTCTTTGTTGAAATCAGGTCTCTCTTGTAAATGAGTCCTCGAGGCTCAATGGGATTTACCTGTATAAATAAAGGTTGATTGAATGCAATGGTCTACATATTAAGTGTGCCTACAGTATGTATATTTTCTGTAATACATTAATAGTGTTGAGCCATTTTAATGAACAATGCTGCAGATAATACATGTTTTTATTGTGTTTACTCTGTGACACAGTTCACACTTGGACTTGTGATTCTGTGCAGCAGAATTTCAGGGATGACATGCAGAGTTAAATGTCATTAAGCAAAATAAGAAAGAGGAATGATTATATCTTTGATAGTTTTATTTAACACAAAGATAAATCAATGTGTCATTTTAACTGCAGTAAACACATTTAAGTAAAAGTTGTCTGCCTGAAAAAAGGAGCATTAGACCTAACAAAGGAATAAACTCTGATCATTTCAACTCCAGTTTGTCATCAACTCTAGTTAAAATACTGTCTTGTCAAACTTGTAATGGGTCAATAGTGAACAATATTTAACTTCCTGACACCATTTTCAAAACTTGGACCTGAGTGTCGAGACATTTGGAGACATCTCTTGTCTCCTAACATCCCATGAACTGACACATTTTAATATTGCAGCAAGAATTTCTTGTTCAAGTTTAGAAGAAGTTGGTTTTCAAAGTTTTTTGAGTCCAGTCTGGCTCTTTTGGGAGAGAGAATCTGTCCTGCTGTACTGAACAGTCTTTCAATAGTCTATCAATAATCTTTCAATAAGGCCACGGGTGATGTGTATCTTCTGGCTGACTCTCCACAGTGGAATCCAGTTTGGGTGTGTTAGCTGTGCTGTGGGTGCACCCAGTTCAATGATGTATATATACTAGAATATACGTCATTGGACCAGCTCTTCTTGAAGGCGGGTCTAACGTTACCTGCCCACTTTGCAGTGATGGAATGGACCGACTTCTCTCTCACCATTAGTTACTTTCAAACTAACGAGCAAATCAAAAAACTGCAACATGATTGTAACGCAACACATTATAGAAATGTAGTGTAGTAGAAAGTACAGATACTTAATGTAAAATATAGTGAATAAAAGTCGAAAGTACCCATGTTTAACTCTAAAGTAAAGTACAGATACATGAAAAATTCACTTAAGTACAGTAATGAAGTACTAGTACTTAGTTACATCTCACCACTGTCTAAAGGGAAATAAACATAAAATTGTATTTACATTTTGTTAAAATTGTCTGTAAAACTGACAAAGTTGTTGCTATTTGTCTGTTTGCCAGGATCAATTAGCAATAGCGGTCATCTTGAATAAAGTTGACTCCAAAAGTTGGGCATCCAAAGATTACTTTTTTTATGTTGCATTAAAATCTATGTAGCAGATGGTGAGATATTTTGCTAACAGACCCACGAACACACACATGCAGATGCTAGCACAGGTGGAAATCAAACTATCGTTCCAGAATGCAGTGAAGTCAAACTCCTCTGTCTTTTCTATCAACAAAACAAACTTATGATTCACAGCTGGTCTGTACCGTTACATCTCCTGCCTCCATCTTGCAGAGTATTAAGTTCCCACAATGCCCTCCGTGTCTCCCTGTTTGATTACATTCATTCTGTGATGAAGCTAAGCGGCAGTCTGTCCTGTAATCTCTGTCATTCATCAATGTCAGCCTTAATAGAGGCAGAGAGGAAAAGGAGTGTAAGGAAGGCCTGTGGGTAAACCTCCTGAGACTGGCTGTATATCCGATCATGTGTGTGTGTGTGTGTGTGTGTGTGTGTGTGTGTGTGTGTGTGTGT
>NC_056508.1:41755548-41758048 GCF_014905685.2 Nematolebias whitei | reverse complement strand
CGTCTGAGAACCTGAGGGACAGCTGGTTCCAGACACCTGATGGGTTTTGACTCTGACATTTTAGTGTTTGAGGCGATTCATCTACAGCAGTGAAGCCAATTCCAGTAACTTCAGCAGTATTTTATTTCCATGTTCAAGCCCATTTTCATACTATGCTAATTTACTGTGCTTTCTAATTCTGTAATCCAGGACGTGGTAATCCCAACAAACACAATAAATTTTAAGGTTTGGAACTAGAGGAAGGGCAGCACGGTGGCGCAACTGGTAGAGCTGCTGCCTCTCAGCGAGCAGGTCCCTGGTTCAAATCCCGGTCCGGGGGCCTCTCTGAGTGGAGTTTGCATGTTCTCTCCGTGCATGCGTGGGTTTTCTCCAGGTACTCCGGTTTCCTCTCACAGACCAAACACATGCATGTTAGGCTGATTGGTAACTCTAAATTGTCCCTAGGTGTGAATGAGAGAGTGAATGGTTGTTTGTCTCGTTTGTCTCTATGTGTTCCTGTGATGGAGACCTGTCCAGGGTGTACCCCGCCCCTCGCACAGTGATTGCTGGACATGGGCACCAGCGACCCCCGTGACCCAAAATGGAAGAAGCGGGTAAAAAGATAATGGATGGATGGATGGAACTAGAGAAAGATAATATTCTGTAACTCCTCAGACTGATGAAGCCCTCCGGATAGAGGGAGAAACGTCTCTATAAAAAAGAAACTGTCCAGACGACCTGACTGAGAATTATTGGATTTGATACCTGGATGATTGAGCATGAACTTTGTTGCCTTGAACCACTTTGGATGTGGCTGCCTACCTGGGAGGAGTCAACGGGGGACAGGACTGCCCCCAGAAACCATCTTAGCTTCAGCAAACTGGTTGGTTCACTTAAGAAGTTTACTGCTTGGTGGGAAAACAGTTTACTGGAACTCCTCTGACTGATGAAGCCCTCCGGATAGAGGGTGAAACGTCTCTATCAAAAAGAAACTGTCCAGATGACATGACTGTGAATTATTGGATAATATTCTGTACTGTACAACCCCCATATGAACATTGAGTGTGAAATGATTTTGCTCAAATTTGCTGAAGAAGGTGAAGCTGAGTTGTTGAAGCTATAATAAACAGAAAACATTGGCTAAAAGCTATTAAAAAAAAACAGAACCCAACAGAAACAGAAGTCAGCTAAAAGGAGAAAAACAGTGACTAAAAGCAAAAAGAGACAGAACTATAACAAAATATGTCCAAATGCAAGTAGCAGAACAATATTTAAAAATTAAAAGCATTAGAAGACAAAAATACAGCAATTATGCTGAAACAGATTAAAAAAAAAAGGAAATTATGATTTATTTCATCCTCAGCTGTTTTCTATACGTGCAATTTCTGCCTACTTTTCCCCACAACGCATTCTGCACAGTTTAAACCTCTCAAGTTTACACATCATTCATTTATTATCTGAAACTGTTTTCTCTTCATATGCTTGTTTGCGTGCTTGCTTGTTGAGGATTAGCTTGTTTACATGCACAGAAAACCAGCTGTCCAAGTCAGTTAGACTGTAAGGATCAGTTTTTGTTGGAATTCATTTTTGAAAGATCCAGTGCAGGAAAATCTACTATATAAAACATAAAAATGTTTGCATCATAACAGCTATTTTAATAAATTAAAGGCAGTTTCGGTAGAATATTGTAGTAATTTTTGTACTTAATTGAAAAACAAAAATGTTTTCGTCTTTATAAAGAAAAAAGACTGTATTGTTCTACTAGTACCTCTTCTACACCTGTTTCTGAGGGTGTTTGCGTTTTTACGTAGCGAGGGAGTAACAACTGTGTGGAAGTTTATATATATATATATATATATATATATATATATATATGAAAACCTGCGATAAGTGAAAAACCATGAAGTAGGAATAGTAGTACAAGTAGTAAGTAGTAGTTTATTTTAGTATATATAAGCATTTTAAACCCTTCCCACACTATTGCAATATTCTAAAAAATGTTTCTAAACTGTCATGATTTCCCTCTCTCTGCCTCCGCTGCTCTCAGACACCTGCAAACGTTCTTGGCCACGCCCACCTCTCCTCGCTGCACGGAGAACAGCTGATCAGCGCAGGAGGAATCTTATCCTGTAGTATGGGCTGCACAAAGGTGTAGCAGGTGCTAACTAATTTTAAATAATTTATTTTAAATAAAAATTCCATGCCGATCGTGCGGCTCATCCATCAATCAACCAATTGTGAGTCATGTCCAGTTTTATTTTGAAAAACTGTGATAGAGCGAATCCGCGAAAATCACACTATGAAGTAGCGAGGGACTACTGTATTAATGAATAAACTTACATACATAATCCATATATATATATATATATATATATATATATATATATATATATATATACATATACATACATAATCCATATACATATATACATATACATACATAATCCATATACATATATACATATACATATATACATATATATATATATATATATACATATACATATATATATATATATAT
>NC_056508.1:41713638-41755148 GCF_014905685.2 Nematolebias whitei | reverse complement strand
CATATTCTTCTCAGTCCTTGTTTTTTCCACTTTGAAGCTAGAGAAAATGAAAATGTCAGTGAGATTTGTAATATAAATCTTCTTGATTAAACAGTGGGAACAAAAACTGCCACAAGTGCAGGAGCTCTACCTTTTAATGAGGAGGACACTTCCCTTTAAGGATTTCCTGAGGCTGTGTAAACTGAAAAGGGAAGAGAATGTGCCGTGTTAAAGTTAAACGTGAAGCTGTTTGGGATTGAGTTGAATAAGACGAGGCCCTCCAGTCCCTCCAGTCGTCCCCTCCTTCAGCTCCATGTCATGTCCAGCCGGGGAAGCCTACCTTTAGCTGCAAGCCTGGGATGCTAGGGTTGATCCTGTCCAGCTGTCAATTCCTATCTTTCTGCATGTGTCTGTGCTGGAGAGGATACTCCGGGGTGCTTTGGAGAAGGGAGGGAGATTAGATACAGAGTGCTGATATCTTGCCCACCATGTGTCTTTTCCTGTGCCGCTGCTGGTCGACCCTGGAGAATAGGCTGGTGGAGGCAGCTTTTAAAGAGGCAGAGGAAGAAAGATGCTCCCTGTTGTGATTTCTGCAGACCTCGTCTTTTCATTTTTTTTCCTCTTCTCAACTCTCTGACTCTATCTAACCCCTGTTCTGCTTTCCTGTTTGAAACTCCTGCCATCGCTGCACAGCTGCAGAAAACAAGCGCACTGTAAACAAAAGAGAATGCTTTGCTCCACTGTGTATTTATTTTCTGTTAAATGAATTGTGTGAATGCTGATTCAGTGTTTTTACAATCTAACAACTGCTGCATACTTTGTGCTATTTTAGTTATTCACATCTCAAGATGTTCAGCTCATTCAGGAGGTGGGTGCTATATTTTTTTGTTTTTTGTATATTTTATATTGTTTACCTTTATACACAAAGTTTTTCTCAAATAAATAAGAAATAACTCAGAATCTTTTCAACTCCTTACACTGTCCTCTAAAATTTGCCTTATCAAACTTTCTCTATTTTTGTCATTTGCTTTTTTAAGTTTTACATACAACAAACATCCATACAACTTCTAGCTTTTAGAAAATCTTTAGCTATTTTTAGCTTTTAGCTAGTCTTTACTACTTAAAGCAGCTCTATTCAACTGGTGACCCGGGGGCCAAATCAGGCCCATGGGTGAGCTCAGTGCGGCCCACCAATGGGTTCATTTTTTTTTAAATAAAACTAGATTTAAACCCATAAAATAAACTTATTTAATGACAATTAACTGCTGGATGTTCGGCCTCTGAGCTTTTGGCTTAGCAATTTCTTTGAATAGCCCTGACTTAAAGGTTTTAAGCTAGCTTTTCCTACTTTTAACTACTCTTGCTACTTTTAGCATCAGCTGGCCATTTGTTACTTTTAGTTATGGTTCTGCTACTCCTAGCATTTTGCTAGCCTTTAGTTACTTTTAGCTAGCTGTTAGCTACTATTGGTCTCTAGCTTCAGATTTGCTACTTTTAGCTTTTATTTATCAAGCCTATTGCTATAATGTTTGGCTACTGTTAGATTTTAACTAATGGTTTGCAAATGTCAGCTTCTGGCAAGGATCTTAGGATGTTAGGAAGAACTTTTAGCTTTTAGCTAGCTTTTAAACATGTTTTACAAGTGCTTTGATATTTTAATATATTTAATAGCGCTAACCTTTAATAACGTTACGTAGCCTTTTGCTAAATTTAGCTTTTAGCTTGACTTTTACTTCTTTTACATATTTGCTTCTCTTAGCTACAGCTTTTTGATACTTTTAGCTTCTAGCAAGCCATTTGGTGTTAACCAGCCTTAGCTACATTTAGCTTCCAGCTAAATGTTCTTTTAGCTTTAGAGTCCACAGCACTTTTGGTTAGTGTTTTGCATGTTTTGATTTTTGCCTATAAAGGAGCTTAAATTTTTTGTTACCTTAAAAACTCAGTTTCAGCTTTTCATTGAATTTCAAGACATACAGCACTCAGGATTTTCACTGCGTTTTGCAGAAAAAGTAAGGCCTCTAGTTGTTGTTGTTGCCTTGCAGCTTACTAACCTGCTCTGTGTGTTGGGCACCATTGTCCTGGTAAAAACACAAATGGATCTCTACATTTTGTGCAGTGGTTTCCTTATGGGAGCTGCTGTAGATTCACCTTGGAGATAGCTTTATTGATCCGAACGTCTCTTGGGCTGAGCTAAACACTCACAGCATTCATTGAAGGATTGCTCGGCGAGGTGATTTAATTGTGTTTTTGAACACCGTAGTGGTGGAAACAGGGATATTAAAGCTTTAGGGAAAAGTCAACATGTCAGAAAAATACTGCAACATAGCAACTTATTCAAAATAATATGAAGATAGATCAGTCTCAAAAGTAGTCACACAATTGAGATTTGTACAAGTACAATAAGATCCACAAATGTAACAAAAGTTTTACAAATGTGTACTACAAGATTCATAAATATACAAACTGTTTTTTTCCAAATGTACACATTTCAATTTGCACAATTAGGAATATTCTGTGCATACAAATTGTCAAATTCACGTGCACAGACCACCTGCTGTGGACGCACCAGTCAACATGAGTGCACTGATCAGCTTGCTTGTACATGTGACTTTTGAGCTGGGACATCTGAGCTTTATCAGATTTACTGAGTTATTGGGAACAGACATGGCACAATAGCTCATAACCCCTATATTAATTATTACATAATAACCATCATTACATGAACTAAAAAGGTTTGGTTAGTCTTCCTTAAAAAAAAAACACACAAAAAAAAAAAACTACTGGAAAAATATATATTTTCACGTAATTTCTTCCTCCACTAAAAATGTTAGGTGTATGTGCGTATGTGTTTTAACATAGGGGTTATGAGCTATTGTACCAATTTAGAAATGTGGCTTTTCCCAATAACTCAGTAAATTTGGTAAAGTTCAGATGTCCCAGCTTTGTACCAGCCTTGAACGCAGCATTACCTTTGTGAATCTGGAGCGGCAAGAAAGTCTCAAAAGTCATTTACAAGCAAACTGATCCTTGCGCAGCAGGCGATTTGTCATTTGTGCACTTGTATTTAACAGTTTGTGTGCACAGAATATTCCTACTTGTGCAAATTGACGTGTATATTTGAAAAACTGTATGAATTTATGAATCTTGTAGTATGCATTTGTAAAATTTGTTGCTTGCGGATCTTATTGTATGCTTTCAAATCTCATTTTCCACTTTTGTGACTACTTTTGAAACAGATCTGCCTTCATTAAAAAGATGCTTACCATACCACTAGATGCAGACATGTGCACACTTTAAAACGTAGCCGTCTTCAAACAACAGAAATATTAAGTGGCATTCTTTAGCTTTACCATTAGGTTATATACATCGTTATCATTACAAGTATTTCCTTTTAAGGTTGACTTTTTATAACTCTTCACACAGTTACCCATTGGATGATTAAACGACTATCATTTTTGTTGTTATTGTGAAAGCCAATAATGCAATGATCTTATAAAACACCTAATCAGTGTGCATTTAAACTGTTAGAGGTTTTTTATTAGCTGCTGTGTTGAGGCCACTCCTGTGCTTCCATCTGTTGTGTTTTATAATTAGCCGCAAGTGACACTGCAGCAGAGCAGGGATGGAGTGGACAGTTATAGGCAAAAATTTCCCCTTTTTTAAAAACCTGCTGTTTTTCTGAAGGGAGTTTAATCATGTGTTGTTTTGTTTGTCTGATGGGCTTCATTACACAAATAAGCTTCTAATTAAGCTCTTTTTTAGATGATGTTTTAATTTTGTCTTCATTACTTTAGTAGCAAACATATTGGTAAGTTAAACTCTTGTCTGTCGACACTTTTCTTTATTTCTCAAGGGGAGTAGATTTTACCTGACAGCTTTCCAGCACTTGTTGCTACAGAGGATGAATGCACTTGTAGTAAAATCCCTTTGGGCAAAAGCATCTGTCGGATGTAGTGTGTGGGAAAAAAAGAAGCTCCTTCCATGCTTTCACTACAAGTAAAGACTAAGCATGTAAGGTAGAAACTTTTTCTGCTCTGTGTCTGCCACAGAATGGTTCATAAATAAAGTGTCATTTACTCACGGCTGTTTAAATCTTCATATCATCCATCTCTGTTTTCCGGCTCGTTAGCTCGGCTCCTGCTGCACTGACCACAAACACCCTGCAGGGCATTTTCATCAAGGCTTATAGAAATCATTAAACACCTCACATTGTTGTGCCTTTTCCCTGTAAGCTGAAATGCTGTGTTACATGACTGAGAAGTGACATGTTATGTTTTTTTGGGGGGGAATGTGGAACAATGAAGTATATTAAATTTGATAATTAAACATATTTTCACAAAGGAAGTTGCCTTTATCTTCTCTAATTGGGGACTGCCAGATTCTACAGTACTGTAGAATGGCAGCCACCTATTATTATCCACCTGACTTCGGGTTTCCTAACTTTATTTATACTTTACTCTTCCGTCAACTTTAATGCAGCTTGAACGTATACTCCCCATAAATGTTTTATAAAAAAAAAAACGGCTCGGCTTCGTCATGGGTGCCAATACTTTTATTGGCATTTTGAGTTACCATGGTGACCTAATTTGCAAACGAAGACGCCATTTCTACCCATGCAAAACGCCTGACAGAACACTTCTCACACTAACTGCTGCTGTGAGGTCACATGACTTAGAGTGGAGAGCTCTCTGACGAAAACGTAGAAAGTCACTGTTGGATTTGTTTGAAACTCACAGAAAGTAATCATCAGCTGTATCTCTAGAACTGATTAACATTTGGAGCCATTTTTGGTTCAAGATGGCTGCCGCAGCTACCTCAGCAAACACAAAATTGACTGTAACTCAGTCATTTTTTGAGATGTTGAGCTGAAATTTAGTATGATTGTAGCTGAGGGTGAGTTGTTATACATTCCTAATGCAAATCAAATATCCAAGATGGCCATCTTTGCTAAAAGGGAAAAAAAATATGATAACTCAACCATTGTTAGAGATATTCAGCTGAAATTTTCTTAGAGCGAACCCCAACAAGTAGTAATGTCAAATCAAAATTTAAATTGGCAGCAGCGTTGGAAGTTCCCGTCAAAGTTTCTCCAGGAACTTTCTAGTTTGTTACTTTCACCACTAAGACAGCTAGGTTCAACCTATGAAAATAAACACTTGGTGTTCCTTGAAGGCGTGAATATGAACTGTCAACTTTCACAACACTTTTAGACTAAGATTGTATTATGAAAAGAAGGGACCGAGTTTAAGCCATTTGTAAATGTCGTTATGCACAATTTCATACACTATTCTAATCGCAAGATGTGTTCGTTCTAAGAAAACGTTCGCTCTCAGCACTCCACACCAAATTTGAGCTCATATCTGTTAAATTGGACGAGTTATAGCCGTTTTGTGTTCACCAAGTTTGCATAGCTATGACAACCATCTTGAATGTGGCTGACTCCAAAGGTTACTCAGATGTAGATCCAATAATTACTTTCTGTTAGTTTCATTAAAATGTATCCTGTAGTTCATGAGGTATTTCTGTAACAAACAGACACACATACATTTACACACAGGCAAAAACATTGTCTGCAGGCGTTGGCAGAAACAACTGAGTGTGGAGAACTTAATGCGTTTTGATCAAAAGATTTGAAAATGTCTGAGGGGAAATAATTGTTTATTTTCTCCAACAGGTTGTCTTTTAAAACGCTTTGCAATGAACCTCCTAATTATCCTCATTCCAAACTATTTAGCATGTATTAATCTGTGGAAGGATTTAATTTTATTCTTTTATTTGGGCGGCTGCTAAAAGTTTTGTAGACTTATGAACAGGCAATGGGCAGCACACACCCCAGCTGTGTATTTTTGTTGTGAATTCATTTGTGATTTCTCATTAGTGAGTCTTAAAAGAACACCCTTCATGTTCCGAAGAGACCAAATGATCCTGTGGATTCTGCTTGCTCAGGCTGCTTTGTCTTTGAGTCCGCTCAGGCTTTAAGCTTCTGGCAGGTTCTGTGCGCAGCCGATGGCAGCTGTTTACCGCTCAGCTGTTTAGAAGCTCATTATTAGGGCATGCCGCTTGTTATGAGGCCGTGCGAGACACTCGTTACTTGCTAATTATTTCTGAAGAGCTGCCTGGCGAGTCTGGATGGAAATGAAATGTGAGGGGTGCAGAGGAACATGAAGTTTGTCAGGGGAGATGGAGGCTGCAGTGAGAGAGGTCAGAGGCTTCCACGTCCCTGCTGAGTCTTCAGGAGAACATCTTGAATTTAAGTTTAGTTTGTGGCTTTAATAGATGTTGTAAAATACGTAGTGTGCTTTTTGAACTTGTGCAATGAAACTTTTCCATCTGCATTGTTTGACATCTACATCTTGTGGATTTTTTGTGTGTTTTAGGTGCAGACTTCACATAAAAAATTATGGCCATACTAGAACTAAGAGTCTCATTAATAATGTGTCCAGACATGTGAGAAGTGCTAATGAGGCTATAAACAGAATAATAAACCAGTTCCTGGACTAGACTGCTCCTTTTTGTGTGTGAAAGTAAATCATTCATGTTAAAAAAAATAATAACCCTTACTGAACATACAAGATGTGCAGAAGATCTTATTTTACTTCATATTACTGTTAAAAGGCTAATCAAAAAGTTACGTTCAAAGTGGCTTTTGAAATGGGATTTTAGTGCAACAATTTATTTAGCAAGAAAATCACTTTTGGATTCCACATGCAGGATGTCAAATTTAAAAATCAGCTTTTAGCTACTGTTTTGCTCATTTTATCCTTGAGCTATGTGTTTTTTTCCCTTATTGTAGCCTTTAGCTACAGTTAAACTACAGTTTTGCTGATTTTAGCTTTTAACTAGGGCTTTAATTGTTTTTGCTTTTAGCTACTGTTCTGTTTGTTTTTGCTTCTAATAAACTTCTAATCGTTTTAGCTATTGCATTGCTTTTTTGTACTTTAAAATACAGTTTAGCTACTTTTAGCTATTCTTATGATGGATTTAGCTTTTAGCTTCTGTTTTGCCTCTTTAGTTTTTGCTACTGTTTAGTGCATTTTACCTTTCAGCTACTGTTTGTTTTTTTGTTTTTTTTACCATTTTTTTTTTTTTTTTCATTTAGCCTTTATTTATCCAGGTTAGTCTCATTGAGCCACGAGAACTCATTTTCAAGAGAGACCTGTTTAGGGAGCACATGGTGGGGGTTAAGGGCCTTGCTCATGGGCCCAGAGTGGGGTGAATGAGGGTGGGGGCAAGTGTGAGTGTTTCACCTACCCCACCCACAATTTTGATGTTGTCGGGGCCGGGGCGTGAACCGGCGATCTTCAGATCACAAGCCCACCTCTCTAACCTCTGCGCCACCACTCCCCAAATCTCTTCAGGTAATTTTAGCTTTGTCATTTTAGCTTTTTACAACTGTCCTGCTTGTTGTAGCTTTCTGATACTATTCTGATCATTTTAGCAGTTCACTACTATTTTGCCGGTTTTATGTTTTAGCTACTGTTCATCTTTTTAACTTTTTGCAACTTTTTGATTGATTTGGCTTTTAGCTGCTGCTTTGGTCGTTTTAATTTTTAGCTACTGTTTTGTTCATAATACCTTTAAGTTACAGGTTTTTTTATCCTTTTAAGTCTTTACATTAGGTTTGTTTGTTTCAGATTTTAGCTACAGTTTTTCTGGATGCAGCTTGTGTTTTCAACACCCTGTCAGCCTCCTCATTTATGTTTTGTTTGATATTTCATTAAATTATGCTCATACAACTGAAATAATTTGGAGAATGATTAAAAGATGAGGTAGAGGATAGTTTATTTTAGGATATATGGGAAATATCACTTACTGTATTTAAACTGTAACTGGAAGTTGTTATAATCAGGATAAAGAAGCTCTTCCTACATAAAAATGACAAATATCCCTAAAATTGGAGATGACGTAAAACCAATTAAGGAAACGTGTCAGCTTCAGAGTAAGATTTAACCTTTCACTGAAACAATGAAAATGCATATTTAATAACCTTAAATTTCCTTTTTCATTTTGGTTTAGTTCTTAGAATTTAGTAATTTTCAATAAGCATAACTTACAACTATGATGTTAACTGTGACGTACCGTTCACGTCAGAAGTGAATTTAAAGGAGCAGTTCACATAAACATACACAGATAATCAAATACTTTGCAAACATCACATTTAAAGCCCAATTTTTACGACGGCCTTATAATAACATTTTTACCTTTCAGGCTTGACTCTGAGGCTGCATCTTTTTTTTTTTACAAGCAGAAGCTTAAAGTCAATAATTTATGATGAAAGCTGAACAACTCACGTTCTTTTTGTTTCTTCTGATTCTAAGCAAAAGAAAAAAAGTGGTGAAAAGTTTTTCCAAAGAGGTTTTCAGTTTTAAAAAACTTTCTGTGTGCGACTAAAACTGATAGAGAAAGTAAAAAAGTCTCAGTCATCTTCTCCAGCAGATAAATATACAGTTGTACCTTAATCCACCCTGTGATAAGTTTTACAAACACTTAAAACTATAGACTATAGTCTTATGTAGTCTTTAGTGTTTAGTCTTATATAGTCGTAGTTTTTGCTTTGCTTTGTTTTTTGTTTTTTTGAATGTCCAGAGGACCAGATTGAACTTGTTTAGATTTTTCTACCTGGATTATTGAACATGCATCAGGATATAGACTATAGTAATTATATATGAACTTGGGAAGGTATGTTGCTGAATGTTTGTGATTTATTGCGCACATGATTTTAATTTAATTTCACCTCGTTGCTCATCGTTATGACATGCTGCTCCAAATAACATGTATGTGTTTGTGGACCTTCAGCACTGTTGGTTCTACCAGCGTTTCTACTTGAGCTCAATTTCCTGCTGTTCTGGTCCAAATCCCAACAGCGCTGGTCAAACGGTGTTTTTTCCTCTTACTCTAATAAAAAAAGGTTAAATGAACGAGGCTGCCTGAGCCAGAGGGTTCGAACAGAACACCGAGGATGAGGCTTCGTGAGATTCGACAAAACAGATTTACAAACACTGCGCCAGAAATGACTCGCGCACCGTCGCCGAGACATTAATCCCACACTGAGAGAAGAATTCAGAGGAACTGGTGAAACTGCTTTTTCTGCTTAAACAAATAGTGAGTGTTTTTATTTATTTATACAAAAAAAAAACGTTTTACATGTGGCAAACGTTACTCATAATAAACCTTTTTCAGTTCGGTCAGAAAGTCTGAGTACTGACATTAAAACTCAAAGAGAAAAGAAGCTGAACATGAGCTAAAAGGTAAGGAGCTAAACAGTAGCTAAAAGCTAAATGAAACAACCCCTAGCTAAAAGCTACATGGTGTGAAATGCTAGCTAAAAGCAGTTAAATGTTAAATATAAGTATAAAGTAGCAAATGACTAGCTAAAGTAGTAAAACATTAGCTTCAAGTAGCAAAAGGCTACAAGAAGCAATCACTAGCTAAAAGCTACATGTAGCTAAAGGTTAGGTAAATGTCGCAAAATAGTAGACATAGGCTAAAAGTAGCAAAAAGCCCACTTAAACGTAAAAGGAGCAAAACTTATCTAAAAGCTAAATATAACTAAAGGCTAGCTAAAAGCAGCAAAATGGTAGCTAAGCTAAAAGTAATAGTAGGATAGCTAAAGTAGCAAAACAATAGTTAAAAACAGCAAACAATTAGTGAAAATCTAAAGTTAGCTACAATTAGCAAAAGTCTAGCTATGTCTAGCTAAGGGAGAAAATCACGAGGTAAAAGCTAAAGTAGCTTAAAGGCAAAACTAAGCACAAGAATTCAATGATGTCACAATCAGTGGTGGATAGGACCCAAATGCAGACAGACTCTGAGGAGTTTGAGTAAAATAAAAAACAGTTTTGTGTTGTGTGTTTCCTTGACTGACGAAGCCTTCCGGATGGAAGGTGAAACGTTTCAGAAAAATAAAAAAAGAAACTGTCCAGATGACCTGAGTGAAAATTGTTGGACTAAAATAAGACCTAACAATGAAATATAAAAAACACAAAAGATCTAAACTGAACCATAAAACACAACAGAACCCCCAAAAAACAAAAATAAACCATGACAGGAAAACTAAGATGAACTAAAGGGACCAAATAAAATCACATAAAAGCACAGAAATGACAAGTTAAAAGCTAAAAGTAAACGAATGATAGCTAAAAACTAAATGCAGCAAAAGAAGATAAGAACAGATCAATGCTGTAGCAGATTTCCAAGAGAACAATGATTTTTACGGAACTAAAGAGATCTTAATGTATTTTTATGGTGGGAATATTTGTAAATTAAGGTAAATATTTTAAAAAGTACAACAACAAAAAAAGAACCAAGAGCCCTGGCAACCATCTTGTGGATGAGCTGAATGTTTTGCTGTAAGAACAGCTAAAATAGTATGCAAACATAGTTAGATTCCAAAAATGTACGAAAAAATAGAGACCAGAGGGAACACTGCATGCATGCTAAATCAACATTCACACAATAACAAAGCATTATATTATTTTATACATTCTACTCCTCAAAGATGTTAAAAATCATCTGCTCCCCCTTCAGCTCTCTCTGCCCACACACCGTCCTCCTTCCTTCCAGTCATTTTCATCCTCAAATGAATTCACGTTTTGATTCTTCCAACGTATCAGTCGCTCAGAAACAAACAAAAGCTCGCTCTAATTACCACCCGCCCATTAATTCGATCTCTGGTGAAAAAATTTTTTGGACTGCCGCACAAACACTCTCTTCTCTGTCTCTGTTGTTTCTCGTGTTCATTTGCCTTCTTACGGCCTGATCCTGCAGGGGAGAACGGGTGCGCTCAGAGCCTGACGGCCACCTCGCTGCAGCTTCACAGCTCTGACTCCACGAGTTGCCCTGAAGCTCTTCTCACTTCATCTCTGGGATCGTTCGAATGCTTCGGGGCAAAGAGAAGCAACTCATCGCAGCCTCGACAGTCACACTGTGAACATCAGATACAGTCATTTTTAGGAGATACTGCTGGTCCTAATGGTTCAGTGATTGTTATATGAGAATAAAGTGAATATAGAGGTTTGTAAATTAATTAATTGACACTTTTTTTCCTCATAAAAAATGAACTAAGCTCATTTTACATCCTTCAAATCTTTAGATCTGTTTACAACCTTTTACTGCTCCTTTCACATTTTGTTCTGGTTCAGATTCTTTCAGCTTCCTTGTGCAAATATAAACTTTTTCAGCTATTTTCAGCTGTTTTGTGCTCCTTTCAGCTTCTTTCTGCTAACTACAACATTTATATTCTTCTAATTTCTTAATTTCAGCTTGTTATGCTCCTTTCAGCTTTTCTGCAAGTTTAAGCATTTTCTACTATTTCAGCTACTATTTAGCTGTTTTTATGCTAAATTAAACTTTTTCAGCTAATTCCACATTTTTTGCACTCATTACAACTTTTTTCAGCCTAATTCAGCAAAAATGTGTTCTTTCCACTTCCTTTTTGTAATTTCAGCTTCTTTCTGGGATTTTATTTTTAGCTACGGTACTTTTCAGCTGGTTTTTTTTGTTTTTGTTTTTGTTTTTTGTTGTTGTAGCTAATTTCATCTTTTTATTTCCACTTTTTGAGCTTCTTTCTGCTTCTTTCAGAAAACATGTTCTTTCTGCTTTATTCTGTTAATTTAAGCTTTTTTTTTTTTAGCTAATTTCAGCTATTTTCAGATAAATTCAAGTTTTTCTTGATAATTTCTGCTAGTTTCAGCTTGGTATGCTCCTTTTGTTTTTTGTTTTATTAGTTTCAGCTTTATCTGCTATTTCAGCTACTATTTAGTTGTTTTAATGCAAATTCTATTTTTTACAACTAATTCCAAATTGTTTTAGTTCATTTCAGCTCTATCCACTTGAGCTTCTTTCTGCCTTTTCAAATACTTTTCAGCTGTATTTTTTGTTGCTAATTTCAGCATTTTTAGCTAATTTCCTAATTTTTGTGCTAATTTCTGCTTATTTAAACATAATTCAGCAAATATGTGTTTTTTTTTT
Source organism: Nematolebias whitei (assembly GCF_014905685.2). NCBI lineage: Eukaryota > Metazoa > Chordata > Actinopteri > Cyprinodontiformes > Rivulidae > Nematolebias > Nematolebias whitei. The sequence goes on along the minus strand of NC_056508.1, from coordinate 41,743,199 downwards.
TTGCTTTGTTCTGCTAATTTAGGCTTGTTCTTTAATTTCAGCTAATTTTAGCATTTTTTTAAGCTAATTTCAGCCGTTTTTCAGCACGTTATTCTGCAATAAGCATCCACACTGCATTGTGAAAACACAAATGCAATTTCTCTACTTTAACATTTTTTTCCTCTTGGCCTTTGGATTCTCAAGATATTTTTGAAGCATCATTAAAACCAGGAAAAAGCTGTTTTACTAAAAGATTTAAAAGAATTTTACTTCAGTTGATCTGTAAATTACTAAAAATGCTGGATAGGGACTTTTTTCTATACTGTGTCCAAAAAAGAAGCATTTTGTGTTGTCAGCTTCACAGATAAATGGGAAGAGAATTATTCTTCTGAGAACATTTTCAGAGGATCTGTTTCCTCCTCAGCACTTTTTATGTCTCCGCTCTGAATATTGTCTAGAAAAGAGGGACTGTGGGCCTTGTTGCCGGCTGTGTAATGTCAAATCGATGCCTGGTGCGTTTCAGGTTTCACAAATGAAAAATACAAGCAGATTTGATCAATGTACAAGAGGGGTGTATGACTGTAGGCTTGTACTCCTCATGTAATACAAGAGGGATCCATACGGCAGTCAGACATGAATCCATGAATCAAGATGAAAATCAGCTGTTTTTGGCACAGGAGTGGCACGTCTTATTGACGGAGTAAGGCAGACAAATTTATGCAAGGGCATGTGGCAAAAATTAGGAATTATCCAGATTGCGTTGGGTAGTGGTGGCTAATCCTGGTGCTCGAGGGTAACTATCCTGGCTGCATGCTTTAGAGAAGCTTCAACATCTAATTTGAATGAATGGGTGATTAACAGCTTCTGCAGAACTTGAAGAGGTCATTCATCCATTGAACCAGGTGTGTTGGAGCAGGAAACCAATAAAACATGCAAAGTAGTGGCCCTCAAGGACTGAATATTAAAAGTTAAACACAGACACAGTGTTCAACTCCTCTGGATGGGAAAAGACAAATATTACTGGTTTCTTTAAACCACACGAGGCTTGAGATGTTTGGGAATAGTTTTATATGTAAGGAAAAATATATGTAAATTAAAATGTCTACCTATTAAAATACACACACATCTTTAGTTTAGTTGTAGTGTTAGCAATATATCTCAAAGAACAAGTGGTCTTTAATGGAAACTGCAGAAAGAAATCTTTGGGTTTACATCTGTAACTGAATAACTTTTGGAGACAACCTAATTCAAGACGACCACCACAGCTAATCAACCTTAGCCTCCATAAAAATGGCTGCACCTCAATGAGTTGTACATCCATCCATCCATCCATTATCTTCTGCTTGATCCAAAGTCGGGTCGCGGGGGCAGCATCCTGAGCAGGGAGGCCCAGACATCTCTTTCCACAGCCTCCTCTTCCAGCTCTTCTGGGAGGATTCCAAAGTCTTCCCAGGCCAACCAAGAGACATAACCTCTCCAGCATGTTCTGGATCTTCCCTGGGGTCTCCTCCTAATTGAAGACATGACTGAAGCATCTCCCTAGTGAGACACCCAGGAAGCATCCTTACCAGATGCCAGAACCACATCAACTGGCTCCTCTCGATGTGAAGGAGCAGCGGTTCTACTCCGAGTCTCTCCTGCATAACTGAACTTCTCACCCTATCTCTGAGCGAGAGTCCAGCTACTCTGCGGAGGAAACTCGTTTCAATCGCTTGTATCCATGATCTCATTCTTGTCGCTACCCAGAGTTCATGGCCATAGGTGAGGGTAGGAATGTAGACTGACCGGTAAACAGAGAGCTTTGCCTTACAGCTCAGCTCCCTCTTCACCACAATGGACCGGCACAGAGTCTGCAGTACTACAGACGCTGCACCAATCCATCTGTCAATCTCATACTCCATTCTTCCTTCACTCATAAACAAAACCCAGAGATACTTGAACTCCTCCACTTGAGGCAGAACCTCACACTCGACTCGAAGAGAGCAATCCACCATTTTCCGACTGATTTGATTGTACAAATAATGAGCTAAAATTTGGTGCACTAACAGATCACGTGAAATCATGGACCATTGCAATAATTCATGAGATTGTATTTAATCTTATTTTCAAAGTTTGACCTAAATGGCTAAATCTAGAGCTGACTTTAGTCTAAAACTCTGACATGAAAGGCGTTCAATATGTATTCATTCAGAGGCATTTAGGTAAATTTAATGTGCAAAGGCTACAGTGTTGTGTTTTCTGTGACTCAACACTGACGTAGTGGAACAATCTTACATTTGATCTCTTAACTCATACATCCATTTCTATTTTGTTTCTTTTAATTTTGTCATTGAAGAATAATCATATACGATTTCTCCTTGTCACTGTTGTCCGAGTGTTTTAAACTTTGTAAGTCTACAGGTGCTAGCAAGAAAACAACACCAAGTCACAGTATTGTGTCTGTTTCTTGATTTTTCCTCCAAACCAAATAATCCAAGCGTACTTTCAGCAGACAAGCCCAAAACGATGTGTGTCTGCCAGCTGCTTGGGCTGTGGGGACAGTGCTGCAGAGACAGGGAGGAAATCCTCGTTCTTGGACTTGAAATGTATAAACGATGGTATCTTTGATTGTCAGAAAGAGGCTTTTCCCATGTTACTGTAAAGACGACACTTTTTGGTGTTGGTTTTGTGGGGGTGTCGTTCGATTCAGATGTAAGAACTTTATCTCTCTCCCCTCACAAGTAATCCTAATTCATGTTTGACAAATTTCATCCTGAACTGAGCAACTATTTCCAAGGATTTTCCCAATATAGTAGTCCCTCGCTACTTCGCAGTTAGTTTTTTGCAGACTCGCTCTATCGTGGTTTTTCAAAATAAGATTGGACATGACACACAACTGGTTGATTGATGGATGAGCTGCACGATCGCCATGGAATTTTTTATTTAAAATAAATTATTTTAAATTATTTAGCACCTGCTGCACCTGTGTGCAGCCCACACTGTTGGATAAGCTTCCTCCTGCTGGAGGAACCTGGTCCTAGTTTTTAATTTTCCAAACTTCATTCTTTAGTCATTAAATATGTGTGTGTGTGTGTGTGTATTTATGTATAGTACTTGGCCTTTTTGTGTCAACGTACTCTTATTTATTTGATCTGTACTCGCAAATATCAGGAGTAATTTTGTTTTCACTGCACTGTGACATACTTTTTATATTAATGTGTGTGCTAACATTGATCAGACGTCTTTTGTCACCCGTGCTTCTATAAATATCTGCTGCTGTGCATAAAGGTTGAGTTTAATAAATACTGTTCTGATATTTTTCAAGGATTTTAGAGTTATACAACGTATGCACATATCACTCTTACAATAAAACTTATTAAAACCATGCTGAGCACATTTGCATCAAACAAATCCACAAGATTTTATTTTTTTTTAGTTTGATCGTCTTTTTGAAAGCCTGAAAAAGAAAATAAACTTAAACAAGCAAAATGTAGATGTGAGAATATATTCAAAGTCAAAATGGGTTAAATTTTATTTGGTGTTTGGAAATTAAAAGATTTGTTCATTTTGATTCATGTTGTAAGATTGACTCGTTAATAGTTGTTTTTAAGTACTTTCTATTAAATTATTTATCCCACTTTTAATTTCTGAAATAGTACCTGAAGTTTAATGTCACATTTACAAGATAAACCCTTCTTCAGTTTGTGTTTATAAACTTTAAATTCATCATTACATATTTTATAAAACTAGCCTCGCAGCTGTTTATTGCTGTTTTCTTGGCGCATCACTGGGAGCTGCGCTGTCTGAACTGAAAGAGCCGGCTCTGATGAACTCCGTCTGCTCTGTGTGTTTTTCAGCCATGTTTACAGAGGTGCCTCACGATATGACGGCTCAGAGAGGGCAGGATGTGGAGATGGCCTGCTCCTTCAGAGGAGCTGGAACGCCGTCCTACTCGCTGGAGATCCAGTGGTGGTACATTAGGAACCATCTGGACTGGACGGACCGACAAGCCTGGGAAATTAACGAGGTCATTTTCATCGTCTTCTGATGTGAAATTAGTCCATCTTTTTTTTTTTTTTTTTTTTACAATAACTAAACAATTTCTAAACTTACCAATGCGCTCTTTGCTGGACTTTAGTTTAAAGGATAATTACACTATTTACTTATTCAAATTTTATGAATCATTGTAGAAATACTGGTAAACTGAGCAGTACACAAACATAGTCTACTGCTCATTTTCTACATATAGGATTTATAGATTTAAGATTTAAGTTGTTATATATAGGTTAATTGACAAATACAGTAATATGGGAGTTGGGGAATGACCTTCTGATATATGTAGTAATTTTATACTATGAGAAAAGCACTGTCAATACTCAACTTATTGAAGCTTGTCCTCTTCTAAATTTTTATTTTATAAAAAAAAAAAATATATATATATATATATATATATATATATATATTTATATATATATATATATATATATATATATATATATATATTATAAGGCAGCACAGTTGGTAGAGCTGCTGCCTCTCAGAGAGCAATGTTGCCCTGGTTCAAATCCTGGTCCAAGGGCCTTTCTTGGTGGAGTTTGCATGTCCTCTCCGTGCATGCATGGGTTTTCTCCAGGTAATCCTCCCACAGGCCAGAAACATGCATGTTAGGTTGATTGGTCACTCTAAATTGTCCCTAGGTGTGAGTGAGCGAGTGAATGGTTGTTTGTCTCTATGTGGCCCTGGGATGGACTGGAGACCTGTCCAGGGTGTACCCCGCCCCTCGCACAGTGATTGCTGGACATGGGCACTGGTGACCCCCGTGACCCAAAATGGAAGAAGCGGGTACAATATAATGGATGGATGGATGGATGGATGGATGGATATTATTCATCTAACCTTCTGAGATCCTGCATCCTGATGTTGAGGTCATTGGTTTTGAAGGGGTTGTCCTTAATAAGGGGGACTAGATTTTTGAGGGGGTCAGTTGATTGGGGTTGGGGTGGGCAGTGTTGCACTAAAAAGCTGCATGCATGCAAAGGTTTAAGAACGACTCTGTCACAGTATCTAACGTGAGAGCAGGTGATCATGTAAAGCAGCTGCCGCTAACTGACCTTAGCAAACAGGAAAATGGCAACTTTGTCCATTTTACAGATACTGAGTTGACATTTGGCGTGATAGTAACTCAGAAACATTCACAACACATACTCTGAGTGGTAACAGATCACACAAAATCTGTGTTGAAAACTGGAGCATGCAAGGCAGCAGGTGACAAGTTTTCCTTTAAGGACTGTCCGTTTCAGTTTACTCGTTGTTTGCATCGAAGGTAACGAAAGATGCAAATACTGCACACGATCTTTTGAAGACCAGAATAACTCTAATGAATCCATGTTCAATTAAAAAAACTTTCTGCTATTTATAGTAAAAATAACTTATTTACAAAATGTATTGAACCTTTTGTTGTTGTTTTTTTGCCCATGTATTTCTATTCACAGCACATATTTAAATACATTTCAACTAATTTTATCTTCTAATCTTTGTTCTAGGTGGCTACAGAGGAAGAGACACCAAAAGATGCCACAAAGATAAGTGTGAGTCAGTGCTCTGTGTGCTGGTATCTTCAAGTTTTAATGGTAACACTTTACAATAAGGTACACAAAAATTTGATTAACTACTAGGGTACGCCTCAGGAACGAATCAGGAGCGAATGGGTAGTTAACCAGTACTTACTGGGGAACACAGAGCCAAGCCTTATTAGGGAACTACTGGTTTGTTACCACAAAAACAGAGGAGAAATTCTCCATGTGGGTTCTGAATAAACCCTGCACCAGTGAGGTCACAGCTCAGACATAGTTAAGATGAAGCAGTACAAAACTATGAAATCAGTTCTTACCACTGATTAGTGGTAAGAATCCAGTAAAACCAGTAATCAGTAGGAAACTGTTTTTTGACAGTTATGAGCTGTGACCTCACAGGTGCAGGGTTTATTCAGAACCCACCTGGATAAGTTCTCCTCTGTTTCTGTGGTAACAAATGGGTAGTTAACCAGTAAGTACTGGTTAACTACCCATTAGCTCCTGATTCATCTCTCTTTGGTTACCATGGTAACTACCCATTTGTTCCTGATTAGTCAGGATCAGAATCAGTTTATTATTGCCATGTCAATGAACGAGGTTCACAAACTAGGAATTTGCTTCGACATAAAGGTGCGAATAGTATTAAAGTAAAATAAAGTAAAAATGAAAACATTACATAAAGCATGTGTACACCCATAAATAAAGTAAAAATGAAAACATAACATAAAACATGTGTACACCCATAAATAAAGTAAAAATGAAAACATAACATAAAACATGTGTACACCCATACAATAGAATAGTTCATTTTTGCTTCCCAGGTAACTAACCAGTAGTCCCCTAATAAGTCTTGGCTGTGTATTCCCCTGTAAGTACTAACTACCCATTAGCTCCTGATTTGTTCCTTAGGTGTTCCCTAGTAATCAAATTTTGAGTACCTTATTGTAAAGTGTTACTGTTTTAATGTTTATTTTTGTGTCACGTGATGAGAAAAGGCAGATCATTCTCACATTTTCCCCTAAATGATCCACTTGTGTTCGATCAGGTTCAGCCCTCAGCTCAGCAGATCGGACATTAACGTCTTCACCTCGTCCTCGGTGGCTCAGTTGTATCACAATGTCAGCCAAATAGCAGGCAGTGGGGGCTTGTGGGTGGTTAAGAGGTCTGCTCGAGAGCATGAGGCTCGCAGTGCATCATCTTCAGATTCTAATAAACCCCCCTTCATCTTTATTGCTACAATGCCACATCCCGGTGACAAACATGGCCAAGGAGAGTCAGCAGAAGATCTTGTTTATCCTCTCATATCTACAGAGCCGGGCAGTTTGGCTGTGAGGATATCTAGAATCTAATAAAAAGCAGGAAGTGCTGTTGACTCAGGAAGACATGCTCACTCTGTGATTTAATATATTGACTTTTCCCCTCTGTAATAACAGCTAAAAAAGCAAATATAAAAACTACTGCACTTTGTCTTCTTCATACTTCTATAAGTAAAATAAAATCTACTTTCTAGTCATGGGGTCACTGCATTATAGCACATAAACAAGCCAGATATGTAGAAAGTATGAAGCGCTGATCATTAGGCAGAAACGTGAACACTCCAAAACGTGAAGCAGTTCTCTCTTTTCGCCTTTCTGACTTTCTGTAATGAAAGCTCGAGCTCCGCTGAGTGACGGATGTAAGTGTGTTGGTGTGGGTGGAGTCAAACACTGCAGGCTATGCAGCTGTAAAATTGTAAGCTCGCTCTACAAAGACGCTGGCTCATATCCATGCAGTCACACAAAACCATGACAGATCCTTACATACATGATACAAGCTCACAAATGGCCAGCATTAATTGCTAAGCTTGTATTACAAACAGCCAAAGAGGAGCAAACACAAACATGTGCCCGCATTTCAGGTAGTTCCTTCAGCTCATTTAAGACATTACTACTAGGGTGTTTGTTTTTTGTAACTTTGACATTTTTTAATTTATTTACAGTATTTCTTCTCATAGAAATGCTTTTAGAACTTTACAGTAATAAATGTGCTCTTTGAATTCTACTTCAGCATACTTGCTTTATGTCAGCTTTTAGCTGATGTTTTGCTCACTTCTGTTCTCGTAATTTTAGCTTTTAGTTACTGTTTTGCTAGTTTAAACTCTTAGCTACTGTGTTGCAAATTTTAGCTTTAAGGTAGTGTTCTGCTGACTAACTTTTAGCGATTGTGACACAAATTTATGCTTTTAACTACCAATTTTCAAATGTTTACTTCGATAGTGTCTGTCAGATTTTTGCCTTTAGCAAATGTTTGACTTTTTGCTTTCAGCAGCATTTTGCAGGGTTGAGATTTTAGCTACTGTTTTGCTGGTTTTACTTTGTAGTTTGACAGAATCAGATCCACAGCTATGCGTGAAACCATACTGTTGCTCACAGATAGTCACCTCTCGTCTAAGTCTAGCTTCCACAAAGGCATTGCTCAAGGGCCCAGAGTGGGATGAATGAGGGGGGGGGGGGTCAGGTGTGGGTGCTTCACCTACCCCACCCACATCTTTGATGTTGTCTGTACCAGGGCTTGAACCAGCGATCTTCCAATCACAGGCCCACCTTCTCTAACCTCTGCGCCACCACTCCCATTCGAGGCTCAATAGGATTAACCTGTCTAAATAAAGGTTGAATGAAAACCTCCACTGGTTATGTCATCAGGTCTTACTGCCTTCCCCTTCATTCTTTTCAGAGCTTTCCAGATTTCACCCTCACTAATCTTTCCCACTTCCTGCTCCACAGTTTCTATGACCTCTACTTTTATTCCGCTTTCATTATTTTCATTCCTTAGCTCTTCAAAGCACTCCTTCCATTTTCCCATCACACTCTCCTCACTTGTTAGAACATTACCATTGCTATCTTTAACATTCATAACTTGCTGCACATCCTTTCCAGCCTGAGCCCTCTGTCTTGCCAATCGGTACAAGTCCTTCTTGTCCTCTTTAGTGTCCAGCCTCCCATACAGCTCATCATAAGGCTTCTGCTTCGTCTTACTCCCTTCTTTGCTCTACATTGCATATCTTGATGTTCCTGTCTCCTACTCTCTTCAGTCCTCTCACAGTCATATTTCTTCTTGGCTAACCTGTTGCCAACTGTTGCTGTAGTAGCTCAGTCATCTGTAAGTTCTTTCTTACCACTCAGAGCCTTTAACAGCTCCTCTCTGAATCTCTCATAACATTCTTCCTTCTTCAGCTTCTATCATTTGTTCTTCTTCTCTGATTTTACTCTTTTCTCTTCTTCACAACAGCAGTCATTCTACACACAACCATCTGATGCTGTCTGACCATGCTGTCCCCTTCCACACCCTTACAGTCTCCAATCTCCCTCAGGTTTCCTCTTCTACACAGAATGTAGTCGACCTGCATCCTTCCTCCACTCTTATAGGTGACTCTATGTTCCTCCCTCTTTTGGAAATAGCTGTTGACTACAGCCATTTCCATTCTCTTGTCAAAATCCACCATCATCTGTCCTTCCTAGTTTCTTTCCTCGACACCAAACCTACCCATCACATCCTCATCCCGTCTGTTTCTTTCATCAACATGTCCATTCACATCTGCTCCGATCATCACTATCTCCTCCCTGGGAATATTGTCTATCACTTCCTTATAAAATGTATCTTTCTCCTCCACATCACATCCAACCAGTGGAGCATAACCACCGACAACGTTTAGCCTCACACCTTCTACTTCTATCTTCAGACACATCACCCTATCTGACACTCTTTTCACCTCTACTACATTCATTGTCAACTCCTCCTTCAGGACCACCCCTACTTCATTTCTCTTTCTATCCACACCATGGTAAAACAGTTTGAACCCTGCTCCAATGCTGCGAGCCTTGCTGCCCTTCCACTTGGCCTTTTAGACACACAAAACATCTACCTTCCTTCTCTGCATCATGCTAGCCAGCACTCTACCTTTCCATGTCATTGTCCCCACATTTAGAGTTGTAACCCTCAGTCCTACATTCTTGACTTTCCTTTTCTCCTTCTGTCTACTGACACATTTCCCTCCTTGTGGTCTCTGGCCACGACTATTTTCTGATTTTCTTGGGTTCAACTTTTCTATTTTGTCACAATAGTCAATTTATCATTGTTAATATTACAGTATTTTATCATGGTTATAGTTTGTGATAGTTTGTTAACTGTGAATTATTTGAAATAAGTAAAATTGATGACTAATATAAAATTCATGATATCAGTTTATATGCTCTAAAATGTCATGAGGCAAACATCTGGTGTCATGGTTGACCTGGTTCAGTAAATAGTTAGAGAATAATTTCTGTTAAAAACATTTTACTCATTCAGGTTTCGTGTTGTCTCTCTGTGCCAGGTCGTGAAGGTCGTAGGAAGCAACATCTCCCATAAACTCCGTCTCTCCCGAGTGAAGCCCACTGACGAAGGCACTTATGAATGTCGCGTGATCGACTTCAGCGACAACGCCGGTGCCCGCCACCACCGCGTCAGAGCGTACCTGCAGGTCGTGCCGGAGAGCAACGTCGTCGGCACCAAACACAACAACTTTGACGCCATGGATGACACCAAGAGAGAAGTGGGATTTGTCGACGGGGAGTCCCACGGCGGCACCAGAGAGCACAGTCATCACCAGAACCACGGGCACCACCAGGAGCAAGGCAAGCGGCCTTCGTCAGCCGTCCACAACGGGCACAGCCACGGCAGTCAGCAGCACAAGGCAGGCAGAGAGCTGAGGAAGAGGGACATGGACAGTAACCACAGCCACAATGACTGCAGCAACGAGCCGAGCTGCACACTGTAAACAGCTGCTACAACACAAAAAGCTTGCATCACTGCATAAAAAGCTATCCCTCTCACACAGTGCAGGCCTGTAGGCAAATCTAGAATCCATTGAAATGTACAATATGGCTTATTAGAAGCGCAGAGGTGTGACCTGTGAAGAAAGTGTGGCTTTTTCTTGCTGTGCATTGGTCTGAACTGCTCTGTAAACTGCCTGTAAAGCCTGGCTTCTCAACATCTGGCAATGATGGGAGCTGATGTGTAAATCTAGGCAGCTCCACCATTTCTGGTATTGGCACCAAAAAGAAAACCAAAAAAATTTAAATAACAATAAGACCTTAGTTCTATTATTAACCAGTGCTTTGTTCTGCTCATGTGTTTTAAATACTGTAAATGATACATTCTTTCATCCTTTCACTGCCTTACTCTGTGGTATGATACAGTATTGGAGGGAAAAATCATACACTGTAAGAGTTTTCCATAAAATAACATATTTTTTGTCCTAAGAATCCAAGGAATAAAAAAAATTATTTTTTTTTTTTTCTGTTTAAGTGTTAAGTTTGACCCCTGGGCTTTAAACTTGAAGCACTAGCTTCATTAAATCTTTTTGCATATTCAGTAATGGATATGATTATGCTGTAAAAGCTGCACACACCCAAAAGTTAGTGAGTTATTTCTCCCCATGTTTGCTCTCCGGGGAGAAAAACTTGTTTTCTTTCGCTTTCTTCAGCAGGATTTCCTCCAGGTCCCAAAGCAGCAGCCGTACTCATCAAGGACAGATTCGGTCTTCATTTATTTTGCTCTGAGTGAATACAGGAGTAGTTTAGAGAGTGAGGGATTTCAGTCCAAAACAAAGAGTGCCCGCCAGCCCCTCTTGTGCTGCAGGTTTAATCCATTCTTAGTTGTTTAGCCTGAGAGAAATCAATTCATCTGCTCCACGATGGCTTTGGAAAGCCAGGAAATGAATAAATCCGAAGCACTAAATTAACAATTTGATTTGATGTGCCTGCGAATATTGACTATAAATAAAAAGACAAATTATGATCTTGGTGGAATACTGTGCTATGAAAAAGTAATTGCCTGTTATTTTTCTTTTTTGACACAAGAAAACACTTCAGATCATCAAACAAATAATATCAGAGAAAGATAACCTGAGTTGTTACAAAATACAGTCTTAAAAGATTTTTTTTTTTTAATTAAGGGGGACAATAGCTATTGAAGCCAACCTGGTTCCGAGGAGCGTTGCTGCTGCTGTTTCCGATCATCGTTCTGCTGCAGAACCCGAATCAGCTTGAGCTTAAAGTCACGAACTGATGGCTGGACATTCTCCTTCAGGAGTTTCCGATGAATTCCTGGTTCCCTCACTGATGGCACATCATCCAGGACATGAAGCAGCCCCAGACCATCACACGACCACCACCGTGCTTGACTGTGTGATATTTTCTCTCGTCTTGGAGTTCATCCAGATGTTTTATTTTTTGTTTATGCTAAATGTGTGGTGGAACTTGAAGCACTCTATAGAAGCCATTTTTGCACCTCATTGTTGATTCATGAACTTTGACCTTAACTGAGGCCTGCAGAGCTTTGGATGTTATTCTGGTTCTTTTGGGACCACTTGGACGAGTCGTTGAGCTCTTGTAGTCGTTTTAGCTGGACGATCACTCCTGGAAAGGTTCACCACCGTTCCATGTCTTATTTTTTCTTCATTTGTGGATAACGGCTGTGTTTAAACGAGTCAGTGGGTCAGGCCAGCGTGCGAGACTGAGCTCAACTTCAACAAAAAAAAAACATAAACGGCCAAGTTATTCTGAATAGTTTTTTTTCCCCTTAATAAATCAAACTATTATCTGAAAACTGCAATTTTACTCAGATGATCTTTGTTTGCTGATCTAAAATGGTTCAGTGTGATAAAATTAAATTGTAAGGAGATAAACAGGTTTCCGCAGCACTGTATAAATATATTTTGGGCAGAGAAGTCCTGCTTTTCTCTCCCAGCTTGCTTTTGTTCTTCTCCAGAACAGCACAGCGCTCCTCCATTACATCAATAATAAAAACGCCTCAGTGCTCTCCACTGCAAGCCTCCAATCCAATTTGTATATAAGGCTGTATAATATGAAACAAAGTTAATGCATGTTTAGTCATTTTCTTAAAAATAAACTTTTTCAACCTACACAAAGTTTTTTGTCTTGTACAAATTAGGTTTATTTGAACAAATGCATCACTTTCTTTTGTAAATATATTTGTCTTTTACTTAGACCTTTTGTCTTTTCAATTTTTTTGCATTCCTGCTCTCCAAAAGTGCTGTACAGACAGATGAATGATACATTTTCTTTACAGCTGCTCAGAAATGGGGCTTCCCCTCTTCTGTCTCTCATGCTTGTGTTTCTTATAAATTGTACATGGAGGGCTGCAGATAATGTAACGATATCTTGATGAGTTCACTGATGAGAGAAGCTTCAAGAGGCCATTTGCTTGTACAATGCTCACGATGTAAAAGGAGTACGGAGTGCAGAATGTGATGCATACTTGGACATTTTTCTCCTTGAATTGGATCAGTTAGCACAAAGTAAATGGTGTTAATAGATAAATCCTTGAGCAGTGGGAGTGCTAAATGAAAGAAGTTTGCTGTTAGAGAAACACTGATATTGACTTTTCATTCTGCTTTAGAATATTTTTATTTCCAAGGCCATGAGCAGTTTTACCTCTGCTGCAGAGGAACCGCAGCACTTTTATTACGGTCGGCAGTCACCGTTTGTGGACGGAGAAGGTTGATTTACTGCAGCGCGTTGACTATTATGACTGCTTTTTATTTTGTTTTATTTATTCGAAATGGTAACTTTGATTGGTTTTTGTAAAAAAAATAAAATTGCTGTTCCAAGAGAAAGAGATAAAAATGACATTTCTTCTAGAATGTTTGGTCTCACAATAAGTGTATGCCTTTATCAAATGGAATAAATTGTATATGAAACAATAAATTTGGAGTTAACTTCTTATTTATGGGAATTCCCAAACTTCCTTTTTTTTTGCTTTATGTCGACTCTGATTTAGGTTACGGCTCCTGCTCTGTGTGCATTAAGGAAAAATAACATTAAGCAGTTGACTGTGTGTAATGGCTTCTGTCAATACACTCCCCCCTCCACCCCCATCCCTTGCTGCTGATGACTAATGGTGCTACTGTCAGCAAAGGCAGCAGGATAAATAGCAGCGGCCCAGAATGAGATAAAGAGGAGCCGCACCGTGCTCACCAGCATTAAGCCAGGCCAGCTAAATACAAAACATGAGGCAATCTTGTTTTCTTACATGCCTCATACGTTCATTATGGAGCAGAGAAGCTGCTGGTGGTGTTCAGGTAATCCTGTCATTGAGGGGCTGTGATAATGGGAGAGAACTTGTGTTTTCTTCATTTACACATGATCTCTTGAACCCTCCCTCCATCTGATAGAGCTAGGCTCGTTCTAACCAGGTGTCCTGTCATGAAAGACTTAATTTGGTCGCATTACTTTTATCGGCCCTGGAGCGTCTCAACTGGAGGGTGATGATCAAATTTATAAACGTATTGCCTTATTGTATTATTTGTTCTAGTTCTTAAAAGAACCACAAAAGACCAACATCGGTGCCATGGTTGGATCATTTTTTAATGCAACACCATTGTGTCGTCTATCTCGGGGCTCCAATAAGTTTCTGTAAAAATCTCTCCAAATTAAAGGCCAAGCCTTCCTTAAATCAGGAGTTCTCAAACGTTTTGGGTTCAGGGGCCCCTTACAGGGGAGAAAAAGTTTCAGGTACCCCCCCATTAACTTCATGTTAAAAAATAATTTTCTTCAATTTGTCTCTTTAATGCAATGGAAATATTTGTGTAACATAAATACTTAAAACCTGTTTTTTAAACGTGTTAATACATTTTTTTATACTTCTAAACATGGAGTATGTTTCATTCAAGACACAATTAACAAATATTTTAATTTCACCTTCAAAAAATTAGTTTAGAGAAAATGAATCGCATCAAAAACCGCTTTAAAACTTTACCTATTCACATAACATTATATATATCTATATATATAGATATATATAGATATATCTATATATATCCATCTATATAGATATATATATATAGATCTCGCTGACCCCCCGGGGTCCAGGGACCCCAGTTTGAGAACCACTGCCTTAAAGGAATGCATGTCACCTATCGGCCTTCATTCCAGAGTTTTAAACAAAGATATTTTGTTGAGAAATGATCGAGGGGCAGTCGTTTTGGTCAAACCGTACGTGCTGTGAATGACCCTCAGCTACTACCACGTCATATTTGAGTTCAAACTCTGTTATTTCACTGAGATTTAGCCATGTTTGTGTTGGCTACGGTCGATTAGCTGCGAGAAACAACCTTGAATAAGATCGACTCTAAAGTTTCTCTCTTGTCGGTCTGCATTCAGTGTTTTTCGTTTTTAAGTTTCATTAAAATCTGTTCAGTGGTTCGTGAGATTTTTTGCTAATGCTACAAAGCAACACCGACACGGATAAAAACATCATCGCCTAATGCAGTGAGTGATTATAAAAAACATCTATTGTTCTTTTTTTGACCTAGTTTGATCCTTCGGGGTCACTGGATGCTGGTTCTTGTGTCCAGCCATCAACGTTTGAGAAGCGGGGTACCACAAAAAACCACTCTTCTTTAACTATCTGATTTATATTTTAACAGACCGTTGGTTTCACACTTCCTGTGGTCAAATGTGAAACTCAAGAAAGTTTATGTAAAAATAGCAGGTAGATTAATTTGTTTCTTTGTAAAATAAAGAAATAACGTGAAAAAAACAAAACACATTTTCAATAATAATATAGGCCTGTCAAATATTAAACAAGTTTTTATGGAAGAGCCTTCAGCAAAGCCTTTTTATCTCGCCGTCTACATCATAAAGTGCCTGAAGGCTGCTTTTCAGGAAAGTTGTCTTCTTCTTCTTAATTAAACTGAGTCAGTGATTCACTGAGGCGTCTGTTTTAAGAGACGAGCTCAAGGTGTCAATCCCCATCTCGTGAAGCTGCTACAGATTCTGGGCCGAATTCCTCCCTCAGCAGTTTCAGCACGTTGTCTGAGTACTCGTCCTTCGATCTGCCCATCCCGCTCAGCTGGAGAGGCTGGAGGTCGGGGTGGGGCGGGGTGTAGAGGGACGGGCAGTGCAGCTCGTTTAGAGTAAACCAGAAAGTGTCCGGATCCACCTGGATTAGGTGCCGGAAAACGCTGTGGAGGAAAGAAAATAGAAAGGATTACTTCTACAGAGAAACACTTCTGTTTAATCCTGAATGACAGACCAGCTTGACTCTTGGAGCTCAAGCCAACATTTTTGTTTCGATTATACATAAAAAAAAAAAATTTGTGTAGATGTAACTTTTTAAACATGCGTTTTGTGTTGTGCTGTAGTTTTTAAATTTTCCATAATTGTTTCTGTACAGTACTTAAAGGCCTAGCGTTCCTTGAAGGAATGCATATCTAGAATTGCTTGCTATGTTTTCCTGCCATTTGCTTAATTCATAGTATTGGAAATTAAATATACAATACCTTCCTGTTTATTCCAGCTGTTTCTACACGAGTGAATGAGCACCATTCTAACAAAAATGCATAATTATCACACATAGCCTAAATATTTGCATTGTGCAATCATTATTACACTCAAATACCTAAAAAGAGCAGATACACGGCGTTGACTTTGAAATAAACAAGGGGCTTTAATAAAGTCTTACCTCAGACAAGCTTCTTGCAGTCTGAAGGGCTGTCGGCAGCTCAGGTAGGGCAGACAGGCTTCACAAACAGCATCAAGGTCTGCTTCTCCTAACAAAACCAAACAAAATGTTCATTTCTTTTATACAAACATGAGAATACACCGCGCTGTGGAAAATACTATCCCCTTTCAGATTCCTTCTGTTTCGTTTTGTCATACTTAATGTTTCAGATCATCGAACAAGCGTCATCAGATAAAGTTAACCTTGAGCTTAAAGTCATGAACTGACCAAAGGATATTTTTCTTCAGGATATTCTGGTGGAGAGCAGAATTCATGCTTCCATCAAAGAGGACATGTCGTCCAGGTCTTCAAACAGCAAGGCAGCCCCCAGACCATCACACTACCGCCACCATGTTTGACTGTTAATGTTCTTTTTCTGAAATCAGTGTTAGTTTTACACCAGATAACCAGCTAACATTAAAATAAAAAAGCTCTACATTTGACTCGTGAGTCTACAGAATATTTTTCAAAAAGTCTTGATCATCCAGATGTTTTTTGGTAAATGTGTTTGTGCCGTTTTGGCTCAGCAGCTGTTCTAGACTTGAACTTTGTCTCTTTCTTATCATTGAATCATGGACGCTGATAGACAAGTGAGCCCTGAAGAGCTTTACATGTTATATGTTGTTCTGGGTTCTTTTGGCGCCTCCTGGATGAGACGATGGGCTCTGGGAGCGGTTTTTGGTCAGCTGGCTCCTGCGAAGGTCCACTACTGCTGTTTTCTAATAATAGCTTCATTTAAGCGATGGCAGGTCTGACATTAATCAGGCCTGGGTGTGGCACTGAAACTGAACTCAACTTTCCATAACAATCAGTTCAATCATGATTCAACAAGAGGGTCAAATACTTTAACACTTTTTTTTTTTTTTTTGGGTTGGATAGGCTTGTTGTCCCTTAATAAATAAAATCATCTTATAAAAATTGTATTTTGTACTTACTCAAGTTACCCGTTCCATATTAACATTAGTTTGATGATCTGAAACGTTAAAGTGTAACAAAAGAGCATCAACAGAATAAATCTGTATGGGGGGGCAAAAATAAGTGCAGATATTAAAATAGTGGATAAAATGTCAGAAAAAGAGAAAGAATAAAAGATGAGGAATAGATGAAAGAGGAAAAAGTAGTCAAAGCCTGGACTTTACCTTTGCCAACTCCTAATGAGCTGAGAGAAACTGCTGAGGTGGCTAAGAAAATTTATCCTCCGGGTACATTTCACACATGCACAACACTTCTGTATCCTTTCCTTCACCCTTGTTTCCTTCACTCCTAGCTTGATGTGCTCTGACACACCTGCCTCGGCTCCCTTATCAGCCATTCACCATATTCGTCATAACCTTTGCAGCTCCTGCACGCTCAATCCTCTTGACTTCTCTCCACTCTTTCATCTCCTTTTTCTTCCATTTCCTCCCTCTGCATCTCGTTGCTTCTCCTTCTTTCCCAGCAGACATTTAGCAATTCCCTAAGCTGCAAACTGGGCTGCCTTTCAAGCCTCATTTCAAAACATGTCTGTCTCCTTCTCTGCTTACTCTATTTACCGATTCAGCCCACACTCGGCTTGAACAGGCCTGCTCGCTGTGAGTCAAGAATAAAAGCAGCAATGCACATTTCAGAGTTAAATAGGATTATTTAGCAACTGCTTTTATCCTCTTTCTTCCTTCCTTTTTTGGCGCTGCACTTATAGCCTGTAGCCATTTGTGGAATCAAAGTGCTTGGAGGGAAGCAGAGAGGTAAGAAACACCAAAAAGAAGAAGGCTAGTTGCTGTTAGATTTGTGGAACTGTGGCTCAAAGTATAACTGGGGTTGAAACGTATCGTTGGCTTCAGTCAATCTTTGTTTCGGGCTTTCTCTCTCTGTGGCGAAGGCTTGGTAATTGGCTTGCTGCAAGCATCCCAGAGGTAAGCAGGAGCCAAATCGGTATTCACACGAGTGAAGCTGCAGCCGCTCACTGTTTCTCTCCTGCTCTTTCACATTCTCTTCATCGCCTACACCAAATCCCTGCACTTCTGATAGGAAGGAAGACAGCGTCAAGTGCCAGAATGAAAAGGAAAAACGTAAAAATTGTTAAAAGCAGAAACTATTTCTTTTATTTAGGATGACAGAAATGACTGAAATCTATGTGGATCCAATCAAATGTCAGAACGCTCTTCGGTAGACTATTATTCTGCCTTTCAGGTTTACAGGGTGAGTGCGTATCTTCATCCTTCTGCTCTCCACCAAAAACAAAGTGGCAATGATGCTTTTAGTGTATTATTGCTCGTGTGTGAGGGTGCGTCTGTCTGTCTGTTAGAAAAATATTTCATGAAGTTGTACTTAAATTTGCAGGAAGTAGTCAGTGGACGTACATCAACAGTTTGAAAGTAAACTCTTTTAAATTGCACAATTTCATATAGTTCAGGACATATATAATTTTTGTTTTATTTCTTAAGTTAAAATGCGTACCTTTAAAACTTTGTCTTTAACACTGGACAGACTCAAATGAAACTTTCAGAAAATAAACACTGGGTGTAGATCAACATCTGATGAACTTTTGGAACCAGCTTAGTTGAGGACGGCGTCACAGGCAATAAATTAATTAATCGCATGATAAATGAAAATTATCGACCTCATTTTCATTTATCGGCTTTATTGTTTCTTCGTGTCTCTCTCTTTGTACTGAAGACACTGGATGACAAAAGGCTCAACTCCAGTGCTCTTCAATGACCTTTCCCTTTCTCTTTTCTCTTTAAAATCCATTTTTATCTTCCAAAATTGTGTTTTCGGATCGTTCAAAGCAGCTAAGCTGAGAAGCTAAAGGCTCCAGTATACTTGCGCGTCCTGTCAGCCGCGCGGAAACTGTGCGCACCGTCCGCAGATGGTTTAGACTTCATTCTCAAGCGTCCACCCGGAGCGGCTGCAGACCAGCTCCACAGACAAGGGGCGTTTACCTTTGGGACAAATTGTGTTAGCCGATTGGTCATTTGTTGACACGCCTATTGGACTGATTGACAGGTCCAAAAAAACCCCTCAAAAAACGCTAAGCTAACAGGCCGGACTCGGTGGGGTGGGGGGGACCTCGATCTTGTCAAAGCTCCAAAATTCATGGTTGAAACAAGTGCCTTTGTGTAAAAAGTTGTTTTTCTCTGCAAAAAGAAGCTGAGAACCTGTTTACTGAATTTTTATTTAAACCTTTGTGAGAAAAATGCTATGCTAAAAAGAGCTCAAACCACACCGAGCGTCCGCCATTTTTAGAACCGGAGAGAGAGAGCCCATGTCACGTCAAGGGGCCTCCCTCCCATTTTTCTTAAAGACATGCTGCTCACTCCCTCTCTATGCATCCTTCGGTCCAAACAGTCTTGTACTGCCATCCAGTGGTCAAAAAAGGTACTACATGCAAAACAAATTAAAACATTTAATCTTAAATTTGACAATAATTACTAATTATTATCAAATTTCAAACCAATATTATCGTTTATCGCAATAATTTCTGAGACAATTAATCGCCCAGAAAAATTTGTAATCATGACAGGCCTAGCTATAACTCAACCAGACGTACAGATTTTAAATTAAAGTTTGATGAGGTAGTAGCTGAGAGTCATCTTCAGCCTCCTTCATCTCTATCCTCTGCATCCTCTGTCCTCACTCCAACTACATCCATGTTCTCTCTAACTGCATCCATACATCTCCTCTTTGTCTTTTTCCTGGCAGCTGCATTTCTAACATCCTTCTACCAGTATACCCACTGTCCCTCCTCTGGACATGTCCAAACCATCTCAGTCTGGCCTCTCTAACTTTATCTCCCAGTTGTTCAACCTGTGCTGTACCTCTGATGATCTCATTCCTAATCTTGTCCATCCTTGTCACGCCTAAGGAGAACCTCATCATCTTAATTTCTGCTACTTCCAATTTTTTCTCTTGTCTTTTTGTCCATGTCTCTGTCTCCAGGCCATACAACATAGCTGGTCTCACCACTGTCTTGTAAACTTTTCTTTTTACCTTTGCTGACACCCTGTTGTCACAAATCACTCCTGAAACTTTTCTCCATCCACTCCATCCTGCATGGACTCTCTTTCACCTCTTTACCACACTCCCCATTTTCATGGACAGTGAACCCCAAGTCCTTCCTTGTAGTCTCACTGTTCCACCGGCCTCCCTCTCATTCACACACATGTACTCTGTCTTACTACGGCTGATTTTCATTCCTTTTCTTTACAGTGCATACTTCCACAAAGATTTGACCAAAATGGCTATAACTCCCTCCCATCTCATCATAAAATTATTTTATTTTTAAACTCTGGCATGAAAGATGGTGGGTGAAATGCTTTCTTTCTAGAAATCGAGATTCTTAATTTGGAGTCAGCTCTTTCAGTTCACATCAAGTGTGAAAATGGACTCGTTAGACGTAGACATGACCAGATTTATCAGAAGTGAAGCAGAAATGTTAGTTGGAGGCTGTTCCTGGATCAAATGCTTTAATGCATAGGTAGAAAAAGACATCAATCTCACTATGCTGCACTTTTCAGAAGGTGTCAAAGCTCTCACTTTTTGAGCTTCTAAAATGATGTGCAAAGAAAATCTGAGAAAAGCTATGAAGTGGACTGGCACAGAAGTCATCTGTACCTGCATCCAATAAGAGAGAAATGTCTGACTGAGGCCGTTTGATGAGAAGAAGTCAGAGCAACTGAGACGTTGTGTGTGAAGTATTCCTTGAAGGAATGCACATCAACTGCCGACTTTCATGCGCTTGTTTTAGTCTGAGCTCATCTTATGGCGAGAAACGGCACAGTTAAAGCCATTTTGAACAATTTTTGAAAATCCTGTTATGCAAAATCTCATGCAACTAGACTTCAGAAATATGTCAGTGTGTGTGTTGAGAATGACTTGCTTTATTGAAATGTCGTGCACAGACTGTGTGTTGGTGATCAGTCTCAGCTACCACCACACCAAACTTTAGCTCAAAATCTGCAAAACCGGATGAGCTATAGTGAACGTCAGTTGGCCGTGGCAGCCATTTTTATTCAGTTGTACATAGGATGACTGAGCAACTCTGTTTCAATACAGCATCTCAAACGCACTGGAGTGAAGCGTACATTATTTTTTAAATATATATTTCAGGGATATTTTCCAGTCTTTCCTAAATATGAGGGTTTAAGTGTATAATTTAGGTTCAGTTAAGAGACCTCGAGTTGGAAAACTATGGTTCAGAACAGACTGACAGGAGGATAAAGTGGAGAAGAAATTAATAAAAAGCGTTTTTTTCTACATAAATTCTTGTCAAAGACTAGTCAACAAATTCTTGAATTTAGAAATCCTAACTCTGTTTGCAGCGCAGTTTTTATCACCTGGCTGAGCAAAGGCTGCAGACAGTCCCGTCACCTCTGACTCACGGTGTCACCGGCTGCTAACGTTTCATCTGTCAGATGATCCACATTCATGATGTTAGAGCCGTCACACACTTCACCACCCTGATGTGAAGCTGACCAGGTTGTTAAACTTAAATTATAACCCCCATTTCAAAACACCATTACTAAAAACTATTTTCTTTAAAACCTCTAAAACATTATTTTTATGTAGCCGAGTGGTCTGAAATCCTGGAACTCAGTGAGTCTGTACTGGTTTAGCTGCTTCCCTGCTTTAACACACCTGGTTTAAATAAATGGGTCAATAACCTGCTTCTGGAGAACAGGTTGACATGTAGAGAAGGAGATGTAATAATCAGAACCAGGTGTTAGAACAGCTTTACCATTTTTTTCTTTGTTCTCTTACACTTCTCATTATATTGGTTTATTTATTTATTGAAAAGTTGATGTTGGAACTTTGATAGCTGCAATGCCACACTTTGTGTGAAACAAATAAAACTAGGGATGCACGATATTGGATTTTTGACCGATATCTGATATACCGATATGTTAAAACTTATTTGGCCTATAACCGATACCCATATTTTCTATACTTTCCTTTGTCAGAACATAGTCCTCTTATTTAGGCTTATTTGCTACAAAAATTGTGTCACTGCTGTAAGAGCTGGTGACATATATTCAGTAACAGCTATATGATATGCACAGCACTTTAACTTATATTAAATGAAGTGTTAAATATTATTTATTGGCATTAGTCACCTGCGATGCCATCTAACTTATCAGAATCAGAATAAACTTTATTGGAATTGCACCGAGGTACAACGCAAATATGTACGTACAGTCGTCCGAAAGATGGGCGGAGTGCACGAAGCTGCAACTACAGGAGAGCGCGGCCATTTTATCCTTATCAGATAAAAATCTTAGATAGGAAAAGGGGGAGAAACATGAGGGTAGATAGTGGTATTACAAAAAAAAGATAAAAAGATATTTCACATCTTGTCTATCAGGATAGATAAAGCTTTTTGTCCTTGGGTACTCATGTCCCAGGAGAAATTTGATAGTCAGCCCGTCTCCGAGGCCATTGGGAGTCAGATTAGATAAGCTTAATATTTGTTTTTCTTCAGGCAGACAGATTTTTTCTTCAGCCTTGAGTCCATCTTGGCATTCTGGTTCCGAAAAAGCCTAATTGTGGAATTTAGTTTCACTGATCCATGCTATGAGTCTCCTTCAAGGTCGAACCCACCACGCTGACGAGTCCCAGAAGCCGCAGGTGGTCTGCGATTCTCAATCGCCTCCACCTTACGGTTAAGCCCGTAGACCAGACGATTTAAAGTTCCCACAGCGAGGACCAGACCTTCACACTGACTCGGAAGCTTTTCCATGGCCAAAACTGCTCCCGATGTCTTCTTCAAAAGTCGATAAAACAGAGCCCCGCCGATGACAAAAAGCAGAGTCCCTGCTATCATAAGTCCAAATATGTAAACGTCTTCAACATCTTCTTTAGACAGAACAGAGAGGCACATCATCTGCCACACTCCCCACAAATCCATGACGTACCCCACAGCGTGAGTCTCAGCTGGACATGCCGGTTCCCCAGGACCTTGTCGCTTTGATGAAAAAATCTTATCAATAGAGTTGAACGCCCACGATACCAAATCCATAATCTTCTTAATTTATGTTCGGGAGATGAGACCCAGGCGCTTCAGACAGACAGAGAGCAGAGCAGGAAGAAGGAAAAAAATGGGGGAGGAGAAAATGAAGCTGCCACCTCGATCAAAGCCTGGGAGGAAAGGATGGAGGAAAGGTTATGGAGGTTTGTTCCAGGTTCCTAGCTGCAGTGTGGGATCGTCTGTACTCTTGTGCATGAAGGACAGCCTTTTTAAGTTCAAAGTTTTTGTCTATCCATTGTGCCGTAAGACTTAATCATGCTAACGGGGCTAACACTTGACGTCCAAATGTCTGTGGTAAAACTCACCCAAGTGCTATCGGCTATTAGCTTCTCAACGATGTCGGAACTGACGGCTTGTAACTCGGGTAAGGTTACGTCAGAAAAATATCTCCGACTGGGGATGATGTAGCGAAGTTCAACATAGTCCAAATATCTTCGGAATCCGACATCCTCAATGAAAAAAAAAAAAACTTCCACACCGCTGACATTTTGAATTTTCCTCTCCGTCGTGAGATCAGGTAGATGCACGTGACATTATCAGATTGTGCTGCCGCTGCAGGCATCCTTTTCACTGGGTTGTCTTACAAAAACAGCGCCTTTTCTATCAGTGAGTTATTTTGATGGAATGGACAATGTCCAATATTAAACTTTAACGCCAATATCAGCCGATACAGATACCATGCCGATAATATCATGCATCCCTAAATAAAACAATAAATTCAAACTTTCATTGGGATAATGATAGTTCCACTACATGTTCCATGTAAAAAAAAATACTTTGAGTAATCAGATATTTTGGAAAACTAGACGTCTGAATGTAGAATAGTTAAAGGGCATCAATTCTAGGCCTGTCACGATAACAAATTTTGTTGGGCGATTGTCTCAGAAATTATTGCGATAAACGATAATATTGTTTGAAATTTGATAATAATTAGTAATTATTGTCAAATTTAAGAAGAAACGTTGGTTAATTTATTTTGAGTGTAGTACCTTTTTTGACCACCAGATGGCAGTATAAGACGGTTTGAACTGAAGGATGGATAGTGAGGGAGCGAGCAGCATGTCTCTAAGAAAAATGGGAGGGAGGCCCCTTGACATGACATGGGCTGTCTCTTTCCCGTTTTTCAGTTCTCAAAATGGTGGACGCTTGGTTTAGTTTGAGCTCTTTAGCATAGCATGTTTCACACAAAGCTTTTAATAAAAAAATCTGTAAACAAGTTCTCCGCTTCTTTTTGCAGAGAAAAACAACTTTTTACATGAAGGCACGGGTTTCAACCGTGAATTTTGGAGCTTCGAGAAGACGGAGGTTTTTCCCTGAGATTGGCTTGTTAGCTTAGCTCGTAGCTTAGCTCCTCAGCTTAGCTGCTTTTAATGATCCAAAAACGCAATTTTGGACGGTTAAAACGGATTTTAAAGAGAAACGAGAAAGGGAGGGGTCAGTGAAGAGCACCAGAGTTGAGCTTTTTGTCATCCAGTGTCTTCAGTAGAAAGAGAGAGACACAAAGAAACAATAAAGCCGATAAATGAAAATGAGGTCGATAATTTTCATTTATCATGCCATTAATTGATTTATTGTTTATCGAGACAGGCCTACTCAATCCTTTGCTACAAAAGGAACAAAACAAGAGGTTACTAGGTATAAAACTTGAAAAACTAAAAACTAAGTCAGGTAAAAAGACTCAAACAGCAGCAAACAGAAAAATTAAAGACAGTGGCATTTAATGGGATCCTTTTCTGTGGAGACTGGATTTTCTGATGACACATTTAACAGAGTTTGTTTCTGGCTGTGTTGCAGTGAAAATGAAGCTTGGGAGAGCAGTTGCTTGGCGGAGGTTGCTGTGTGTTCAACTAACGATTCAGTAGCATCCTGTTGGCTCAGCTGGCTGGGGTTTGAATCCTCAAAGTCATCTTTAAAAATATGCTGAACCCAAAAGCTGCAACAGCCTGAGGGCATTTTCACTGATGGGTTTCCATTATGATTTATGGATGAGAGGAAATGGAATGTTTAATTACAAAAAATTACTAAATCTGAGGGGATTGCTGACCTCGATAACAAAAACACCTTTCTCCAAAACACAAAAAACAGACAAAATGTAGAATCAGGTTTTATTTAATGTAATAAAACAATTTAAAGCATCACTAAGTTTTAAAACTAGATTAATAATTTATGTTTATATTCAAACTGAATATAATAAAATAGCACATATTGATATATACTGTGGCCAAAATGTTTGTCTTTATACAACACTGCCACCTGGTGGTAGGAGATTAAGTTGAGACATTTTGGTCTAAAATCTTGTAAACACTGGTGTGACAGCTTTTATTTCCAAGCATTCATTGTGATATGAAATCAACAAAATAAACTGTAATTTTTAAAAGAGACAAACATTAAAAAATTGCACCTGATTGTTGCGCTCAATCTTGTACTGATCAACTTATTTCTCTCTCAGAGGAATAACATATTTATTACTCAAACGCTCATATTTACCACCTAATGCTGAAGGGACAATAATTGTGTTTTTGCCCATGTGCATTTGAATTTGTCTGCACTGTTGGCAAAATATTTCATGAAGCACTGGACAGATTTCATTGAAACATTCAGAAAGTCAGTCTCCCCACCATCACAGACATCTATACCTCTAGATGCAGGAAGAGGGCCAATTGCATCATGAAGGACCCCACTCACCCAGCATACACACTTTTAGCCCCGCTCCCCTCAGGAAGGAGGTTAAGGTGCATTAAGTCTAGAATCACTAGACTGAGGAACAGTTTCTACCCTGAAGCTGTTAAGACTCATGAATCTCTAACCAGGATAATCACTGTAAAAAAATCACACCATGTTGCTGTGTTCACGCATGCTCATCTGCTCACTCAGACTTATGTTTGTGCTGTTGTGTGACATATTTTTTCATGCTATTAGTGCTTAGTGTATATTTAGTTGTTTTTCTTGGTTCATATCTTTAAACTGTTTTTCTTTTACATTTTATTGTTGGATGTAACTGGGACCCTGTGTACATAATTTTGTTCCACCACATGTACCACATGGGGTGCGAATGACAAATAAAGAACCTTGAATCCTTGAAAGTTATCACTTAATGATCTACAATTGAACTTTTAGAGTAAACCCAATTCAAGATGGCTACCACAGCAAAGAGACTTTAGCCAACACAAAAAATGGCTAAAACTTAGCTAATTTTACAGATATTGGGCTAAAATTTGGTGTGGTAGTAGCTGACAGTCATTCACAACACATAGTCCAAGTGCAAACAGATCATGCACGTTATTGCAATATTGCACAAGATTGTGTATAACCGTTACTTTCCAGGCTTGACCATAATAAATATATCTCTGTAAAATTACGTTAAAACACAGCATGAAAGGTGTTCGGCAACATGCATCCCTTCAAGGACTGCTACGCCTTAAATTAAAATCCGTAATGAGTTTTTTTTTATATTAATATTAGCTCCCCAGAGATTACTTCCTGGAGAGCATATTAAATAACAGTTAAATGTTATAGTTGTGTATGGGTTGTTTACAGCTAACATACTTGTGCTTTTTAAAAACATTTTATTGCATGAAACAAGTGATTTTCTACACAAAGACGGTTTCTGTCTACCTTTTGTAACCTTTGTGATTCAAACATTTAGCAGGTTCAGTCAAACAGGATGCTGCGATGTGTTTTATCCTCTTACCCAGATCCAGTCTCTGACACAGGGAGCCCAGGCCCTGCAGAACAGCCAGCTGTAGTTTGTAGGCCTGGGTGTGCGAGTAGACCGGCCCGGCCTTGACGCTGATCGGAGCCTGCCGGGCCAGAGAGGAGCTCAGCTTGGGAAGGACATCCTTAGAAACCCTGGCCCTCAGAAAGTCACCACACGTTTCACCCAGAGTACACAGCACCTGATGTGTGAAGTTTATATGTAAAATATGACACGATGAAGCAAACAGTCATTTGTTTCTGTAAAAATATTAATAAAATGCATACTAGCAGTCCAGGTGAAGACATAATTTGACAGTAAACTAACTGATTTCTTGCTCTAAAAATGATCATACACTTGTAATTTTAATATTAGCAGGTCATTTTCAGCTATCTGTTCTGTCATATGTTTAAAAAGTCAACGTTGGAAAAATGATCTCTCTAAAGATTTACAAACTGCAATTTTAACAAGATTTATTTTGGTCATCTCGAGATTTTAACAATTATTTTTCTTCTATAATGCTGGACTTTAAGATCTGATCCGGTTAGAATTCAAAATCTTCTTTTACAGTATCAAATCTAATATTAGATGTTCACAAAATTCCAGCAACACGTTCGACAAATTTCTTTTCAAGGATTTTTAAGGAACTGTTTAGAGGGGAGACAGAAATGTTGACCCACCCTGAAGGCTCGGAGGACCGCTAACGGGTCATCGGCTGTGAGTCTCTGCAGAAGGGCCGGCCAGGAGCGATGAGCCATAGGCAGGAGTTCATTCTCCCTCTCGCTCAACACATAAACACACACCTCCAGCACGTCCAGCACCTACAGACAAAAACATACAGAGCTCTTCTCAACTCTGGTGTGCACATGTCTGTTCTACATGATGGAAAATAAACTGTGGTGGTCTTATAGTAAGTTTAAAAAAAAACCTCTGCTTCTTTTCAAAATGAAAAGTTACTTGACTTTCTCTGTTGTCTCAGTTGCGTATGATGAATCCATCACACTCAACTGACGTTACTATGATGAATGAATAACTTGAAATTTATTAAATATGGTGGATGCAATTCTGTTTTCTTAACCGAGTACCGTACTTGAGAGCGTACACGTCGCATCGGTCCAAAAATGTCTAATAAAGTGGGAAATAAAAAATATAAATAAATCGCTTCGCTGTATAAGTGGCATCTATTATGTGTCAACGCTGACCACTTGGAAATGTGGGTGGGTGTTGTGTCAAAATGTTTTGTTTTTAACTTAGCTAGATTGTTATTATATTTTAATTAAAATTTTGTAAAAATATTTTGATTTACATTAGAATTAAGAAAAAAGGGGCAGTTTTCATAAGACTAGTTCTTCTGCCACCTTTCATTTTATTTTATTTACATTTTTTGATTGTATTGTGTGTGTGTGTGTATATATATATATATATATATATATATATATATATATATATACAGGGTATATGCAGGAATAATGAAGTTAATTTCAATACCTTTTCAAGACTTTTTCAAGACCTTCCAAAATAAATTCAAGACCTTATCGTCACTTTGTTTTATTAAGCAACAAATCTTTGATTTACAAAACTGCTGTTGTTTTCAATTAAATCCGTGAATCTCAAACCTACAACAGAACTGAGATACAGTGGATAGAAAAAAATTCAAAAGAAGAAACTGAACCACGACTAGGTTTAAGAAAATATAGCTTAGGTTACAACAAGACTCGTAGTTATTTTAAAGTAACTTGGTTGAACAATGGCGAATAAGAAATAAACACAGAAATCATTACATGTGCCTCAGTGCAGTTGCTTTGCATTCCAGCAACTCTTCAGTTTGCACCAGCTCACTGAGTTTTTCTTTACGTCTCCTTCTCAAGACATTGGACTTGGTGATCAGTTGGGCCATTAAAGAACCTGACTTTCCCTCTGCCTGCTCTGCCAACTGATCTGCATCTTTTTGCAGAGAATCGCACACCTCTTGTAGAAGTTTTCTCTTTTTTTTCAGCTCTTCTAACTCAGCTCCAGCTGCTTTCCTCTTAAGGCTCTGTGTGGAAGTTTCTTTCTTCTTTCGTTGCTGTTCCAGGTAAATCCTGTACTTTGACCTTGCAGAGGCAACAGAAGCCAGCAGCTCCATGGTCAGAGGTACCTGCAGAACACCCCCACAGACACTGACCTTGTCGCAGATCAACCTCAACCTTGGTTGGTTCAGGCACACGGTTAGCTGGAAGCGCTGTCGCTGGTGGAGCACAGAAACTGCTGATAGATATCTGCGTTTTGCGGCTAGCTGCACTTTTGTGGCTAGCTCCAGTCATATGGGACTTCAAGGCGTTTATGCCCATCGAGGCTACGCTCATCTTTTTTTTACAAAATGTACAATAAGCCTCGCGGTTATTCTCGGCGACAGGCCTCAGCCATTCTTGAAATCAGGCATCTCCAACCAGGAGTCCGAAAACTTGCATTTACCCATTATTCTCACGGTCTCGCGGCAACTTACTCGAACACACAGACTCAAAGCAGCTGCGCATGCGCACAAGATAGGCCTAGCCGTTAAGGCTGTTGTAACCTGACACTCTAAATTTGTGCGAAGCAGTTTCCGAATCCTCCGCGGTGAGGAAAACAAATATCAGTCATACATACTTTTTGCTGTCAAATTATTTAAAGCTAGAATAACAGCAAAAAAAAATAATACCTCAGCAAATCGCTTTCAAGACTTTTTAATACTTTTCAAGACCCTTAATTTTCCCAAATTTGATTTATCAACTTTTAATAACTTTCAAGACCCCGCGGACACTCTGAT
>NC_056508.1:41707169-41713238 GCF_014905685.2 Nematolebias whitei | reverse complement strand
TATATATATATATATATATATATATATATATATATATATATATATAGTGTGTTTAGTTGTTTTTTAATTGTCACGTTTTTAAATTAAATTAATAAAATTTATTTAAAAAAATAATAATTGGCTGCCAAATGGCGGCTGTGGGAGCGTGCACGGGAGGACTTTAACAAGAATTTAACAAGATTAAAACTTAATTATTTGTTTGCTCGAAATTATAGTAAAGGTGTGTCTCAGCTTAACTTTCCCTTAATAAAAATGCACTTTGACGATCAAATCAGCTGCATTTCAAATATTGATTCGCAGTTGCAGGGAGCGCGCAGAGGGACGACTCGCTGTGCATTTCTTTGAAATTTAACAAGATAAACACATAAAAACAACTATTTGTTTGCTCGACATTATAGTAAAGGTGTGTCTCAGTTGAACTTTTCCTTAATAAATGCACTTTAATGGTCAAATCAGCTGCATTTCACCTGGGCGATGCGGCAAAATGCAGCTGATTTGACGTTTGCTCCAGGAGTTCTGGAGCGAGACGAAGTGTGACTTATATGGCAAAAGATACGGTGCTTGTTTGGAGGTCTGCTTGCTTATTAACTCATATTAGAATGATGTGTGTCATAAAAAGATTGTGCTAAATGCTAAATTTTAACTTGTTAAAAATGACTGCTGAGTGCTGTCCTTAGCAACTAGACAACAGCACTAAACTCACTAAGCAAACCTTAATGAAGGAACCTGCTAATTTATACAAAACAACTGAGGAAAACAGGCACATCTGGATTCATTACATTTTTTTATTTAGATAATACCTCATAATTGTATTATGAAGCAAGATTTGTTGCTATCAGAAAGTCATCACAGCGTAGTAAAAAAAAATACCGTAATTTCCGGCCTATAAGCCGCTACTTTTTTCAAAGGCTTTGAAACCTGCAGCTTATACAATGCTACGGTTAATTTATGGATTTTTATTTTTTTTTTCTCATGGGCTAATGAACTTCCTGCTGCCAAAAACATTTAGCTTCGTCACACCTGGGTGACACAACCCTCTTGCGGGGTGGGTCCTCATGACTCAATGAGACAACCTGTATAAATAAAGGTTAAAAAAATTAAATCTGATCAATGAAATTACTGAACAGGTCACAGTCGAACCAATGAAACGGAGGGGGGAATCCCCCCATGCACAGATCAAATAAGGGGGAACTCCCCTGCATGTGCAGAGCAACTTTTGCTCTGTGGAGCACAAGCTTGCAGCAGGAGGAATATGAAGATAGTGATCAATGACTTCCTGGTAGGTTACTGTATTATTATTTTTTTGACAACAAAGGAGACTGAGGACGTGTGTGATGAAGATTTTCTGAGGCTGTTCAAGTCTGACGCTGAAGAAGACGACTTTAGTGGTTTTGGTGCACAGGAGGAAGATGAACATAGGGATGTGCAACTTTTCCTGGTAAACTACAGTTTATTATTATTATTATTTTTTTATTACCAGCCATTGTTCAGAAACAACATTTACTGTATGTATTTGTGTATGTTAGCGGTACATATTTAATTAAAAGATTTTTAAAAAATCTTTCTGTGTAAATATCTCACAACGTGAACACCCACGATTTATACATGTACAATTTTTTATTTGTATTTTTTTATTTACTGTGCACGTCTTAAATTCAGGTGCGCTCTATAGTCTGGAAATTACGGTATACATGATCAATTAAAAATGACTACTATTCAAAGGTGAACTTTAAGTTTCATGATTCTAAAAAAAACAAACTTCCTTGGCTCCCCTTTTTAATCTCAGTGGATTACCTTCAGTCGAAGCCTGAGGTTGGGGTCTGACAGCAGGTGAATGCAGCGCTCCATAACGTCTTTAGTAATGATGAGGTGTGGGGGAAGTTCTGGTTTTACATCAGGACCATCAAGATCTTCATCACACTCTGCAGGAGGAGGAACCTCTGATTCAACAGTAAATAAAAAATATAATTAAATGGACAGTTTGGTGTTGAAACCCACAGAATCAACTCAAAATGACGTATTTGTTGCCCCAGTTGTGTCAACAACTTATATTCTCAGGATATTAATTTACAAATATATTCTACACCATAAAACACGACATGCAGTTTTGTTTTACCAAGGTCCTCGGTGTCATCCACTTCTATCCCAATGCCCTCTGCCAACTCCTTCTGCTTCCTGTAATCCAGCAGAAACTGGCGAATGTCAAAATCTTCCTGTTCAGTGGAGGTCTTGGAACTGGCAGAGTTACTGGTCCTGCAGCATGACGAGGAAAACCATCTTGCTGAAGAGAGAAAAAAACATTCATGTTGAACACCGGCTCAAAAAGAAAAAAGGTTTTTTTAAAAACAACGCGACAAAAACGAAACATTTTCTGACACTTTCTTAACTTGTACTTCTCCAGCCCAGGAGAATTCAGTGGTGTTGGATGATTAGTAATGTTACAAAGTTTCTCTGACTTGTCTTGTAGATTGAAATTGATCTGGACTATTATCAACACAACAGTAGATTATTTAATCGTCTGAGAGAAGGGCCTGTATAAAATGAGTCATTTGCTCCAGGCACGTGTGACGTTTATTTGTAAATCTCACCCAGAGCCTTCATGAGCGCGTGCAGGACAGAACAGAAAAGAGCTGCTGAGTGGTTGTAGCTGAGATCCAGAGCCATCAGCACATCCTGAACCACGTCCCGGATCAGAGGCAGGAGGCTGCTGTCAGAGTGTGCCAACATCACTGTCAACACCCGCGGAGCCTGGACACACAGGCGGGAAAAGATGAAAGACTGGCCAGCAAATACACATGCACTAAAGCCCTAATTTGTGCAATAACTGAATGCTGATAAACCTGAACAAAATTGAGCATGCATCAGGATATTTCCAATTTATAGTTTCTTTTTTGTTTTTTCCTCCCAAAAAACTACTTTTGCATACTTAGTGCGATTTTAAGCACTTTTTGTATATCAAAATGTTTAGTTGATCAATAATAATGTGATACGATTTTGAATATTTGTAACTTTTATACTTTTTGAACAATTAACTTTATCCAAAATAAAATTCCCCATAGATGTGCACTGGGATCTCTTCAGCTCCTTCTAAAAATCAGTTCTCCTTGAAATCTGTTTTCAAATACGGTACATGCAATATTTCTGTCTTCCTATGCCATTGGCTACCATTCTGACATTTTTAGATGGCCTTTAGCTTTAAGTTATTGCTATATTTAGCTAGCACTGAGCTACTTTCAGATTTTAGCTATCATTATGCTACTAGCTAGCGTTTTACTACATTAATCTTTAAGTTTGCCTTTTGCATTTATTAACTTCTAAATAGCATTTTGTTACTTCTAGCAAACCTTTTCATACTTTTAACATTTAATTAGACTTTTGCTACTTTCCAACCCTTTACTACTTTGGCTTCTGACTAGCCTTTTGATACTTTTAGCCTTTAGCTACCCCATTTAATGACAGCTTATAACAGAATAGATATTTATTCATTGTCACTGCAAAATGCATCGTTAAAAACAAACTAAAAACTGTGAAATGCAGTTTGGTGTCCTCCACGTCAGCAATTCAAGCCAAGTCACAACAAGCAAGACACAGCAGTAATTCACAGTATTAATACACAGCATTAAGATAGAAGTACATATCTAAGATAGAATGTACATATAAATAGCAAACAGTTTGTGCAAATTTATGCTCCATAATTTCAGTTCAGGCTGAGTTCTGGGTAGATCTGGGGTGTCAGCTTTCACAGTCTAAGGACAGAAGCTGAGCTTCAGTCTGTTTGTGCTGGATTTTATTGTCTGGTATCTCTTGCGAGGGGAGGAGGGAGAAAAGGGTGTGTCCTGGGTGAGTCGGGTCCTTTGCAATATTAGTGGCCTTCCTCCGCAGTCGTCAGTGTAAATGTCACTGAGTAAGGGAAATGATTTTACCAGCCACCCTCACCACCTGCTGCAGGTCCCTCCTGTCCTCCTCAGTGCAGCAGGTTGGACTCGATTGTGACCCTGTAAGTGTTCACCAGCAGGAGGTGAGGGAGGCGAGTCTGCTTTAAGGAAGTAGAACATCTCTCTGCTGGACCTTCCCCACCTGATAGATGTTGACAGCCCAGCCGAGATGTTCACACTGAGGAACTTAAAGCTACTCTCTCTACCTCCTCTCTGTTAATCCAAAGGGCAGAGAGCTCTGTGCACCTGGATCTCCTGAAATCCAGAATGGGTTCCTTAGTCTAACCACGTTGTAAAACACTTTTAACTAAACTTTGGCTACTTTTAGCTAGCTTGTTGTTACTTTTAACTTTTAGCTAATCTTCTGCTGCTTTCGGCTAGTGAATTGCTATTTTTAGCTTTAAGCTAGCCCTTTTTCTACTTTTAGCTTACAACTAGAATTTTGCTGTCTTTAGGTAGCATTTGCTTCTTTAGCTTTCAGCTAGCGTTTTGCTTCTTTTGCCTAGCTTTACGCTTCCCTTAGCTTTAACAACAAATTTTTATCTTCTGTAAATGTCAGACTTCATTCAGAGGTCATTCAAGTGATTTCTGCATGTGTGTGTGTACCTGAGGATGTTGACTGAGCCTCTGCAGGTTGAGTGAAACGTCATTGAGCAGGTAGTCTGAGTTGTCATTGATCAGCTCCTTCAGGGAGGCGTAGCCACAGGCCTTACTGATGTCCATCATGGAGCTCAGTGCTGCCTGGCTGACCAGCAGCGTCTCATCTCCAGCTTTCTCCAACACTGGGTACAGTGAGGTCATCAGCAGTGGACGGAAGTCCCGTCCTAACGCCTGAGCGAAGCAAGCGATTCCCTCCAGCTGGATGCACATCTGCCAGATGTTGCTGTTGAGCTGGTGAATTGTGGAGGTCGATGACGAGGGTGGCGCAGAGGCAGATGAAGAAGCAAGTACATGAAGAGAGTTTGCAGGATTGCTGCTGGTGTCACTGTTAGATATTTGAAGGAGTCTGGAAGGGCTCAGCAACTATAGGAACAACAAAAGTTTATTTGTTAACTTGAGAAACCAAATGTAAAACATAAAATAGCTGGCACACCATTGAGTACACTTTCTTGGTGAAGCTTTATATAATTGCAAAACAGATTCATAGCTTTGATTTTTAAAAATCCTTGAACGCTGCAGATAAATGTTTCAAGATTTTGTGATATTGTTTGACAATTGCAAAACAAATTATGACCTATAAATAAAAGCAAAAGGTACCAAATTCTAACATGATCAAATGAACAAACTGATTCAATGCAGCTGTGCATTTGTATCACAAAAAGATATGTTTCCACTTTTTTTATTTACAAATTTAAATTTTACAGATGAATGTAACATATATGACTCAAAGTGTAGATTTTTCTATACAGACTAAACTATTTTGGATGATGAATTTTCAGGATTGGCAACAAACTACTTGTTTATGTGCGTTTCTGCCTCTCTTTGGTGAACGCATCATAAGATTTCCTCTGCTCAGTGAAAGTCAGTCAGTTCACACCTTCAAGCAGTTTTTCTCTCTGCTCAGGTTGTTCAGCAAACATTAGTCTAGTGCACGTTACTCTGTAAAGTTTGGGGCGTTCAGTTTAGAGAGACAAATATGACAAGATGACTATCAGCAAATTGATATGCAAAATGTGTTGTACTTTATAGGATGAGCAGATAGTACCACACTTTGTTAGAAAATGTTTTGGGGCACAAAATACAATGAATAAATTAAAAGTTAAATGGGAATGTATTAGTCATTCATTAAGAACATCATTCAGTAAACAGAAGCATCTTAGGTTGTAGAATATAGCTGATAATAATAATGAAACATTTTAAGGAGAATATTTATTAAAATTCATTGCAGACTCAAATTTTACTCATTTAAAAGATTTTGGAAATCCTTTGACATTTGCAGGATGCAAACACATTTGCTTTCTTGGCAAGTTTAAGACTAGAAGACACAAAAGTTGCTCTGCTGAGGTTTAGAGATGTTGCATTTTATTTCTTTCAGACAAAGTCCCTGCTTGCAGCTAATTGTCTTTGGATAAACTATACATTTGTCTAGCTTTCTGCAATAAATACATCAAATAATATATATATATATATATAT
>NC_056508.1:41650742-41707069 GCF_014905685.2 Nematolebias whitei | reverse complement strand
TATATATATATATATATATAACCATATATATATATAAAACATGATAAATTTGGTTCCATCAATCAGAACTGATTTAAAGGAGGCACTCTGTTATGATATGCATGTTCATCAGGTAACTCAGTTGTGACTCATAATGAATAAATTTAGGTATTATTTTCATTTAAATTTGTGAGGACTGCAAAACCTAACAAAAGCAAACATGTTGAACATAAGCTAATTAATTAAACATAGTTGTCAGGCAGTAGTAAATAAGCAATTTAAACCAAACATTTGCTATAATTTCTGGTGTCTTTTAGTTTGTTCAAACTACTTATCTAAACTAAATGTCATCTTTATTATATAAACAATGAAAATCTTATTTACCGTATTTTTTGGACTATACGGTGCACTTAAAATCCTTTAATTTTTTTCAAAAATCGACAGTGAGCCTTATAATCAGGTGCATCTTATGTATTAATTCTGGTTGTGTTTACTGACCTCAAACCGATTTTATGTGGTTATTGTGAATGAGTTGAATAAAGTTTGACTTATCTGACTG
Organism: Nematolebias whitei; assembly: GCF_014905685.2. NCBI lineage: Eukaryota > Metazoa > Chordata > Actinopteri > Cyprinodontiformes > Rivulidae > Nematolebias > Nematolebias whitei. The sequence continues at coordinate 41,706,531 of NC_056508.1, read as the reverse complement.
TTTTGTTTCTCTTAATGCGCCTTATAGTCCAAAAAATACGGTAATATTAAGAGAAGGCAAGAGGCACTTTAACTATAGGAGACAAATCAAGGGCTTAAAGATGATTTGAAACTTTTGTTATTAAATAGAGATAAAAAAAATTAGCACTAAACAAGATCTGCATTTATATTTAAAATGTGTTGGTAAACAAAGTGACCGGTACTTAAAGCATAAATGTGATAACTTGGCTTCCTTCATTAGTAACAAGTTCATTTTAAACGTGGTTGTTGGTTTTTTTTTAATGCATAAACCACCTGAATTGCAAAAACGTTCTTTTATAAAAAACAATGGTTGTGAAACAAGTGAAAGCATAAAAAATAAAAAAAAATCACAAAGTGGAATTCTGCATTAATTTTGAAATCCTATTTGATATTTTAAGGAGTAATAATTAAATTAATGTGGCATTGGTGCAAGGAAGAGAAAAAAGCACAAAAAAAAAAGACTAAAAATCTTCAGCATGCCTTGAAGAATCTCCATAAACAGATGATGCAGCACCGTCTTTAATTTGCTGTGAATTGTTGTGGGATCATTTTGAACTTATGGGACTTTACCTGCTGATCCTGACGGTCTCCGAGTGTCTCCTCACTCACAGTTACCAGGTGCCAGTTTGTCAGACTGGTGTATTCATCCATGATGGACACCACTACAGCTTTAAGGTCTTCCTGGGAAGCAGAGCCTCCTTGAACTTCACTGTCCAAACGCTGACTCTGCGTTGCCAAGGCAATGCCTGCAGCACCTCTGATCATCTCATTTAAGACCATGGCAGCCTGCTTTCTGTACGCCAAAGACTGGCAGTACAAGTCCAATAGGTGATCAGTCAGCAGGTAGATGTTGCCATAATAACCTGGCCAAACAAAACAAAATAGCCAGAAGTTGTCATAAATTGTCAAATAAAAATAACAGGCAGGAAATTAACCTATTCATAATTACAGATGTTTTAAACACCGACTAAAACTGTCATTTGCCCAATTTTTTTGTTAAATCTATTTTATACAGCAATGTATTTGGATAGAGAAACAAAAACATATTTCAATTATAAAGTTTCAAGTTTATTGTATGCACACTCATACCTAATGTTCGGCAGATCTCCATGAGCACAGAGAAGATCCTCTCATCTGTAAAGTAGAGAAAATGCTTCCTGTGCACGTGAGCAGAGTAAGAGTCACGAGAGTCGGAGCTCGTCTCGATGGTGTCAGCGTAACTCCGTTCCTCTACGATACGAACATCCATCACATCCAACTCCAGAACCTGAAATGCATAGAGGGGGTCTGTTGTGTTCAAAACTATTTCACAAATATTTAAGGTAGACTATAGATTCTTGAAAACGAGACTAGACAGAATTCAAATGTCATAAATGGCCCTGTACTCAGCGGAGTAAAGGGTCAGTGTTAGTGTAATCTTTATAAAGTAAACAACAATTTGTGCTCATGTGGGTGGACATTAAATCTCATGATGGAACTAAAACAGAATTATTAACTTATAAACAGAACTTACAAGGTATACATGTCAAATGTATTCCTAAGTATGTGATATTAAAGGTCAGAATCTAACCCCAGGGTTCTCAAACTGTGGGACTGGTATCACTGATGGTCCTCTGTCTCCCTCTAGTGGTAGTTCATAGTTTAGATATCAACTACTGTACAAGTTAAAAATGCTGCAAGCTGAACTGTGATAAAAAAGATAAAGAGCAGGGAAAGCAAAAAAAGTGAGTGGTTAAGCACTTTACAATTTTGGCTGCAAATGAAAACAACAGGAAAGGAACTTATTTTAAAAAGAAACCTGAAGTGGACAACAGTGAATCTGGAAAAATCAAGGGTAGCAACTGAAACTATACCAGTGAAGTCTCTACTCTGCACAAACAACAATTAGTGCAAAACATTTATTATTTTTACTCCGCCAAAGGCAATAGGACAATTATGTTTTTGCCTGTGTCTCAGTATGTTTGTCATGTTAACTAAATATCTCAAGAACAGTGGATTTATTTATATTAAGTCTTATAAAATAATCTTTGAGTGAGCTTCTACAACTGATTAACTTTTGGAATCAATCCACTTTAAGATGGCTGCCACAGTCAAACTACTTTAGCAAACACAAAAATGTCTATAACGCTACGCATTTTACAGATATTAAGCTAAAACCTGGTATGGTAGTAGTTGAGAGTCATCCCTAACACACACTCCAAGCACTAACTGATTGTGTGAGATCTGTTCTCAAACCGTTATTATTGCTGTTAATGCTGTCTGTCTGTTGGCAAAGAGTTACCCCAATTAAAGATGGCTGACTCAGGTTTTCGACCTTAGCCTTAGCGTCTATAACTCCGCTTGTTTTCATAAGCTGTTCTTATTTTAAAACTCTTGGTGGCGGGTAATATGCATTCAGTCAAGGATTGCTAGGCTTTAGGTTTAGTTTGACATTGTGAGTCAAAGGAAGAGCTATGTTTGATGGTAAGCTTTGCAACAAATGTATGTACATTGAATGTTTGTATTATTTTAGGTGACACTTGTTATTAAAAAAGAGAACCACTGATCTAATTTAAGATTTTGGTTGTCACATACTTGCATCAGCGCTTTAGAGATTCTCTCCAGATGTGCTGCAGAGTTCAGCACCACAGAGACAAGTGGTCCCAAAACTTTTAGGTAACCTAAAAACACGTTGAGGACAAAGAGCTTCTTCTGGTCATCAGAAGTTCTCATCAGTCTGGGCAGGGATGTGGCCAAAGAGTGAAGATTCTCAGACAAGACGTTGGTGAAGTTTTGACTAGTAGCATCACGGCAGCTCAGACTCCTCTGTGAGATTTCCCTGAGAGCAGCCTCACACCTTCAGAAGAGGACATGAGCTTGAGTTAACTCTCTATATTAGATTTTTCCTCAGAAAACAGAATCAAAACAAACCTCTCTCTGACTTTAGGCTCTTCGTCATTGATTGCTCCCACCAGTGCTTCCAGCAGCGGCCCAATGCACTCCTTCAGTGACTGACTGCATGTGGCCAGCAGATGGTTGGCCAGCTCTACCATCTCCAGTCTTACCCTCCAGTGACGGTGGGCCGACGTGCAGGAGATGATCTTCTTCAGCAGCACAGACAGCTTCCCTGCTGTACTCTTCAACCATTGTGGTGTCCGCTGGACCACAAGCTGTCTGATCCTGCCCAGGTCCTGTGGGGGAGTCTTCTGGGAATTACTGGTCTGCAGCTGGGCATCTTCCATAACCAGTCCCACAGACCTGGACCAGACCTGGATACAAATAATAATAATAAAACCAGTGTTGTGATATGTAGTTTTAATATCACAGAAACACCTCTGAATATTTTGTTGAGACATTTGTTGAAACATGTGCAGTTCTAATCAGGTTAGAAGGCAATTTTATATAATCAAATAAATTATATAGCACATTTAAAAATAACTGCTGTTGGCCAAAGTGCTGCACACAAAATGATAAATAGTATAAAGATAATACCAAACACAGGAGAACATAAAAATTAACAAAAATATGATAAAACATAAAATAAATTAGAAGAAAAAAAAAAAACAAGCATTAAAATTAATCAAAAAAAATTTAAATTTCATGCTGTATTAAAAGTGAGTGAGTATACTGTAAATGTATTTTAAGATAAAACTTAGAAAACACCAATACTTGAAGCCTGTCTAATACAAAGGGGAAGCTGGTTCCACAGTTTAGGGGCTGCAACTTAAAAGGCCCGATCACCTCTGTGGTCCAGACTAGACCTCAGGGTCTATGAGATCTGGAGGACACATGAGGCTGCAGGAGGTCAGAAGATATATAGGCGCTTTCCCATTCAGGGCCTTACTGGTCAATAATAAAACATTATATATATTTAAGCTGTCTTTAGAAACACTTTTCCAGGTATGCTTTTGGTACATTAGCTGTGTGTACTTTTGTTTATGTAATTTATGGTTTAGTACATTTATTGTAGCAAAAATTATCTAATTATTTATCTCAATTCAATAAGTTATAGAATATTAAAAGCATGAAATTTTAACCGGGACAGAGATTAGGTACCTTGATGGCCCTGACTGTCACTGCATGGCCTTGTCTCAGATCTCCTGTGATGATCCTGGCTATAGCTGTAGTGATCCCAGGTAAGAAGGAAGCCATGTTGCTGCCTACAGAACATCTCTCATCTGAGGATGGAATGATGTGTTCATGAGTGCAATCACAATGCATAACTAAAGTCTGGAGACACTTCAAGGCAGCTGACTGTATATCTCTGGATTTCTCCTTCTCTCCTAAAGCCAGCAGCAGTGATATGGCAGCACCCAGTCCAGGCAACATGATGGGTTCATATAGTTTGAAGATTATATCTCCATAGGCAGCGTGAAGCAGAGCATTAAGGCATCTGAGAACAGAAGATTTCAGCTCCTCTGATGCGTCTGCAGGTGTCCCGGGGTTTGTGGGAGAGCAGAGGCAGAGACAGAGCTCTGAGAAAATGTCATGAAGGGTGTCCCAGCTCTGGACACAAGTCTTCTCCAGGATGTAGCTCATTGCCTCAGCCACAACCTGCACCATCTTTTCCTTCTTTGACCCAGGGACTTTGAGGACAAAGCGAAGAGGAAAGAGGACATACTCTTGGAGCTGCTGCAACGAGGCATCGTGGATTTCTTTTAACTGGATGCTGAGCGTCTCCACGTTAGTCACAGTGGGCTCCTTAGTGAGCAGGACGCAGGCTGGGCGCAGGTAGGCAAAAGCAATTTTTGGATCATTAATCTGAGACATAGTTGGAGGCATCACAACAGGGGCCACTTCTGTAGGGAAGCATGGAAAGGTGACAGACATTATAAATTATTATGCACAGTACACAATAATGTAAATTACTGTGTCCATTTGGTTATATATATATGTATGTATATATATATATATATATATATATATATATATATATATATATATATTACAGCTATTGAGCAAAAATAATTTGTTTACATTTTAAAACCTCCACTTTGAGACTTTTTGCTTCTTTTTTTTCCCCCATTCAACCTTTATTTAGACAGGTCCACTTAGAAATGGGTCTGCATTGAGTGAGAAAATAATAGTAATTTTCTACGTGTTACGACGTCCCATAAAGTTGAATAATGAAGTCTATTACCAACATATTGATGATGGCGATGGTTGAGCACAAGATACCAACTTTTGGTCTTGAAAGAAGTCTCGTTAGCATCTGAAGCTAACCTTCAATATGAGTAAAATAAAGATGATAACATACCTTCACATTACGAGACAATAAAGAGTTGTTGGTGAACAGTAATTGGTTTGATTTTTTGTTTAAAAACACATGTACAGTATCAGACTGCTGAAGTAAACGCTATAAAACAATCGTCATAATTCTACGTCCATTACGGCGCACAATTGTGACGCAAGATACAAAAAATCCGGTTATTTTCAAAATAAAAGTTTTGAAAAATGCATTCTTCGAAAAACAAAGCGCTTTAGAAATTATGTGCTCGCAGCTGGTTTTTTTTTCTGTTCAAACACATTTGATATTTAGTTTAATTCAAAACGTGATTATAATGAAACTTTTTTGCTTTTTGACTGCTATGAAGCAAACCTGCTGAAAAATCTCAAAAACGTTGAGCTCATCGATTCAATGCAAAAATGCGCAAATTAAATTAAATTCTCCAATGCACACATATTTGGACATGAAACAGATAAATATGGTTTATACGAGTAATATTTAATTAAAAAGCTTCCACGTTATTGACAAAAATAATTGTTTTTGTTATATTTTGAAAATAATTTAACCGGAAATCGTTGCTGCTACTTTGACAAGGTTTTTTTTTTCCTGGTCTATGGCTTTAATTCAAATATTTTGCATTAATAAAACAGCTAATTCTGTTGTTGACACTTTTTACGTCATTGCGGTGAATGTCAAAAAACTCCAGTAACGGCTGAGGTAATGAAATTACTACTGTTACCCCTACTGATCACTCGTAAATGTTAGCCGAAAGTAGGCTAGTATTAGCTAAAACAATCATACAAATCAAATGTTAAAGTGTTATTGTTTAGTTACTTCAGTAGGAAGCTTTTTAATACAGCTTACTAACTTAGTTACTACAGGAGATTCGTTAAGCTTCGTTTTTTTAATACCTTTTTTTATTTAGAAACATAAACGTCAAGTCTTCCTTTTCATAAATCTAGCTAGCTAAATCGAAATCTGGGCACACAGTTTTTAATAGAAATAAGTAATGATATGTTAAATGGTGAGTTGTCTAATTACATTGTAGTTAATCTTCTTTAATGCATTTACAGATGCTTACTGTATTCAGCTTTGCATGTTCTTTTTTATTTTGTAAGGGTTCCATGCCACTGCTGTCCCACTCTGTTCTAAGTCACCAGTCACCAGTATGGATGAAGAAAGCCTTGAGGCTGCGATCGCTGCCTATAATGTACAGCTACAGCAGGTGGAGATGGCCCTTTCAGCTGGCCTGGACCCCAGCCAGCAGCCAGACCTGCTCAAACTGAAAGAAGACATTTGCCAGCTGATAGAACTAACTGAGGCCAGCCTGGTGTCTGTCAAAAAGAGTCGGCTGCTGTCCAGCCTGGAGGACAGTAACGAACTGCAGATAAACACCTTAGAGACAGCCGGTGACACCAATAGTGCAAATGGCAGTCTGGCCGCTGAGTTTGCTGCTTTTTACTCTGAACTGGGAGAGTGTTCAGGCAGCAGCTCTGATGCTAGAGAGAAAGATGAAGTGGAAGGTGGAACGGTGGATTATGATGAGGAGGGAGAAGAAGAGGAGGATGATGAAGAAGAAAATACACTTAGTGGCACCAAAGTTAGAGCACCCTACAGAACAACATGGGGGACGCTAGAGTACCACAATGCCATGGTGGTGGGGGCAGAACCTCCAGATGGAGAAGAGGCACAATTAAGGGTGCTCTACATCTATCCTACTCAGAAATCTATGAAGCCCTGTCCGTTCTACCTGGAGGACAAATGTCGCTTTGAGGATAACTGCAGGTAACGCACTAAAGATTTGCGTTTAATTTGCTTGCCTATTTATTATTTTTATGCATTAATTAATTTATATTTATGAATTAATTTGACTAACGTGAATCTGCATAATAAAAACACTATAAAGTGTGTTTTAATAACGTTTATCCTTAACATGTATTATTCCTGAGCTTTTATTTTGAAGAATTCACCTTTATATTGAAAGGTTTGGCCTGTGTTTCACCCCAACAAGAATGAATTACTTTGTTTTTACTATTAATAACTGTATAACTCACTTGAACTGAGTTTCAGCTACGTATGGAATTCTAAACTACTCTGTTAAAATTAAAGGTTTTCTCATGGTGAGGTGGTTTATATGTCAGAGCTCAGAGAGTTCCTGGACTGTGACCTCAGTAATCTTGAAGAGGGTTCAGCCTGCTTGGCTCGACATGAGGACGGCATCTGGTATCCAGCCAAGATAAAAGGTATTTCATAAACTGTTGTTAGTCATAATGTAGGCCTCTTTTTCAAAATTGGGTCTAACAAGTCATCATAATGCAAATTTACCACATTAATTAGGCAATCCATGTAATTCCAAGTTTTTAAGATTTGTTTTCTTTTTCTATCTTAGAAATTGACAGTGGGTTCTACACTGTAAAGTTTGACTCACTGCTGTTGAAAGAGGCTGTAGTTGAAGCTGACGGCATCATCCCACCTCTAAGAGAAGATGACCCAGTCTCCTCCGACTCTGACACAACGGACACGGGAGATGGAGAGGCTCTGGGATACGCAAAAGGTGCTTCGACTTTTTGATTTACAAAATCAAATACTTTGTGGGGAAATATATTTCTTTGATTCATCTTGTGTTTGCAATGTCCTTGGTGTTAAATGTTTCTTGTTTAAAATGTAACTTTCTGCTTTGTCTTTTTGTTGCCACAGTTCTCGACTCTGCCATGGAATCTGCAACAACATTCAACAGCTCTAACTTTGGTGGTTGGGAGGCACACACCAGAGGCATCGGATCCAAACTTATGCTCAAAATGGGTTATGAATATGGAAAAGGTAAGAGTAAATGGCACCGATAGCGTTTTAGGTTTTGAACTCCCATCAAGCGTATGATAATCATATTTCTCAATTCTGACAATGTCTGATGTTATTTGTTTTTAAACAAGCTGCATTGAAGACAAATAACAAAATTTAAGTTGTAAGGCGGGAGCTAGTGATTAACAAGAGACAAGGAGGCTCTGTTTCAAGCTAAAGGGTCTTTTACAAAGAAAGTAACATTTGTTGGTATTTAAAAAACTGTCGCTTTTAAAGGTACATTTAAATTAAATTGTATTGTGTTGCAGAGGATGTATTTTGTGTATTTACCTCAGCAATATATCGGGATCAGAATCAAAGAAGAAATCGTTAGCTAGCAACATTAATTTAATTTTACATCAATAAGAAATGTATTTTACAACAAGGTCACAAGGTTCTTGTAAATGAATTCACAAAACATAAAGTGTCCCTTTTCTTCAGATAAATAGTTTTTTGTTTCCTCAGGTTTAGGGAAGCTGCAAGAGGGTCGAGTGGAGCCTGTGATGGCAGTCGTCCTCCCAAAGGGAAAGTCTCTGGACGAGTGTGTGGAGCTCACACTGAGACGCACACAGAGCAGGACTGCTAAAAATGGCACACAAGCTGCCCGTCCGAAACGGCGCAGAAAACCTCGAGCCGCGACCGGAGAGCGCAAAACTGTCTTTGACTTTTTAAACCACAAGTTAGGAGACAGGAGCACAGGTTCTGCAGAGGGGGGCGCTGCTGTGCCGTCGGCAGTGACAGGGGTGGAGGCTTACAGAGCAGGAAAAAGCACCAAGAGGACTTTGAATGTGAAGCTGTTTCAGGCTGCTCAGAGGGTGTCCCAGACTGAGAGGGAGATCCAGAAACTGAGCGAGTCTCTCAGCAGACAGACAGGCAGGTCAGTACTGGGACAAGAAAAGTTCCTGAGATTTGATGCATTGTTTGACTTGACTGTTGTCAATTATTGTGTCCTTTCAGCTTTTATTCACATTATTACTAATCTATCTATTTCTGTGCACATTGTTTTCTCTGGGTACTCTGGTTTCCTCCCACAGTCCAAAAACATGATGTTATGCTGCATTCAGGTCCAGGCTTCCCTTGCAAAAGAGATCTGTGATCTCAGTGGGATTTGCCTGCTTAAATAAAGGTTAATAATAATATCAAAGCTCATGCTCAAAAATTCTGGTAAAAAAAAACAAAAAACAAAGTTGAGTCAGGTCATCTGGATGGTCTCTTTTTTGGCTGCATCAAAGGAGTCAACTGGGGAGAGGGCAGGCCCCAGAAACCATCTTATCACCAGCAAACTGGTTGGTCCACTATGTGAGTGTGCTGCTTGTGGGACTGAGTTTGTTGTGGCTCTTCGGATTAATGAAGTCCTTTGGATAAAGGATGAAGTCTCAACAAAATAAGAAACGGTCTAGATGATCTGACTGAACTTTGTTGGGTTAATAATAATAATAATAGGTGCTATGACTTTTGATTTTTGTAACTTTATAATTTTCAACGTGTTAAACTTCATTGATAAATATCGTACCCACAGAAAGATAAGATCTCAGTTTTTTCAGAAACATTGCTCTTTAGCATTTTTTCTTCATTTTTGTCTCCTCGTACTACTTTTAGCTTTTAGCTTGTCTTTTGTTATTTTTAACTTTTTGCCAACACTTCTACATTTTATGTAGCTTTGTTCTTTTTATCTTGCCTTCTTTTAACTTTAACAATTCAGTTTCAACCTTTTAAGCAAATTTTGACAGTCGTTCAGTAATCACATAGAAATGCAAATTATTTAGTTATTTATGTCATTAATCACCAACTAAGTGAAATGCAGTCCCAACGTTGTTGTTCTCGTCTAGCTCTTTACCAGCAGCTCTAACCTTTAGCATAATTACAGACACATAAGCAAAGATACACAACTAACATTTGTTAACTCTTGTAGCTTTGATTTTCTTTTTAAGTAAGATAGTTACTAATTTGAATTCACAGAAATGAATTGTGGGCGGTGTTAAAAAGGAAATGTAACACTCCTGGGCTAAACTTTTGCTTCCATAGAAACTAGTGTTGGTAAAAAAATCTTTTGACTTTTCACGTCTCACCTTCTCATTAATATCTTTTTGCTGTTTCTGTTTACAAAGGGACGCGTCCAGAGTCAAGCAGCTGGAAGAGCAGCTGTCTGCGCTCCGCCGCCTGCTGGCCCAGCAGAAAGCTCAGGAGCTGTCGATCCAGAAAGAGCACAAGAAGGCGGACACACACAAGAAGATGACAGAGTTCTGAGCTCAGTTTTCACTGAGTTTCATAAAGACTAGAAATAAAAGAAAACACTGCCATCCTGAAAATATATTATGGTTTTGGTCTTGTTTTTAAAATATTTTTTTAGCATTATTTGTCTCTGGCATTTTGTGCATCTCATTTCATTTTCAAGGACAGATCTCTCTTTTTATCAGTGGAGGGGAGTCTTAACCACAACATTCTAAAAAATCTCAACATTTGTGGCTGTTATGAACATTTGTATTCTTCGCCGCAACTAAAATCTTTTAAGACTTGCACATTTTCTTGTGTTTCTAACTTCACAACTAAACTCAAGTGTAAAGAAACATTTCTTTTCCTTATTTTTTTCTTTTGGTGTTCTTATACTTTTCTGAAAGAGTTTTCACTTGTTCTGGCCAGCAGCTTCTCGCATGCTTACTGCAGTTTATTCAGAGTATCACAGTGATTTCTAAATTATGTCCTCAGGATTTAAAAGTCACACCTAAACCTCATATGGCTCGTACTCTGCGTCTTTGAAGCTACAACCGTGACCTCCGTATTAAATAATACATATTGGGAGTAGCTTGTTTACTCGCAAATCTGATTCATTTTTTTTCCTGAAGCAACTCTTTCCCACCTTGAAGTCTTTCAGACTTGAGTAAAAGGTTGGGATTGTGATGTTGGGCTGTGGAACATTATTTTGTTTTGCTATTAGTGTGTATAGTAACGGTAAGATTTAAAAACTCTTAATGTTTGCTCTTAAATGATAGGCTGGAAACCATTTAAGTCAGCGGAGGAAACAAAAGTCCATCAGCAAATCATAACCTCACGAGCCCTAAAGGGAAAGAGATGGTACAAAACCTAAGCTAAGGTGATGCTGACCCTAGTATGTGGATGGACCCTGGCCTGGAAGAGTTGATGATGACCACACTTGCAGAACTCCTGAATCCTCTCTACCCTGAGGGAAGCCCTACTCGCGCTCTCTTCTGTTGAGTGGCAGCACGTTGACTGCTGGTGACCGGAGGGATCACATGGAATTTGCTGATTGTTGGGGAAAATGGCAAAATGTACCAGGCTTGTGGATTTAATGGGATCCCTTGAGGGTCCATGCTTCGCACCTTCCCCATTTATGAGCCCCAGGTCTGAGCTTACTGCTGCCAAGTCAGACAGATTTACTGTGTGTTGTAGGACGTCTGCGTGCACCTCACATCCCTGCTAACATTTGTCTCGTATGGATGCCAGCAGACCTGATAAGGGGTTTTCTACCTGTCTTTTACTTACTTTATCCAAATACTGGTACTAGTTATGGCTGTATCTGGTTTGTACCAGGTGCCTACAGGAACGGGCTGTGTCTCAGTCCAGGTAAGGTTATCCTCCAGAGTGTCGGGGGTTCAATCCTCAGCTTGTGTCAGAGGGTCTTTGGTTCTTGAAATAAAAATGCTCCATACTAATTCTAAAATATATAATGGAAAACATTAAGTTTGTGTATAAACGAGTGAGTAGGAAACATTGTAAAATGGTATGCAGAACTTTGAGAAGCAGTTTTATATGTGTGAACCAATTACTATTTATTATGTTTATTATATAAGTTAGGGCAGCATGGTGGCACAACTGGTAGAGCTGCTGCCTCTCGGTGAGAAGGTCGACGTCTCAAATCCCAGTCCTGGGACTTCTCTGGGTGGAGTTTGCATGTTCTCTCCGTGCATGCACAGGTTTTCTCCAGGCAATCCGGTTTCCTTCCACAGACCAAAATCATGCATGTTAGGCTGATTGGTAACTCTACATTGTCCCTAGGTGTGAGTGAGAGAGTGGATGGTTGTTTGTCTCTATGTGTCCCTGTGATGGACTTGAGACCTGCCAGGGTGTACCCCACCTCTCGCAAAGTGATAGCTAGACACGGGCACCAGTGACCCCATGACCCAAAAAGGAAGAAGCGGGTAATAGATAATGGATGGATGTATTAATAGGTAGTTGGATACCTATGAGGACTGTGCCGTATTTGAAAGTGACATATATTACCCTGTACCCACCAGGTAGGTTGCTGTTGGTACAAACCAATTATGTACCAGGCATCATTATTCATTGCTACTCTGCCCATAATTCTCAAAGTTATTTTTGTGCTTTTTATAGTTTTTCTATTTATCAACCATAAATAGAAGAAAACCTTTTGAATAAATAATATGTATTAAAGTTCATGCTCAATAATCCAGGAACAAATCCAACAATATTCAGTCAGGTCATCTGGACGATTTCTTTCTTTCTTTTTTTCCTGAGACGTTTCATCCTTCATCCAAAGGACTTCTTCAGTCTGAGAAGCCACAAACAAACTGGAGTGCCACAAGCACCAATTACCATAGTGGGGGGGGTGGGAAAAAAGTTTGCTGGCGTTAAGATTTCTGGGGCCCGCCCTCTCCCCCATCAACTCCTCTAAGGCAGCCATAGCCGAAATGTTTCAAAGCACCAACTTTGAACTTTGGCGTTTTGAACCATTTTGGCACGGCTGCCTTAGAGGAGTCAACTGAGGAGAGGGCGGGCCACAGAAATCTTATCACCAGCAAACTGGTTTTTTTTTTTGTTGTTGTTGGGGGGGGGGGGTGCTTTCACACCGTGGGAGGTGATGCTTGTGGGACTCCAATTTGTTTGTGGCTCCTCGGACTGAAGAAGTCCTTTGGATGAAGGACAAAACGTCTCAGAAAAAAAAAGGATAGTGTGCACTTGTTTTTTCTCCTCTGCCTTTAAATATTCAACTCTATTTTAGTCACAAGTAGTATTTTGAAGTTGCAGTCAAAATTTATTGTGTTAGTGGCAGGGAGTGGCACACAAACATTAAAACAACAACTTTTCTTTTTTGGTCTCGTTATAATGACTTCAGACTTTTCATCATCAGAAAATCTTTAAATCAAAATATTTGGCTCTACAAGCTGAGCTTCAGCTGCACCTGTAGTCATGGTGAAAAGGAAGAGCAGTCTTATGTGAACAGCATCAAAATGTTTTACACTTTATCATAATTTTTTACACTCAAACTGGCTATAATGCTGAAATTGTATACTTGACATCTTTGTAAAATAAATTGCATTGTATTAGTTTAAAGGTTGTTCAGTTTTTAAATTTTTAGGCATTTCTGTAGTGCAGCTCTCCTTACGGCCTCATTGTGTTCACTCTTCACATTGAATCTGCTTCTACTTAATTGTAAAACAAAAGAAAAGATTTATGTGCGTCTGATCATCTGCATCTCAAGATTTCTAGAACTGGACGGAAGGCATATTTTGTTTGCAGATTTCTTCGTTTAAATTTATTGTTTTTATTTTAATATTTTAGGTCACCAAAGGTAAGTCAGAAACTTCATGTGAAACCACTCCAATGTAGATTAGTCATATGTCGGTTTACGTCATCCTGAGAGATATACCTCCACTCGTACCTCTGTTTGCTGGACTGCAGTTCAGATGTTCTGACTTTTCCTTTTGACCCTGCAGCTTAGAAACACCTTCAAATCCAAGCAGCCAATTTAAGAGCAGCGTCTGTTGTTTTCCAGACAAATTGGAAAAAGCATTGGCCACAGATTGGACAGTGATTCTTCATCATTTTCTCTGAATCGTTTACAGTTTTTTTTCCGACTTTTCTTCACTTCAGCTTCTAACTTCTCTCCATTAAAGGTCTGATTGATGAAGTTCAGATGGATTTCCTTCCACCATTATCCTGTGTATCCTCTGTAACTTCTGACGATCTGTTCCACAGATCATTAAGTCTTTTGACACCTTCCTGATCAATCCCACATTTGGACTCGGTTTTGAAAGAGAAAAGAAAAGTTGTGAAGTTTTAAAACATCTTCCATTTTGGGGACACTCCAAACCGAATATATTTTTATTGTTTATTTTTTAATCTGTACAGGAACAAGAACTTTTTTTTTTTTTTACATCTAAATTTCATGAAGGGATTTTGCCACGTCTTGATGGTTGGATGTTGAACCCAAGTGCAGGCCATGGAGACTTGGAAATTTACGCAAAGAAATGATTTATTAATAAAAAGCAAAGTGGCAAACTTACATTAAACGCTGGAGACATGGAGGGGAGAAGGAACATGGAGCTTGACAAGAAAATGCCCAGACAGCAAGGAACACAAAGACGCAGACTTAACTAGGGACGTTAATGACAGACAAATGACAACACCTGGGCAGGACAACAGGTGGTGGAGGTAAGAGCTGATTACCGTATTTTTCGGACAATAAGGCACACTTAGAATCCTTTAATTTTTCTCAACAATTGGCAGTGAGCCTTATAATCTGGTGCACCTTATGTATTAATTCTGGTTGTGCTTACTGACCTCAATCTAATTTTATGTGGTTATTGTGAATAAGTTGAATAAAGTTTGACTTATCTGACTGTTTTGTTTCGCTTAATGCGCCTTATAATCCCGTGCGCCTTATGTATGAAAACAGACCCGTTCATTGATATTGTGCCTTATAGTCCAAAAAATGGTACATGGGGGAAAATAACTGAGGAGCACGAACAAACACAAGAGGGAGATAAACACAAGGGAACCAACTCCTCACAGATTTAGCATTATAACTCAAAGTGTCGTTAAATGTCATATTGGTTTCAAGTGTAACATGACAACTAACCCAGAAGCTGATCAATGGGCATGTGTGGACTAAAACTTAATAATTTCATAAGTTAGGATGGTGAAAGATGGCAGCACAGTGGCACAACTGGTAGAGCTGCTGTCTCTCAGCGAGCAGGTTACCCTGGTTCAAATCCTGGTCTGTGGGCCATTCTGGGTGGAGTTTGCATGTTCTCTCTGTGCATGCGTGGGTTTTCTCCGGGTGCTCCGGTTTCCTCCCACAGACCAAAAACATGCACGTTAAACTGAGTGGTAACTCTACATTGTCCCTAGGTGTGAATGAGAGAGTGAATGGTTGTTTGTCTCCATGTCCCTGTGATGGACTTGCAACCTGTCCAGGGTGTCCCCCGCCTCTTGCACAGTGATGGCTGGACATGGACACCAGTGACCCCCGATACCTGAAAAGGAAGAAACAGGTAAAGATGGATGGATGGTGAAAGACTGGAGGCAGGACAAAGACTTTACCTTTGAAGCCTCTTAATGTCATCCTGCTGTTCATAGTCAAAAGACTGATGAACAGGAAATCCAGATTGGCAGTTTACAGTTTTCTGAGGCAAAAAGAGAATTCACTTATGAACTTGATAACTAAGATATAATGTATATACTGTCTCCATATTTGTTGTGCGAGTCAACATTCATTGTACACTTTCAGCTATTTTAACCATTCATACATCAAAACATTCAGCTCATTCAGAACATTCAGGCTGTGACCAGGACCTTTTAGTTTTTGTACCAGTGTACCTTTTATGGGGGGTGGTGGAGCAGAGGCTAGAGAAGGTGGTCCTGCGAACAGAAGGTCGCCAGTTCGACTCCCTGGACGGAAAATATCAAAATGTGGTTGGAAAAGGTGAAATCTCCACACCTGCCTCCACCCTCATTTGCCACATTCTTGTCATTTGAGCAAGGTCCTTAACCCCCACCATCTGCTCCCCCGGGCGCCCTAGATGGCAGCTCTCTGCTCCACCCAGAGGGCTGTGGTAGCTCGGTGGTCTGTGGTTGCATTAGGAAAGGCATCTGTCATAAAAAGTATTGCCAAGTCTTTGTGCGTGTTAGTTCACTGTGGCGACCCCTGAAGAAGGGAGCAGCCGAAAGCATGAGAAAAAAACGTTTACCTTTTTAAATATTTAACTTTATTTACACCTTTTTTTTATTCTCTTGAAATGAATGGAGAACTCTTCAAATTGTTGGAAACTGTCGTGCCCTTTAAAATGTACTTCAACATACTTGTTTCAGTTTTAGATCTTAGCTACCATTTAGCTCATTTTGCATTTTAAATACTATTTTACCAGTTTTACCAGTCAGCTATTGTTTTGCCAATTTTTGCTTTTAGCTACTGTTTGCTTGTCTTAGGCATTTGCTGGTCCCAGCTACTTTCAAGCTCATTTTACCTTTTAGCTATTTTAGCTCATTTATCTTTTAGCTATTGTTTTGCTAAGTTTACATTTACCAGCTACTAACAAAGTCCATGCTCAATAATCCAGATATACAAGTCAACATTTTTTCAGTCAGGTCATCTGGACAGAAAAATGTTGGCTTGTATACCTGGATTATTGAGCATGGACTTTGTTGTTTTCAACCAGTTTGACAAAACTGCCAACAAGGAAGAGGACTGGCAATAGAGGAGGGGGCGTACCAAAGAGACCATCTTATCACAAGCAGAACGGGTTTGTTCCACTTTGGAGTAAGCTGTTGGGGGAAGAATCAGTTTTGTTGTGTGTTTCCTTGACTGATGAAGCCTTCCGAAACGAAGGTGAAACGTTTCAGCACAAAAAAAGAAATTGTCCAGATGACCTGACTGAAAAATGTTGGTTTACCAGCTACTGTTTTGCTTATTTTACAATTTAGCCACTATTAGGCTGGTCTTAGTTTTTTGCTGTTCTTAGATTTCACTTATTTGCTCATTTTAGCTTTTAGTTTCAATTTAGCAGATTTTTGCTATAAGCTATATTGCTAATTTTGGCTGTTTTTCTGTTTCACTTTTAACTCAGTTTGCTTGAACAAACTTTAACAAAAACACTCAATACTCAGCATTCACTGTAATTTCTATAGAAGGTGAGATTTGGAGATAACTAAAGATAAATATTTTATTTAAAAAGCAGCCAGTAGTATTTTCCATCAAGGTCATCACGTTCAGACATTTAATCTCCGGGTTTAGTCACAATAAAACATCACTACATGTTTAAATTAATTTTTAAACACTTTATATTTGTATCTTCCGTGAGCGTAACTGAAATTAGCACTGAAGGTGAATTCTTTATCAAGGTAAATGTATTAACATGACATTTAGCTGTAATTAATTTATCGGTGACCTTGCGTGACATTTTGTATTTCTTTCTTAGAGGAGCCGACAGACAAAACCTTTATGGAGCTTCACCATCTGGTGTCTTTCTGCCTCGATTCACCTTCATGTGGATTTAATACTAACATTATGCATATGAGATCCTTAGTGAAAAACCACGTCTTATCAGTTAATGAAAATTATTCCTAGTTATCCAAAGGATGGCTGCGGTAGCTCGGCGGTCAGTGCTGTGGACTTATAATCTTGAGGTTGCAGGTTTGAACCAAGCTTGTATCATTTCAATTCAATTCATTTCAGTTTATTTATATAGCGTAAATTCACAACAAAGTTTTCTCAGGGCACTGAACAGAAACATTCACATACATTGAAAAGCCACTTCATAAAGTTCTCTAAGGAATCCAGCAGACTCGTTGAATCTTCACTTCTTCGCAGTCTCCCATCCTGAGCAAGCATAATGGCCACAGTGGAAAGGAAAAACTCCCTTTTAAAAAGAAAGATACCTCCAGTAGAATCAGGCATCAGGAAGGGCATCGTGTGTAAAACAATTTCCAAATCTTCCATTTGAGTTTGCTTGCTGTGGTGACCCCAGAAGAAGGTTTAGTCATAGTTATCCAAAGACCATAATCCTTTTCACCCTTGGGGTTTCAGTTTAAAGCTATGATGGATGGGGGATGTGGCAAGCATAATTATATACTGGCAATCATAAATGGATTCTTTTTTCCCAAAAATTTCAGTCAGATCATCTGGATGATTTCTTTTTTTGTTGAGGCATTTCATCCTTCATCCAAAGGACTTCATCAGTCCAAGGAGCCACAACAAACTCAGCTTCACAAGCAGCATACTCGCAAAGTGGGCCAACCAGTTTCCTGGCGATAAGATGGTTGTGGCTCCTCGGACAGATGAAGTCCTTTGGATGAAGGACGAAATGTCTCAACAAAAAAAGAAATCATCCAGATTATCTAACTCAACTTTGTTGGATTTTTTACCTGGATTATTGAACATGAATTTTGATGTTTTGAACCACTTTGGCTATGGCTGCATGAGAAGAGTTGATGGGGAGAGGGCAGGCCCCAGAAACCATCTTATCATCAGTAAACTGGTTGGCCCACTATGCATGTGTGCTGCTTATGGAACTGAGTTTGTTTTGGCTCCTTGGACTGATGAAGTACTTTGGATGAAAGACGAAACGTCTAAGCAAAAAAAGAAACCATCCAGATGACCTGACTGAACTTTGTTGGATGTTTTACCTGGATTATTGAGCATGAACTTTGATGCATTTTTTTGTTCAAAGCTTTTAGAAAATGTGTGAAAATGTGTAGAACTCAGAGTATGAGTTGGAAAAAGTTTTTAACTATTACCACGCTAAAATTTAGCTTCTGTAGTGACTGAATTAAAGCCATTTTTGTGTTGGCTGATGTTGGCTATATGTGGTGGCTATTTTGATTTGGGTTGTCCCAAATGTCCTCATCTGAGGTGAGATGACTGCTTTTTGAGAAGTTCAATAAATCCATTCATTGGTTCTTGACATATTTTGCTAATGCTACAGACAAATGTATACACAGGCACAAGCAAAAACATTAATTTCACCTTGTTCAAAGTGTTTTCACAGTGAGTGAAAAAGCCATTTTGTCCTCCAGTAAATCTGCATAATGATCAATGGTCCTATATTGAGTTGAAGGAAATACAATAGTTTGTTGGTCCAGGTCAGAATAGAGGACGTCACTTCGGGTTTTCAGGTATAACGTTTCATGCTTTTTGTTCCAATCTGAGGTTTTACCCAGGCAGAACAAAGATATGCAAGCACCAAAGTGAAGAGGTGTTAATTAAAGTTTATTCTATAGGTGTATGTTAAACTTACTGCCAGTGGGCGAGTCGCTGTCTTGTCTGGAACACACCCAGGTGGTTCTCTGTGAAACTCCAAGAGAACAGGCCGACCCAGTAACTTACATCATTATCAACGAGACACACGTCTGAATCACTGCAGTCCTGTTTAAATATATATCAATTTTGTCCAAATGTTCCACCGTCATGGTTTTAGCCACAATAATTAGCTGCAGCTCATCTTTTTTCACTGTCCCCGAGCTAAAAATGACAGGAAGCACAGAGGAAAGCTTCGGCTGTGTGTCTAAATATAAGCAGGACTGTGGAAAAGTTTTAAACTATCCTTTATTTCTTTTTGCTTTTCAGCTCGAGCCAGACTTTCTGCTGGTGAAGGTTGTGAATCATCCAGGACTTGGTTATACTGCTTTATTCAAAGGCAACTTTCTTTTCAGAATATCTGAAAGAAGTCCAGTTACCTTCAATAGATTTTAGTAGAAACCAGACTTTATTTTAATTATCCCCCCGCTGCCAAAGGGCGATAATGTTTTTGTCTGTTTATGTGTATGGATTTGCTGTACTGTCAGCAAAATATCTCATGAATCATTAAACAATATTTTCTGAAACTTTCAGAAAGTAGTCACTGGACATACGTCTTCAAGTAATTAACTTTTGGAGGCAACCTAATCTAAGATGGCCGCCATAGTCAACTGACCTTAGAAAACACAAAAATGGCTAAAGTTCAGCCAAAGTTACAGAAAATAACTTAAAATTTGATGTGGTGGCAGCTGAGCATCATCCCCAATACATACTTTGAGCACAACACATTTCACAACTTCTCTGCTTAAAAACTTTGGCGTTAACTGACACAAGCAACTTTGTTCGCATGTTACCAAAATATCTCTTAAATTTCTCGACAGATTTTGATGAAATTTCCAGAAAGTATTGATAAAGTTTTGTGATCAGCATAAATCAAGATGGCCATCCCAGCTAACTGACCTTAGCCAACCCAAAAATTAACATAACTGTGTGGAACTGATAGATTTTGAGCTAAACTTTGTGTGGTAGTAGCTGAGAGTATCAATCCAAGAGCTAATAAATCCCACGAGTTATCAAAATGTTGCATTAAACTGTGTAAAATGTTATCTTTAAAGTTTGACCTGAATGGCTGTAAGTCAACACAAGGCAGTTTTAAAGTTTGCCGTGACAGGATTAGGGTGATGTACATTCCCTCGAGGAATGCTCAGCCTTTGATTTGAAATGCTTCCTTTTCTCACTGTTGCGTTTTATCTAACATGCACATGCCTGACATTGTTTACAACAATTTTGTCCGTTGTTTTCTGACACAAAGCATTAAATTTTTGCTTGCTGTCATGTGAAAATTGTGCCTCTATGAGCCCTTTATTCATATCTCATTTGATTTAATGTCTAGTCTTGTGCCAATGGACAGTATTGTATCCACAAGCTTGAATAAAGCCACAATGCATGTTGCAAAAGTCACCAGTATCTGAATAACTGCCACATAATATTACATTTTTTATGATTTAAAAACGGTCCATGCTGGATATAACAGCTTTTTAAATTTTATTTTGTCAGTAAAAGATGTTTTGAAATGATTTTTCCTTCTTTTTGATTAGCATTTAAGGTTCAAGATTCAAAGGTTCTTTATTGTCATTTGCATCACATGTGGTGCATGAGGTTGAACAAAATTGTGTACACAAAGTGTGAGCAAAAAGTGTGTGTGCTGGGTGAGTGGAGTCTTTCATGATGCAGGTGGCCCTCTTCCTGCATCTGGAGGTGTAGATGTCTGTGATGGTGGAGAGGCTGACTCCGACAGACTTCTGTGCAGCCTTCACCACTCTCTGCAGAGCTTGTATCTTTCCATCTGTGCAGCATATGCTACATGTTGATGCTGGAGCACAGGATGCTCTCCACTGCACACCTGTAGAAGGAGGTGAGGACTGAACTTCTCAGTCCAGCTCCCCTCACCTGCCTGAAGGAGTAAAGTCTCTGATGAGTTTTCTTGATCAGGCTGGTAGTGTTGTTGCCCCAGCTGAGGTTGTCAATCAGGTGCACACCCAAGTACTTGTAGATGGAGACCATTTCCACCGCATATCCTCCTATGTTCAGGGGGTGTAGGTGGGTTTGCTCTGTCTGAAATCCATGACCATCTCCATCTTCTTCACATTGATGTGAAGGTTGTTCTTCCTGCACTAGCTCTCCAGGTGTTTCATCTCTTGCCTGTAGCTGGACTCATCGCTGTTTGTATTGCATCCAACCACTGCTGTATTGTCTGCTAACTTTACAATATGACAGCCTGGATGGGTAGGTGGAGGGGGCTTAACACACAGCCCTGAGGGGAGCCAGTGCTGAGGGTTATGGTGGAGGAGGAGAAATTGCAGACCCTCACAGACTGTGGTCTGTTGATTAAGAAGTTCAGAACCCAGTTGTATAGGGAGAGTCTTGGTCCTAGTGTGAGTAGTTTGTCCATCAGAGTCTGGGGGATCACGATGTTGAAGGCGGATGTGAAGTCCACAAAGAGCATAAGGACGTGGGAGTCCTGCTCCAGGTGGGTGAGAACAGTGTGGAACACAGAGGAGATGGCCTCCTCTGTTGCTCGGTTCTTGTGGTATGCATGCAGGTGAGGGTCCTCGCCGATGTCAGTGGTAGCTTTGACGTGGGTCATCACCAGTCTTTTGAAGCATTTAGTGACTATCGGGGTGAAGGCTACTGGCCAATAGTCATTCATACCAGTCACTGCAGAGCTCTTTGGGACTGGGATGATGGTGGCAGTCTTCAGGCAGGTGGGAACAGTTGCCAGGGTGAGAGAAGAGTTAAGACATTGGCCAGCACCTCGCAGAGCTGATGGGCACAGTCTCTTAGCCCCTTCCCTGAGATGTTGTCTGAGCCAGTTGCCTTGTGAGGATTAATCCTCCTGAAGGTGCTCCTTACTTCTGCTGAAGACACGCTGAGAAACTCCTCTTCCTACATACATACATTTACATACATTTACATACATTTGTAGCATGAATAGGTAAAAACTTGGTACACTCAGAGTATGGCTAGACATTTTCTAGTAAAAGTAGTTTTTATTATTAGCAAACTAAGTGTTACCTCCCAAGCTTTAAGTTTAGTCTCTTCCCTGTGCACCTGCCTCTCCTCTCACTCACATACAGTGTGTCTTCCTGCAGCATCTCACCTCCCACGTTATCTCCTTTTCCTTCAGCAGAGATCCTCTCCATAAAGCTGCCAAACTCCTATATAATAACAGGATGAGCCTGACAGTTGCAACACAAGCATTTTTACTCTACCATATAAGTTCAGCTATAAACCTTTTGTAGTTCATGGAGTTCATGGTCCGTATAAACCACATTACGAATTTTCCTGTGCATAAAATTATCTAAAATCTAAACGCAGTAAAAACTAGAGCTTAAATTTCGAAGCCATGTTATATTAAAATAGGTCTTAAAGCTAACTGCTGCCATGACAATAGACTAGTGTATTGGATTTTTTTGTTTGTTTGTTTGTTTATTTATCACAAACATTAAATTAGAGCATGGCTTGCATGAAGGAAATTTAAACGAAACTCTTCTCTTGTCAAATCTTGAAATTTACTTCATGCCCAGTTTCATAAAATAGAGCAAGATCTTCCAAGGTATTTTAGTGCTCAGCGTATGTGTTGTAGATAACTCTCAGCTACTACCACAACAAAGTGTAGCTCAGCTTCTGTACAATTTATTGACCTAGCCATTTATTCGTTCTTCTAAGGAGTCTTTAGTAAGGACCATTTGCTGTGGTAGCCATCTTTTATTGAGTTGACTAAACGGTTGTAGATGTATATCCAATGATTACTTTTTGAATTTCATTAAAATCTACTCAGTGGTTTATTAGATATTTTGCTAACAGACAGACAAGCAAACAGCAAAGAGCGCAAGAACATTATCACACTTTCACCTTCTGCAGCAGGTAATAATTATGTGTTTAAAGTGAATGATTATGAATGCAAAATGTTTGCTTATGAAGCAGAAAAAGAAAAATGCATGTGAGCTTTTGCACATGTGGTCGTTAAGGGGAGTTTAATAAAGACTGGAGAGATTTAAATTAATTGAGTTGTTAAAGTAAAGTCAGTAAACGCCAAAAAAATAAAAAAAAACTATTTGCGTGTTCACATGCTGAGATAAAAAATAAATGAATAATAATAATTATGCCAAACTTGATGTGTATTTCTGTTTTAACAAAGAGAAATCTATTCCAGAGAAGAATTGTGATACAGTTTCATAGAAACATACTTTTCAGAATAACTTTATTCTTCTGTGAAAGTTCAGCTGTGCTACTGTCAAGATACCGAGACAAAAACCCAACACATAAAGTGAAATTGATTTTTTTATTTTTTTTGTCTTGTTCTATCATCAACATTTATAATTTGGTCAAAGTCTATTTTTCACATTTTTCATCACAAAGTGACAGTTCTAGGAATGTAGCTCGATTAAAAGGAAGTGGCACCTTGGGATATTTTTGCTACTGGCCTTTGGCCCTAATAAAAGATTTATATGCCCATGAGGATCAATGAGAGATATTTGATCTCTTTTCTCTGAGGGGAAGCTTTTGATAAGAAAGGATTTGTTGCACACATTTGTGACTTGCAGTTTCTTTTAACGGAAAAAAGAAAAAAGATCAACCTTTTCTTTTCTTACAATATATGACAGTCTGTCTTTCTATCAGTTCTCATATTCCTCGATGCACAGCTTCTAGATCATTCCAGCCAACCAAGGAGGAAGGAAGAGTCCCACAGATCCCAGAATGCACACCAGCACAAACATCCAGAGGAAGATCCTGTCAATGACCATCGCTACATACTTCCAGTCCTCTTTCACCTGGCAGAAAAAACAAATGGCACAAAGAGACATTTCTAATCTCACATCAGATTTCTTCTTAGGACAGCACTTTTCACCTTCCATTGATTTCTCGTGAATTATTTATGTTTTTATCACTATTCTAAATGTCACTAAATCTTTATTTTTCTCTCTAAAATTCACAATCAAACTATAGATGTCTTGTTTTTAGACTAGCCTCCTCTTGTTAGAGTTGGTCGGTGTAATATAATGTTTCCACATTTTATTTTGTTCTCTTGTACATGGCGTTTGTGTGAATGCTGACTCAGCATCCTCTACACTCCCACGCACCAACACCTCCAAGGAGAAGAGATCTCATCAGCAGACAAGTCTGAAGAAGACAGAGTTGATGACATCCAACATCCTAAATTCCCCACCTGTGCAGGTGAATGGAGAAGCTCTACTCATGACTGAGATGTTTACCCAATTCAGGCAGCACTGTTCGGGGTGATTCACAGTTTTCAACATTTTCCACAAGGATGGAGTTTTAAATGGCTTTTTAAATAAAGTTGAGTTGGGTTGAATTCTGGGCAAACACCATCTCAAATTAACAGCTACTTGCTTTTTGTCATCAAGACAACATGGAGGCTCTCATCATGAGAATAAGGTGAAATATTATTGGGAAATAACCTGGTAACATTTCTGTCACAGTTCTACATTAGACACTTGAAAGAAAGCACACGATAGACAGATTAAACTACACCTGGCAACAAACGAGGGAGGTAAAGATGAAGACCCTAAACCACACCTGAGGTACCATCCAGACACTATTTGTCTGTTCTGGGTCAGAAGCAAGACGTTTCTGGCCCAGAACAGACGGGAGTAGAAGACCTTTGTTAAGCACCTTTCACGCCAGCGAATATAGTGTACAGGAAGTGTCAGATACTTTTAGCTAGCATTTTGCTACTTTTGGCTTCTAGCTAGCCTCTTGTTATTTTTAGCTTTTTGCCAGCCATTTTCTACTTTTAACATATTTGGCGTTTGATACTTTTAGCTTGCCTATTGCTACTTTTAGTGCGTTTTCACCTGCTCTTAGCTTTTTGTTTGACCTATGGATGCTTTTATGCATCTACCCTTACCTAGACTTCTGTTACTAACTTTTTATCTAAACTTTTGCAGCTCTTGTGCTGCTTTTACTGTTTTTTTTTTTTTTTTGGTCTGCAGCTATTTTTTTGCTTCTTTTAGCTCCATCTCAAGGGTTAACAACCCAGTTTCAGCCTTTTCAGTAAATTTTAGCAAAAAATATTCAGTAATGAGCATTCACACTGCATTTTAACAGACAATGCTATATCTCCAAAACACACCTTAAAAAAAAAGAAAATTAGCATTACATAAACATTATATTTGCACATGCTTAGCACTTTTATGCAACAAAAACTATTGCTTTTTATTTTCTGCTAAGACTATCAGCAAGTTACACAAACAAATGGTGCCTTAAAATTATGCTGTAGTTTGTCTGAAGGATGTTTCAGAAGAACTCTTTTAAATAATGTGCATTTTGATATAGTTTGGCATTAAAAAGATGTAAAATGTCTTTAGAAAATCTCATTTATATAATTATTCTTTGCTACTGAAAAACATCTCCATAATAGTAACTACAGTGTCCAGTACACTTTAGGTGCTAGGAGCTATTTTAGGTATTATTCAAGTTTAGTGTGCAGTGGATGTCTTAAAAAATTAAGGCCACGGTTTCAAAAAGTGAAATAAAGTCAATACTTTTCAAGGCCCTATGCAATACGCATAGGCAAATAAGAACTGCCAGCAGCAGAATACCTCTAAATCAGAATATTTATATTTCAGATGTGCAACTCTGGATTACAGATCAGAGCTAAAACAGAGGGCTAAAGAAGTATGTGAATTATTTCGACTGCAGACACTCGCATAATAAAACGACAACATCAGGGCTGCAAACAGATTCTTATTCATGCCATCATTTTATATATATATATAATATCTTAGATCTCATTATTGTTTTTCTTTTACAATTTATATTTTTGTTGGATGTAACTGGAACCCTGTGTACAAAATTTCGTTCCACCACATGTACCAAATGTAATGCGAATGACAAAAAAAATAAAAAATAAAATAATAATTAACTCTGACCTTGACCTTGACCTTATTTGCATGAAAAACAACATTTTACTTAAACAGATATGTTCTGTCTTGACTACAGATTTGTTAAATGACACTTTTGTTGCAAAAATCTTTTTTTGCCATTTTACAAGCTGAATAATTTCATTCGCTGCAAGGAATACCTTTAATCAGGGTGATCATTTGTAATAAGTTTATCATCTAAACCTAACAAAAACAATGAATATACCAATTATCAGACGGGGAAATGACTCAAACTGTGAAAAGGATGAGAGAAAACAGCTGGAGCTGGTTTTAAAAGCTCAAACCTGTGATTATTCTTGGAGCATTGTGAATAAATTTACAAAGGACAAATTAATGAAGTAAATATGATCTGAATTTGTATTTTTATAAAACAAACTGAAACCATTTTAACATGAAAAATAAAATGTGTTGACTCCTGTGAATGCCTCAAAGAATCATTCCTCAGCTGAAGAGACTGTCTGTGCCACACTGATCCTCATTACTGGAAATTCTCCAGAGAAGTGACTCAGTAAAGTGTACAAAAGGGCAAAAGTATACTGTGGAAGTAAAGGTACACAGTGGAAATCACAGTGTTTTGAATGGGGAGACATTTGAATCATATCAGTGTGACATGTTCATCTGATCTTAGCAAAACGTGGAAACCACATACAGGATGTTACATCTAATGTTACTTTGCTTTTACATTGTAGCTGTTTTTGTTTATTTTTAATAAATATCATTTTCTTTTATTCATTTTCCCAATTTATTTGTGCTTTCTTTTATGATTGTCTACTGTTGTCATTGTTGCCTACTGTTTACATTTGTTAAAATCAGGTCTCTCTTGTAAATCAGTCTTCAAGGCTCAATGAGAATAACCTGTATAAAGGTTGAATGAAAAAATAACATACAGGAATTCAGAAGCAAACACCAGCAGAAAGTATACATTATACTTGGTCATCTTATCTTCATTGAACAATTAATGGTTTTGTGTATGATTAGGCTCAGTTGAGCATTTTTCATATATATGAAAAATGTACTGCAGGTGAAAAGACTTCTACCGTTCTCAGATCACACTCTGCTCAGATACTGTACTTAAATCTCTGAGATGAAACGTTTCATTTTAGAGTTTGTTTAGTTTGACAAATAAAAAAATTGACCATCTGACTGTAGTGAGAGCAAAGATTTTGCAGGAGGTTTTTTTCCTCTCATTTTGTAAACTAAAGCAATATATGCATTTCTTTTAAAACTGTGTCTTTACTTGAATTCCAGTGGGACCTTGTGCAGTTTACTTCAGCTACGTCTTTTTAGTGACCGTTAAAGGTCACCAGTTCCTTGTGTTTTACAAACAAATGAATATTTTGCTAAGGTATGCAATTAGTGCACAATGTAAGACCTGTTAAAAACTTGAAAATAAATAAATAAATCCAATTACAGGTGACACATGAATACTCATGCAAATGCTTTTGAAATATTATATAATGAATATATAATATGTTACAGGTCTCTCTTGTAAATGTGTCCCTGAGGCTCATTGAGACCAACCTGTATAAATAAAGGTTGAATGAATATTAACACTTGTTTCCTGATTTATTTATTTATATATTTTGCAATTTAATTGCTTCTGCCCACTTTGAGGTATTTTAGACATCCATATATCAAAATATTCAGCTTATTCTGGACATGAGTGATATGACGTTTGATTTTTGAACATTTTTTTTATATATTTAATTTAATTACAAAAGTTTTCTCCATACAAATGCATTGATATCTCTTCAGAAACATTTTTCTTTTAGAAATCAGCTTCAGTATATTTGTTCTATTTTTGTCTTTATATGCTACCTTTAAGCATTTTGCTTAGTTTAGCTTTTTGATCATCTTTTGCAGCTTTTAGCTAACCTTGTGCAACTATTAGCTAGTGTTATGCTACTTTTACGCTTAACTAGCCTGTTGCTACATTTAGCATTTCACTGCCATTTTAGATTTAGCTAACCTTATAAAATATACATATGATTATGTGCACACTGATGGTTTTACTAAGACTTTGTTGGCAACTTTTATGTTATGCTGTTTATTTGTCATATGCAGGTTAACATAAGGTCAACAATGCAATGAAATGTTCAGGATGAGAAGAACTGATTCAACTTGTTAAGAAAAAGAACAACTAAAGCATGCATTAAGAATACAAAATAAAGTACTAAAAGTGAAAAATACATATATTTACAAAGGCCAAAAGACATATAGTAAATGACAACATGGTAGAATAAATGGTGCAAGTAGGATGAATTAGCATAAATAAATATTTGCGTACTTGAATAAAATTAAACTCTCCTTACTTACTGAAAAGTCTGCATCCTCTGCCCTGAGATGATCAGCGATGTACTGAACTCCCTCAATGGCTCGTCGCATAGCTGGTGAAATTGTAGGGCTTGGACGATCTAACTGGGTGCTTGCATCTTTGGTGGACACTGCTGTTGTGGTTTCTATCGAGTTCGCAGAGGGTACTTTTTTCACCAGCTTTGGGGTTCCCTTTATGCTGTCATCATGCAGACAGCAGTACTGGAAACTGTGGGAGCGACATCTAGGTTCAGATCTCTGAGGAAGCTGCTCCTGATGGTTGAACATTTGCTCTGCGCTGAAGGAACGACCGTTTAGAGCTAGCGTACTGGGTCGTTCTTTGGAGGGGTTCTGCAGTGGTACTAATGGCAAAATTGGAGGCAAGGACAACTGTGATGCGGACATGTTCACAGAGTTGTGTCCACTTAAGGGATGTTTCTCTGACAGGACTGAATATTTGCCAGATGTGGATCTGCAGAAGAGGTTGGCATTCAGTGGATGGTCTTCACTGCTGTCCTCACAAGGGGAAGTTGGTGGAGAGGCTGAGCAGACAAGGATCCTTGGACTGTCGGATGGAGTGCTTTGGTGTGTATTATCCATCTGCGTCATCTGTCTCAGCTCTGTGTCTAATCCTATCCAGAAAGCTTGTGAGTTGCTTGTGGTAGAGATCACGGTTGTACGGTGCATCATCTCTATGAGCTTCTTGCAGTGCTGCTTTGCTGTGCCTGGCGGGCGTTTCATGAACAGGACTCGAGGCACCAAGTCCAAGAACACTCTACGCACCCAGTGAGGCATGCTGTGTGTTTTTGGTGATCGGTGATGTACATTCAGCACAAAAACTGTAATTATGATGGAAAGTGTGACAAATACCATTGTGAACAGCAGGTATTCACCAATCAGTGGAATCACCAGTGATGTAGATGGTATAATCTCTGTGATCAGCAGGAGAAACACTGTCAGAGACAGCAGAACTGAAATACATAAGGTAATCTTCTCTCCACACTGTGAGGGTAAATAAAATACCAGGACAGTCAAACAAGAGATAAGCAGACACGGGATGATAAGGTTGATTGTGTAGAACAAAGGGAGCCTTCGGATGATGAAGTAGTAAGTGATGTCTGCATAGATCTCTGTGCAACACTCGTACTTCTTTGTGTTGTACTTGCCCACCGCATTGACAATAACCCACTCGCCACTCTCCCAGTAGTCCATCTGGTCCACATCACTGGCCATGCTAATCAGGTCAATCTTGGCTCGATCATAGGTCCAAGAGCCAAACTTCATCTTGCAGCTTTGCTGGTCGAAAGGGAAAAATGTGACGTCTATGCTGCATGAAGACTTATAAATGGCCGGAGGGGTCCACTTTATGTGGCCATCGTGAAACAAATGTGCCTTCGTGAGGTGAGTTACTGCAAAGTCACCATCCGCACTACAAACATAGAAGGGGACAAAGACAAAAAGGACAAATTTGTAAAATCTGATTAACTTTTGAAGTCAATACAATTAAAGATGGCTGCCACATCCAAATGACCTTGGAAAAACCCAGAAATGGCTACAACTCAGTCAGTTTTACAGATATAAAAATTAGGCTGAAAGATGCTGACATTAATTGTTAGTAGCTGAAGGTCATTGCCATCACATAGTCCAAGTGCTAACTGATCTGTTGTTAAAAGACCGGGGGAACCGAGAGGCCAGTCGAGTCTGGGTGAACGGTTCGGACGGCGTCTGCAGCCAGTTTCTTAGGATCAACTGTGGGATGGACCTTTACAAGAGATTCTTCCTGTCTACAGCCTCAGTATCTCTTAATGAAATGAGGATAACGAGTTACTACAACAAATAATTTCCGTTTGGGATTAATAAAGTATTTTTGAAATTGAATTGAAAACCATGTCATTAACTCTGTCTGTTAGTAAAACATTGCATGCCAAGTTGGCATAATCAGCTACAGATTAAATGTCTTTTAATATTTGCTGATAAATCTTAGTTTGTATGAGCTCAAAGAAGCTAGTAAAGTTTATAAGAGAGAAAAGGTGGCTAAGTGGATAATTTTCCATGTCTTCATTGAAGAGAAAATATTTTCTGTCCCTTAAATCCGTCATCCGAGATCTGATTTCTGAACATTAGTTTTTCCTCTAAATTTAAATGTATTCTTTCTTTAAGTAGAAATATAATTCAAATACTGACATTTATTTAGCAAGTGATGTCCTGCTTGTTCGTAATAAAGTTTACTTTAGGTTGATTTCTTTATTTTAAAATGAGTGAATGTGTATCTGTGACAGACACACTCAACAGAAACATTTTATCTGCAGCTTGTTGAACATTTCCAATCCGCAGCTTTTATTTTCCACCATAATGTATTACTTTAGTGCTGAAGCTTCTTTGTCAGCCATTCCATTAAGGCTGACCTTGTTCACATTTATTCTGGATAAATTTATGAATTTGGCACAAGATGAGATGTTTCTCACAACAATGGATTTCTCATATTTTCCCCCTGCCGTCCTGCCATCTGTTGGAATTGAGTCAACAACATTTGAGAAATAGTTGACATGATTTTGTCTTGGAAATTGTGACTTTTAGAAGCTTCAGTGTGATGGAGAAGACGTAATTATCACCCTAATTATCACCGGCCACCAAAAGGTGCAAGGCAGAGTTCTTGCCCATGTCTGTTTGTGTGTCTATGCATGTGTTCCCAAAATATCTAAAATTTGAATGAAACTAGACATTCTTTATCTGTGCACCAGAAACTTCAACAACATCGCAACACAAACTTTGAGAGCTAGTCATTAAGTAAAATATTTGCTCAACATTTAAACATTAACTATTGAATCCAACAAAGTTAAGTCAGGTCCTCTGGATGGTTTCTTTATGTTGAAACATTTAGTCTTTCATCCAAAAGACTTCAGAAGTCTGAGAGCCACAACAAACTCAGTTTTATAAGTATCACCTTAGTTGTGGGCCAACCAGTCTGATGGTGCTCAGATGGTTTCTGTAGTCCACCCTCTCCCCTGCCGACTCTTTTGTGACAATCATGGCCAAAGTGGTTGAAAATATCAAAGTTCATGGTCAATAATCCAGGTAGATAAATCCATGGCAATGAGGCCATGACTGCCTCAAACAAGTCTTCGGGAGGGCGGACTCCAGAAACCATCTTAGCATCATCAAACGGCTTGACTCACTATAGATGCAATTTATAAGACTGAGCTTGTTGTGGCTCCTTGGACTGATGAAGTCTTTTGGATGAAAGCGGAAACGTTTCAACAAAAAGAAACCGTCCAGAGGACCTGACTTAACTTTGTTGGATTTATCTACCTGGACTATTGAGCATGAACTTTGACATTAACTACTGAAGTCAACTCTGTTAGTCTGTTAATAAAATATGTCATTAACCACTGGACAGATTTTATTAAAACCTTCAGAAAGTAATCACTGGACCCATAACTGATTACCTTTTTGAATCCCTCTATTCAAGATGCTGCCACAGCTAACTGGCATTAGTCAACACAATATGGCTATAACAATTCAATTAAATTAAAAAATACTTTATTAATCCCAAAGGGAAATTAAGTGTTGTTGTAGCTCATCATCCTGGTTTCATTCATGAGTTGATATAGAGGCTGATAGCTGTGGGCAGGAAGGATCCCCTGCAGTAAATCCAAAGAATCTGGCCACAGATACCGATCTAGCCATCCAGATCCAGCTTGCTGTCAGATCCAGCAGGTCTCAGTCCTCCTGGGCAGCAGGACTGTCTGAATGCTGGGCAGATGGTCACTGGCCCTGAGCGATGGTCACTCCTCCTAGTAGTCTGCCAAGCTCCTCGTCACCACGGACAGTCAGATAAAGGTGCCGGGGTATGATCCTGCTCCTCCCGTTGTCACGAGCCAAGTTTCCCACCGGCTCCAAGATCTCGGCGGTCAGGCACTCGAGCACCGCTGCCAGGTTGACGGGAATTCATCCACGGCACCTCCTTTTCAACTCATTTGGGATTTGGGGCTGTAGCTGAGATGTTATTGAGCTTTTTGAGATGTTAATCAGCTGCTCCTGGTTGTTAAAACAAACACCTTGTTGCCATGGTTACGCATCATAACAAATGCCCAAAAGTAAAAAAGTTTCAGGAAAAATCCTTCCAGCTGCACAGCATCTGATACCAGAGGAAATAATAATCCGAAAAAAGCGATTTAAATCCAGAAAAAAAGAGGAATTAAAGTTTTTGAAAGCAATAACCCAGAATGAATGTAACAGAGCTGCTCCAACATGCAGCCACCCCGAGCGGCACAGTTCTAGAACTGAACTATAACTTGGTCTTTTTTTTTAATAAAAGCTAAAATCTGATGTTGTAGTAGTCATTCTTTCATGATGACATTTCACAAGATCCCATGAGATTTTGGGACACGTTATTTTCAAGGTTTAAGCAAAACAACTACAACTCACTTCTCAACATAAGATTATTCTCTAACGTTGGAATGAAAGGCGGCAGGTGACATGCATACTTTTGAGGCGTGCTAGGCCTTTAATTAAGCCTAACTCACTTGTTGTAGAGGACAATATCAGGCCTCCAGATAATCTCAGAAGGTATTCGGATGGACGTGACATTTTCATATTCCTCTGGGTTCCAGCGGAGTTTGTAATCGTTCCATTCCTGCAAGAAAACAACAGTCACATTAATAGACTGTGGCATTTTTATTTCACTTTCAGCATAGGTTTTGTCTCTCACAGTGTCTTACTTGCTTAACCCAGACGTTTGTCGTCATCATCTGATTCTTTTCATCCTTAATGGAAATAAAAAAATGTAGAATTAACAGTTTTCTAAAGTAATGTGTCAGTCAGAACTTCTTTAAATGTATTCTGTAGTACACCTATATAAATATATAATACCGCTAATGCTTGATGCAGAAGCACACTGTTACTTTTCTGCTTTCTCCAGCTTTTCCACAGCAACATCTAAGACACAGCAGTCAGTGAATACACTCTGTAGGAGAAGACAACTTCACCTGGAGTTGACACTCACCAGCAGGCATGTGGAACAAGCACTGTCAGCTAACTCCGTGTCAAAAACTGGAAAAATCATCTTTGTGGAGAGGAACAGTTGCATAATCTATTTTCTGTATGCTTCTCCAGGAAATGTTTGTGTTGATGTATTAAAATTGTTTTTAGAGCTATTTTTAAAAATGCTTGAAACCAGCCATTATCTTTATCCACTCCTTCCTTTCTGGGTCACAGGGGTCACTGGTGCCCATATCCAGCAGTCACTGTGTGAGAGGCGGGAAACACCCGGGACAGGTCTCCAGCCCATCACTGGGACACACGAGACAAACAACCAATCACTTTCTCATTCACACCTGGGGACAATTTAGAGTTATCAATCAGCCTAACACACGTTTTTGGTCGATAGGAGGAAACCGGAGGCCCCTGGCCGGGATTCGATCCAGCGACATTTTCCCTCAGAGGTGGCAGCTCTTCCAACTGAGCCACAGTGCCACATGCTTGAAACTAATGGTCTGAAATAGAAAGAGAACAAGCATGGATAAACATGCTATGTTGGCACGACCCTAATGCCGCTGAAATACTGTTCGACAGACCGTTTAGAATATTTACTGCTTGCGTTACTTGACAACTGAATTTAATTTGGGAGAAAAAATATCTCTGTTCTGTTTTAATTTCCGCTGATTAGAGATTCGATTTGAATTTTATTGCTCTTGCTTGGTATGGCTTTGAGCACATATTAAAACAAAGTGTACCAGTGGAAATGAGTTCCTCATACAGTTATGCTGCAAAGCATCATCATAAACAACGAGCAGCATGCAGTTTAATGTGCTGAAGCTAATCTGTTTTATATGAGGTTCTTAAACGGATGCATTTGCAGTTTAGCTTCTTTTACTTCCTGGAAATGTCAGAATTGTAATAAAACTTGTTTAAAATAATCAGTTTGATTCAATTTGCATCCACAGACAGGAAGATCAAACCCTCAAACAGGGACACAATTATAATGTTGATGTAAAAATCAAATTCCAGTTGTTTTTTACAATTAAAAAACAATTACACAAATCTAATTGTATTGGGAAAAGCTGAAAATTAAAATTTGTTTGGCCTTTATTAATGACATTCATTGCTTGTTATTGATGCAACTCAACAAGGCTGTGGACTTTCACTCACCACATCAATTAGCTGAGCAATAGAGAGTCCAAAGTGGACCAGCACTGTGTCTGAAGTGTTCTTCACAGGCCGGGAGAGCTTGTTGTAATTTGCAAACAAATTCTGAATGAGCCTTTCTTCAGCATGGCCACGAGGTCCGATCTGGGTCCACACTGCAATAGAAGAAGAGGATATTAAAATTCAAATAGAAAAAAATGCATGTTCAGTGAAAACACAGCATGAATGCTGAGCGCTGAAAGACTTTGCTGAAGTTTGCTGAAAACGTTGAAAGTGAGTTGAATAAAAACTAAACTTTCAGTGTTAGTTGAAGAAGAACAAGAACAAAAAGAAGAAGAACAAACAAGAAGAGGAAAAGAAAGAAGGACAAGATAAACAACAAGAACAAAAAGAAGAACAAGATTTTGATTTTTAACAAAACTTTATTTACACAATAAGTTAACACAGCAGTGTTAAGAACAAAAAGAAAAAGAAGAACAAAAAAAAGAACATGAAGAAGAAGATGTAATATAGGGGCAGAGGGACAGATGGAGAAAGCAGATTGTTTTTAAAAAGCTGTAATGCAAAATGGCAGCTCGGTGGCGCAACTGGTAGAGCTGCTGTCTGTCAACGAGCAGGTCCCTGGTTCAAATCCTGGTCTGGGGGCCTTTCTGGGTGGAGTTTGCATGTTCTCTCCGTGCATGCATGGGTTTTCTCCAAGTACTCCGGTTTCCTCCCACAGACCAAAAACATGCATGTTAGGCTGATTGGTAACTCTGAATTGTCCCTAGGTGTGAGTGAGAGAGTGAATGGTTGTTTGTCTTGTTTGTCTCTATGTGTCCCTGTGATGGACCTGCGACCCATCCAGGGTGTACCCAGACCCTCGTACAGTGATCGCTGGACATGGGCACCGGTGACCCCCGTGACCCAAAATGGAAAAAAGACGGGTAAAAGATAATGGATGTAATACAAAACTTGAAAAAGCAGAAACACAAAGTAGAAGGGTTGAAAAAGCATAGAGAAAAAGAATAGCTATAGAAAAACAGAAAATACATTTTCACATTAAAAAAAGAAACAAAAATGTCATGATCATGGGTTTTCAGTTGTTAGGTTTTGTTCTCTATTTTCATTATGAATTCAAATTTTTATATCCATCCATCCGTCCATCTTCTTTACCTACATTTTCCTTTCAGGATTGTGGAACTGACTTCTATCAGGAGAATTAAAGACACTGATGCTGTAAAGAAAGTTTAAATCTTTTACTTCATACTGTATGTGCAGACTTTGTTCAAGAAGCCAATATAATCCACATAACCTTTATGAATTGTGTCTGTTTTCATATTTGAAATAGAATCCGTCATTTCAAATGGACCAGGCATCCGTTAACAATACATTCATCTGCAGTGAATTCAGCTGATGCAGCGGTGCCAAAGAACACAGAGTGTAATGTGAAAGTAGGGTGACCTCCATTATACAGGTGGAGTATGGTTACATGAGACAGTATCTGAGAGATGGGACAAAGTGTGTGTGTATGTGTGTATGTGTGTGTGGAGGGGGAGGGAAAGAAAATGCAGAAAGATTAATCTGAAATGAGCCCATCCATTGTGTTTCAGTCCATATGTCTCATCACTTCCTCTAGTATCCCCTCCCCCCATTTTATTATCAATGGAAGATGCATTCGTTATCTGGGGTCACTGGTATTTCATTACATTTGCTATAAGTTCATTATTCAATGTCTAGTCTTGTTTTTTATATTTATGCAAAAAATCAATTATATGGGAGCTCTTAGTTGTTGTTGTTTTTTTTTTTACCTTATTATGAGTTTGGTTGTGTGAGCTCACAGGAAAGAAAACATAGCAGACTGATTTTTATTCATTCTGACGTTAGTTTAGTTGTGTTGAATTGGATGATGTAAGTTACATTTCAGCGTGCTCTGCTATGTTAACTTGCATTCTGAAAACTGGAACTCAGGTGTTGTTATGATATTGTCGGTCCACATCTGCTGCCCACTCAATCAAAGCTGATGGACTGTTTCTCAGCCGACTGAAAACTGGCATCCACAGTTCTGAAAGGATTCAGATCAATACCTTATTAAATTGATATACTCGCTTTCCCCTTACTTCTTGTGGTCCTGTTTGAAACTGAATCTGTTTGACAGGTTTGGACATTCGACAACCTTGAAATGTCATGTCACAGATACTTTTGTTTGTATATTTATAGGTTACAAAGTATTAAATTAAATGTAAAAAGGTTATTCTGAGCTACAGTATATCAAATGGTGCAGTTTTCAGTGCTAGAATGGCTTAGGACACTTGAATCGAAACATTTCTTGTCTATTATGTTCACCATCCATACCTTGTACTGTTATAGTGTTGATACAAACAGCTTTGGGAGTGAACATTTTTATACCCTGTCTGCTGTTAACATGAATGTTTCAATGCCTCTGTGAATACATTCCAACATATCAGAATTGTTGGACCGCTCCACCACATGAAGCTCTTTCTTGGACATTGCCTTTGTATGTTAACTTTTATTTAACCAGGCAAACCCCATTGAGATCTCTTTTGCAAGGGAGGCCTGAGCCTGAAGGCAGACTAACCTGCAAGTTTTTTGGACTGTGGAAGAAAACCGGAGTATCTGGAGAAAACCCGTGCAAACACAAGGAGAACACGCAACCTCTACACAGAAAAACCTCAGGTTCAAACGGTCCAACCTGGGGATTGAACCGAGGACCTTCTTGCTGTCAGGCAACAGTGCTACCACTAATCCATCATGCTGCCAATTGTTGCCTATTTTCAATCATTTTAACTGTTTTCGTAGATAAACAAAGACACATGGAAGTTGGCATTCGGTCATCCATCCATTACCTTTACCAGCTTCTTTCTTTTTAGGTCATGGTGGTCACTGGTGCCCACATCCAGCAGTCATTTTGCAAGAGGCAGGGGACACCCTGGACATGTCTCCAGTGCATCACAGGGCCACACAGAGACAAATGAGACAAACAACCATTCAATCTCTCACTCACACAGAGAGACAATTTAGAGTTACCAGTCAATCTAACATGCATGTTTTTAGTCTGTGGGAGGAAACCGGAGTACCCAGAGAAAACCCACGCATACACGGAGAGAACATACAACCTCCACCCAGAAAGTTCCCTGGCCGGGATTTAATCCGGCAACCTTCTCACTGAGAGGAGGCAGCTCTACCAACTGCTCAACTGTGCCTCCTAATGAAAAACAATTAAAAAAAAAAAAAATTACCCTTAGGTACTTATGTATTAAAAAAAAATTCACCAACAAAAGTTCAGATCTGACAAAAGTATAATGATAAATATAATTTTTGTGACATTTTATACTTTTTTTTTTAATACAAAGCAGTTTATTCCATTTTATTACTCAGATGTGACACAAACTAGCAATTAAACCCAGAACTGGTCTCTTTTGAGCCAAAAATTCTCTCAGGCTAGGGCTGCAACAGCAGCAAATAAAGCAAATACTCTAACTAGACTGATAATAATAATAATAAATCAAGGCCACAAAGCTTGAGTCACCAAGGCTGATCCTGCTCTCATTCAGTTAAAACAAAAAAACTATTGAAAACAGGCTTTTGTGTCCCCGAGGTTGCATGAATTTGTCTGTGATTATGACTCACGTTGCGAATCCAGCCTTAAGCAACAAAGTTCTTGCCTTTCTAATATATAGTATTCAGCTGAGGCTGGATTGTACAACGATGACTAAGATTAAAACCACTGAACTTATAAAAAGAGTCCCATTGCTCCTTAAAAAAAACAGTATTTGTAGAGTACAGCAATTTAAAGACAAAAAAAGCATGGCATTTATTCTCCTCAGTGGTACATCATCTACACAAACAGTGAGCGGGGTGGTGTTTGTTAGAGTTGATGGATACTATATTTTTCAACTAAACCTCTATGTAAACAATATCTGAAAAAGTTATAACATACTAATGCAATATTAGAGCGTATGATACAAGTAAAAGTAAAACACCTATTTTATCTGTTCAATAAACAGCTTAAGCAAATATAAAACAATAAATTAGAGGTAGACTGATATGTGTTTCTAAGGCCGATATCAATCTTTTGCAATCAGGTCAGCCAATTGCTGATAATAAAACACAATTTTTTTGCCAATGCTTATTTTCTATTAAAACATAATAATTACTTGAGCTTAAATACATTTTATATAACAACACTTAGAATAACCTGTGTCATTAAAAATAAAATACAGAGCAGTGTAAAAATAATACTAATAATAAATAAATTAGGTTTACAATATGTGGGTTATAGCAGCTGCATTTTAATTTTTCCCATTTGTTAATGGATTAAATATGTACAGGCATGGTCACGTTGAATTTTTACGTGGCCAATATCAGATGATAAAATCAGTTTGTCAATTAATTGGTCAATCGATTTTAATGTTGCTATCAGCTATGCCTAATACTTACCATTTAAAATAGTTTGACCAAGCTGGTTGGCCAGTTGACCAGTTAGAATAGTTGTCCAACGGACTTTAATTGGTTGACCAATTTTATTTGGCAGATTTTGGTCATAAAATCAATGGCAATCCGTCATGGTCTACCTCAATCAGTCAGTTTACTTGATTAGTCTGCCTTTTAATTGGTTTATCACTAAACTAAATGCCCCTCCCTCTTTTTAGACGACTTAATACTTTGGCATATTTCTTTATGACAGAAAGAAAATCATATACAGTGAGAAAAAAACAAAAACTTACCTCTTGGAGTAAAGGCAACAAAAACCAAACACAAAATTGTGTATACGTCCATTGTGGTTTCAGTCGTATCCAACTTTATGACTAAACTTTCTCCAACTTCTTCTGTTCTTTATTCCTGGAGGTCAGTCATCCTAGAAGTAACCAAACCTTGAAAACCTTGTTGCAACGATGTTCCCCAACCGTTCAGATCAGAATAAACAGCCAGAAAGATGTGATTGTGAGTGAGCTGAAGGTCTGCTCCCCCTGCTTGTTCCATCTGTCCATCTTTTCAGCTGCCTTTCTGTCCAGTCACAGCAGAATGAAGCACCTCTGTCATGAAGCATATCGTTCCTGATCCAACTCAGAAAAGTCGCTCCTCGTTCCACAGGAGCCCTTCAACCGAGTGTGGCTCGTTCCTCTCTTCGCCACCCTCCCTTTTCTACATCACTCCCTCCCCGTTTCTCCTCCTACTCCTCACCTCATCTACCTCTCTCTCTCTCTCTCTCTCTCTCTCTCTCTTACTCACACACAAACACACCTTCATCACTGGAGTGTCTCCCTCCCACCTCCATGCTTTCCTCTCTGCTCTAGAATGTGTCCGTTTTTATTATATATATTTTTTTCTATTAAAAACAGTGAACTTTTTTGACAGTCCTTGCTTGTGTGTCAGGGAGAAGGAAACAAAGATCTTCTTATCAGTGTACACCTGAGTCATGCAGTTTATTTGTTTTTCTCCCCGGGTTCTTCTGATGTGTGTGGGTCTAGTTACCTGTCAGGGTCCAGTGTAGTTAAAAGCTCCAGTGAAGCTGCTCTCTTCAGGTTTCTTTCAGTACTGATCCCCAGGAGCACATCATCGCTGCTCGTCCCTCTTCTGCCTTAACCCAACACTGACCCTTACCTGCTGTCAGTTTTCTTTTTCTTTGTTAATGTTTCACACACAAATTTCTCCTTCTGTGCATGTCTCTTCCTTTTTTGGTGTTTGTACGCAAGCACTGTTTCTCCTATGACACATCTACTTTCATCACCTGACAATGAATAGGGGAAGACAGATATTATTCTTGCTTATGTTGGCCAGACTGTGTTTGTTTGTCAAGACCATTAGCAAAATATCTTAACAGTAACTGAACTAATGGTAATAAACTTTCAGAAAATTATAGCGTTCATGCCTATAACCTGTTAACTTTTAGAGCTGACCAAAGAAGGCTCCACAAATAACTGACCTTAAAAGCACAGAAACAACTACAGCTCTGTCAGTTTTACAGATGTTAAGTAAATATCTTGTCCCAACAAAGTAAGACAATGGACAAAGAAACTGTCCAGATGACCTGACTGAACATTGTTGTTTTTTTTACATGGATTATTGAGCATGAACCTTGATGTCCCCAACTCATACTTTGAGCATAATACACTGTGAAACATTTTTGTTTGAAATATTGGCATTAATCTTGGCATAAAGACTTGGCATAGTCTGCAGTATTGCGGACTCTGTACCGGTCCGTTGTGGTGAAGAGGGAGCTGAGCTGTAAGGCAAAGCTCTCTGTTTACCGGTCAGTCTACGTTCCTACCTTCACCTATGGTCATGAGCTCTGGGTAGTGACTGAAACAACGAGATTGTGGATACAGGCGGTTGAAATGAGCTTCCTCTGCATGGTAGCTGAACTCTCCCTTAGAGATAGGTTGAGAAGTTCAGTTATCTGGGAAAGACTCAGAGTAGAACTCCTCCACATCAAGAGGAGCCAGTTGAGGTGGTTCAGGCATCTGGTAAGGATGCTTCACTGAGCACCTCCCTAGGGAGGTGCTTTGGGCATGTCTGACTGGGAGGAGACCCTGAGGAAGACCCAGGGAACGCTGGAGATACTATATCTCTTGGTTGGCCTGGGAATGCTTGGGGTCCCCCCAGAAGAGCTACAAGAGGTGGCTGTTGAAAGAGATGCCTGGACCTCCCTGCTCAAGCTTCTGCTCCCGCGACCCGACTTCGGAACAAGCGGAAGATAATGGATGGATGGATCTTGGCATTAACTGTCGGAGTTGACAATGTTTATTATCAAAATATTTCATAAACCAGTGAGCAAATTTTAATATCCTGGAAAGAAAAAATGTGTTTGTACTTTTACAACTGATCAAGGTTTGATCAAAACATCTCCAGCTTTGTCATTTCTTAACACCAGATGAACTCAGCCCTAAAACTCACGTGACATGCATTCCTTCAAGGAATGGTAATCTTTTAGATGTGTTTACTCTCATTGCACTTTTTCTTCAGCATGTCATGTTTTGATGATACAAAGGAATAAAGAGAGGCCTAAAAATCCACGACTCCACACTCACGTTTACTTAGAAGTGAGAAGCCGACTCTTAAATGACAGTACGTTTTCTGATGTTGTCACATGACTGTGACAAGAGAAGGTCTGGGTGGAGGCTGGTTTTGCTGTCCTAAGGTTGTTTTTGTAAGATCTGTTCTCTTTTAATGCACAGTGTGCCCACAGAGAGGAGTTTGATCCACAGCACATACATCCATTTTCTAATCAAAGACACTTTTCTTGATCTGGTGATGACTAACATTGAGCAGACAAATGGAGACAGCGTCCTCACTGGTTATTGCACATGTATGTTTGTCCCATCAGAGTTTTGAATGCTGTGTATTTGGTTGGATTGCTGACAGGAGTCTTGCAGGAGTTTGTAAGTGGGACAGCATGGCATCAGGGAGTGTGTGTGTGTGTGTGGGGGGGGGGGGGGGCTGGAAAAGCAAATCTCACTTTCATTAAAAGGACATAAAGCACAAATAGGCCAATACAGCCTTTTGGCTGACACATTAGTTTATCTTACAGCCACATGTGGACACACAAGAGCTCCCTCAGACGAAAAGAACCATCTGTGCTTCTCTGCGTTTCGACTGATGAACGAGGATCTCAGGTGGCAGGGGTCACTTTCTCCAGCAGTATCGCCTTAATAATTCAACTAGTCCTGATATTGGCAAATCTGCACTGATCCCCAATCAGATTTTTTTTACCTCTGCCTGAGATGGCTTCATCTTAAATACCCTTGTTGACCACTAATAGTGTGTGTGTGTGTGTGTGTGTGTGTGTGTGTGTGTGTGTGTGTGTGTGTGTGTGTGTGTGTGTGTGTGTGTGTGGGTGGGTGGTGGGGGGGGGGGTTTACTTATCTACATCATTAGAATAATATATAATAAACCTATGGATGGTTTAGAAAGAAACTTTCACCAAGTAATCTCTGGACAAGCATCAAGCAAATGTAGTCAAAACAAAAATGCTTATTACTAAACCAATGTTACAGCTACTGAGCTCTAATTTGCTGTGGTAGTAGCTGAGAATCATCTTCAACATACTCTGAGTACTAACTAATTGAGTGATCTATGTCCCTAAACCTTTGTCCAAAACTACCGGATTTATTTCTGTCTGATGTTAGCAATAAATGTCTTACAAACCACTGGATGGATTTTAATTAAACGTTCAAAAAACAAATCAAGATGGCCACCACAACTAATTGACAATAGCCAACACAAATAAGATTTTAACTCAGTGAATTTAGATGT
This sequence comes from Nematolebias whitei, assembly GCF_014905685.2. Classification (NCBI taxonomy): domain Eukaryota; kingdom Metazoa; phylum Chordata; class Actinopteri; order Cyprinodontiformes; family Rivulidae; genus Nematolebias; species Nematolebias whitei. Next base: position 41,663,790 of record NC_056508.1, on the reverse strand, counting down.
CAAAGTAAATTTTATGTCGTAATTGCTGATAGTCGTCTCCACGTATTCTCTAAGAGCTAACAGAGTTTAGGAGATCTCACAATATGAACCTGTGCACAAGGTCATTTACAAGGTTTGAAGCCAAGAACGAGGCTGGTTTACAGCAAATCTTTAAAACCTTCTTCAGCGTGAAGGCAGTTGTGATGCAGTTATTCTCCTAGTGTTTGCCAAATAGGTTATTCCTTCTATTTTATACATCCCAAGATTCTCCATACGCCCTCCCTGGCACAACAGTAGCTATACATTTGAAGATTGCTAAGCTCTAAGCTATTAACTATGATACAATACTATAATACAATTATGCTATAAGCATCAAATTTAAAAGGCATTTTAAACCCTTCCCACATTCTTGCAATCTTCTAAACAATGTTTCTAAACTCAAACGCTCTAAAAGAGCACAGCATGTCATGATTTCAGCTCCCTGCCCACTTTAAAACTCTGCATGGAGAACAGCTGATCAGCTGCATCAGGAAGCTTAACCTGCAGAATGGGCTGCACAAAGGTGCAGAAGGTGCTAAATAATTTTAAATAATTTATTTTAAATAACAAAATTCCTTGCCGATAAACCGCGAAGTAGTGAGGGACCACTGTAACACTATTTCAAAAACCAAAGTATAAATTAAAACCAAATTTACAGGCCACAACACATTTTTTGAACATCAATTACAATTTTTACCCATCCATGTTACCTTTTAAATGTTAAAAAAACATACCCCAAGTTTATTAAAAATTGGCTTTGTATATTAAATTATCTAACAGTTAAATATTGCAACCTTTCATCATAAATGACTCCAGCATTTTGAACAAATCATAGTTGGGTACGTCAGTGGAAGAAATAAAACTAAAACTTGCTTCAGAATGTTTTTATCTTTAACTGCACAGATGTGCACGACAAAACGGCTGGTGGTAGGTGAGATATAGACGCAGCATTCAGTCGTCAGTGGGGGATTGAATCGTATGTGAGAAGCGTTGAGAGAAGTGTTCCCAGAAATGTGTGAAGCATCTGGTGTATTGATTGGAGCGTGTTTCAGCTGAAGGCAGCCACGGTGAGGAGAACTCCCTGAAACAGCCCCAGGTTCTGAGTTCACCAGGTCAGCTTTCACTCAACACCGTATGTTCCACCGTAGTGATTCACACAGCTTGCTTTCCCCGGCATAAACCCACACAAACATGAGGAGGATTCGTCCCATGCATGCATAAACCTACTGCCCACTAGGTTTTGCCAAGATGATCTGTCAGTCATGGACTCACATAACACATAAAACCCTCTCCACTTCTGCTGGACTGTTTGCAAGAAATGAAAGGATTTCACATGTTGCCCTAAAGGGATACCAGAAGTCTTAAATATTAATAACACAGTTGTCACAGCTCAAAGTTTACTTGAAGAACAGAGCCATTTTGGATACAACCAGCAGCCTGGAGCAGTGAATAGATACAGAAGCCGTCCTGAACGCTGTCAACAGTGGCAAATATCGACGATTTTGGATGTTGACCATGAACCCACCTGCAACAGCTGCAGGGCTGAGGTGAAATGTCCACTGAACAGGAATCAACAAAATGAGGTCCCTGCAGCATCTGCTCACCTCACACACACAGTTTTGACACAATTTCCTCGAGCATGTAATTTTTGCAGATTGCTTTGAAAGTACTTTCTTAAACACAACTCATCTTCAATCTAAAGTGCAGCCCGCAATTTAATTTATAACAAAAGAACGTCTTGAAAATCCAATGCATGTTTTTATGTTAGTTGTTGCAATTGAGATCAATAAAGTTTTTATTACAGTAAGAATAAAAAGGCACAAAGAACAATAAAACAAATGCTTCAAAGATACTTTAAGCTCATTAGAACTGTATTATGAAAGGTGGCCATGGGTGCCAAATCAATAAAAGCAATTAAATGTATATTAAACTATGTCAAAACCACGTCAGCACATCACATGTTACAGTATATCACTTTCAGGTGACATGTCCCACATTTTTTTTAAATGCATATGCATTAAAAAACATTACATCATACTCACAATAGCCAAAATATTAATTTTCCTGAAATATATTTGTATACTATGCAAAACTTTAGATAAAAAAAAAACATTTATGAGCTGCACATTCAATGCTTAATAATTTCAAACTTTTATTTATCAGGTATCTCTTGTAAATGAGTCCTCGAGGCTCAATGGGATTTACCTGTATAAATAAAGGTTGATTGATTGATAATATGTAAAAATGAGCAGATTACAACTTAAACACTTGTCAAACATTTTACAAATGTTAAACCTGGACAATACTTGCTGATCCAATCCAAAACTATTTTGTATTTTAAATTACCACAATGGAGCCTCTTTAAATGTCATAAAAATGTAGATTTTTAACAGAGCTTGTTAGCAGACTATAATTGATTTAGCAATTTTCAGAGGCAAAAATTATTATTTCCACCGATATGAAGCGTTAAAAAGAATGAAATTAATGAATTAGTCGAAGTCATTCTAGACTTTAAATCCACGTTAGGGTAACTAATTATCTATTCTATTTGTTCAAGTTATCTGCGTGCATATTTTGCATGTTGAAAAGCAGTTAAATTGAAATTAAAAGGACTTTCACTGTGTTAAAAATGGTAATTTACATTAAGCTAAGGACTTTAATAGACTAATGGATGTTTGATCATAATTATTAACAAAACTGAAATGGATTTTACTGAGATTTAACCAGTGTCCCCATCAGAAAACTCCACAGTCACTGGAGGTTTAAGCCAATACAGTAAATGCAGTCAGTACACAAGAGAAGCAGTAGCATTTAATCACTGTTTAATTGATCTGAACACAAATATCCTCAGCAGCTGACAGTGTTTTCTATGGGACATAAGAAACTGAATTCATCTGGGCTGTACTGACAGACTGTTTATGCTCTGCGGCTTGTATCAATAGCCTTTACATCAGTGGTTAATTTCTTTTGGTTCAAAGTTTCACGTGTCCAACAGAAAACAATAAGCCTCGATTCTTACAGGTTAAAAATACAGATAATTTGGTAGTAGTTAAGTAAAAGATAGGAACTGTTATGACTTGAAATTGTGCGTTATGGTAAGAATTGTGACATTTATCTTATTTTGATTTGCTAACTAAGTACATTAAACATGTAACCAACTGTCCTTGCTTTTACTGTCATGTTTTGGTGCTGAGTTCACCGATCACAGATCATGTCCACTGCTTTGACTCGGCCAGTGTTGTTTTGTTTTTCTGTAAACTTTTACATTTCCACAAATTTCCCATCACATATTTTAAGCAAAAATATAAAGAAATTCTTGCTGGACATAACTCTTGATTCGCTGGCTGTGGTGTTTGTCAATGAGTTGTTATAATTAAGTCATTTGAATTTACTATATTTTGCATGTACTTTTGAATAAATACAATTTAGATTTTTGTTTGTTTTTATAGTGACAAAAAGAAAATCGTTTCAGCTTTTGGGTTCCTTGTTACAGGGAAATATATATATATATATATATATATATATATATATATATATATTTTTTTTTTTTTTTTGTAATTTTGTTTCATTGTAAGTAGATGTGAATACTTGGGGCTCAGCTGATTTGTAAAAGATAAATGCAGCTTTGTGATTCTTCAAAAAACAAAAAAAAAACAAATAAACGTTTATTCAATTTGCTTTGGTAGATCAATCTCCTCCAAAGTACAGATTTTATTTTAACACTTTTACCGGTAAAGTTATTATTTTTTTCCTTCAGCTTACTTGGAATGATTTGTATTTATGAAAACTTAAATAAATGATATAAATAATCATTGTAACCAACTTATTTTGAATTAAATTATCTGTTATGGTACCAAAAAGACTAATTATTTTATAGATCTTACTTAATCACTTCAAGATTAATTAAAATGTTAATTTATGATGTAATTCACACCCAGATTAATTAGCAATATGGCTAAACATCATTCCAGTTTTGTTCACATAGTAAAGCAGCAATAATAGACATTTTATTTCTGCATCATCTCAGTGATATAACTGCAGGATGTGAAATGTCTGGGGAGTGTGTTTGGAGAATATTGCTGTATGTGGGGGAGTTTGGTGTGAAGTCTCTGGTGTGTCAGCAGGACTGGTTAGAAAACTAGCAGAAGAGGCTCCACAGAAAAACTATTCCACGGCAAAAATTGTTTTTCTCCCCCAAATTCAGCCCAAACCAGCTGCTCATAATAAAGGCTTTACCAGACTTTTTAATTGTGTTATAAACAGTAACTTGATGTTCCATATATCTTTTTGCAATAACTTTTATCTTTTAAAGCTGACCCTCCACACTCCCCGACCAAAAAGAAATAAAAATTTATTATTCACTCTACAAACTGAAACTTACTTATACCCTTCCAGCTCATTGATACAATGTTTTATTTATTGCGAAACATCAGTTTAGAGCAATGGCCCAGTGTGTATCTGCATGTTAACAGGATGTAACTGATTAAACTAAGAAATTGTAAAAAGAAAAAGGTTTATTTCTGGTGTGGTGAGGTGAGGTTCTGCCTCAAGTGGAGGAGTTCAGGTATCTTTGGGTTTTGTTCATGAATGAGGGAAGAATGGATCATGAGATTGATAGATGGTTTGGTGGAGTATTGCAACCTCTGTGCCGGTCCATTGTGGTGAAGATGGAGCTGAGCTGTAAGGTGAAGCTGTCTGTTTACCGGTCGGTCTACGTTCCTACGCTCACCTGAGGTCACAAATTCGGGGTAGTGACCATAATAGTGAGATTGTGGATACAGACGGTTGGAATGAGTTTCCTCTGCAGGGTAGCTGGACTCTCCCTTAGAGAGAGGGTGAGAAGTTCAGTTATCCAGGAGAGACTCGGAGTAGAACCACTGCTCCTCTACATCAAAAGGAGGCAGTTGAGGTGGTTCTGGTAAGAATGCTCCCTGGGCATCACCCTAGGGAGGTGCTTCAGGCTTGTCCTACTGGGAGGAGACCCCAGGGAAGACCCAGGACACACTGGAGAGACTAGGTCTCTTGGTTGACCTGGGAACACCTTGGAATCCTCCCAGAAGAGCTGGAAGAGGAGGCTGTAGAAAGAGATGTCTCCCTGTTCGAGCTTATGCCTTCGCAACCCGACTTCAGAACAATAGAAGATAATGGATGGATGTATATATGGATGGAAATGTTTATTTTATAAAGATACACTAAAATGAACATTTTTGTTGGTATCCTCATAGTGCTGTCTTCAACTAAGTGACTTTAATTATCACAGGTGCCTTTGAGCTTTACAGACATTCAGCCTAATTACAGAGAACAAAGTGCCACTGAACATGGAGCAGAGAAATTATATGAGTCGTCTGAGGAGCTCAGAAATATTAAATATTCATGCTAAAGATAAAGGCTACAAGTCCATCTCAAAGCAGCTTCATGTTCTTCAGACCACAGCAGCTAATAATATTAAACAGTATAAGGTTCAAGGGACTGTAGCCAACCCCTCAAACCTGGACACAAGAAGAAATGCAACCCCAGGTTTATAGACAGTGTAAAATATTCAAAACCATTGAGTGTGTGTGTGTGTATTTTTATTAAATCATGTGTAAAGATACATTTTTTTTACATCTGTAAATTTAAATTTTGTAAGCAATGCTTTTGTGCAGTCAATTTTATCACATTCTTTTATGAACTGTGATACCCAGAGAACAAACTGAGGACATGAGAGACCAGACAATTGTAGGTATAAATGGTGTTTGTTCACAAAGGTCATTCTCAGGAATACAAAGGATAACAGTGGGAGAATGGATATGTGAATACACTGTTGTAGAGATATTGCTGTTCAGAGATGCTGTCGATAAGGCTCACTGGTTTCTATCTCTTTACAGGTTTGGAGCAAGGACCAGGGGATTCCAGGGTGACAGAGATGATCAAGGAGACCAGGTAAATTGAGTGATATGAAGGAGAGTGGCAGGAATGTTGAGATGTTTGAGTTGATGTCTTATGGCTTTGGTTGCAGGTGACAGCTCTGTATAAAGGATCCAGACACAGGGAACTAGGCCCGGTGACAACTAGCATACTCAAGATAGTGATTTCCAAATGAAGCAATAAAACCAATATTGAACCACTTCATCAACTGTATTGAAAATAGGTTCATTCATTCAGTGCTTTGTTTCAATTAAATCTAGTGGCAAAATAGGACATATCAAAACAATAACTATGTTTACATGGATTTAAGTAATCGGATTAAACGGCCATTCGGAATAAAAATGCATCATGCAAACGCCCCTTTCGGATTATTCTGAGCTGATTCAGCTCGATCTGAATTAATTTGTAATCTGAATGACAGGGGTGGTTTATGCTGATTCATAATCCAAACAGTGTGCATGTAAACACTTAATCTGTTCATTTTCTTCCGATTGTGGAAAACTAACCTGACTGTGCGACCTATGTCTACCTCACGTATTTCCGCCTGGCTTGATGTTAATATGTCGGGGAAGCACAACTGGTCGGTGAGCGATACAACATTTCTACTTGAAACTTTGAAAGAGATCAAAATTATCTGTATTACCTGCTTCAGCCTTACCGCCCGCCCCGATCCCTACGATCAGCTGATCGGTTGATGCTGACAGTCCCTAAAAAGGCTGAAGCTCGGAGGTGACAGAGCGTTTGCTGTTGTTGCTCCCAGGTTGTGGAACAACTTACCCTTGAGTGTCAGACAGGCCTCCTCTCTTCCTGTTTTTAAATCTCTTTTAAAAACACTTTTATTCTTTGGCTTTTAACACATGATCTTATCTTTTATGTCATCTTAACACACCTGCCGTGTAATTGGTATGTGTATGTTTTTATGTTTCTTTGTGTATGCTTTGAATGTTTTTATTGTCTTAATTAATTTGTCTTATTGTACAGCACTTTGGCTACTCTTGTAGTTTTTAAAATGTGCTATAGAAATAAAGTTAATTGATTGTAGCTCAGTCAGGGAGTGCAGTAACGTCTCCACCGTCATTAAAACCTGTCGCGTGTCCATTTTGGGCGCTCAGGTTTGTTTACCTTCATCACGGAAGTAGAACTTCTTCTTCTGTGTTTTTTTAAGGATAGCTTACCACTCTGCGCACGTCAGTACTTCTATTCAGAATAAAAAGCCCGCTGCATGTAAACGCTCACCATGATCAGATTATGCCCATGTAAACAATACATTGAATTATTTAATCTAAATACATTTCAATCCGATCAAATAATTTTGTATAAGTAAACATAGCTAATGTGTCATTATTTTTGTGACGAGTCAAACTGGGGTTTGTGTGAATTATGTAATATTTGTAAAATTTGATGGATCGGTTGATTCCGTAAATGTTGGGATAAGTTATCGTTGAGGATGCAGAAGATGCTATGGGATGGTAAGGTGTGCTTGTGTAACTAGGGCTGGGGGTGATTAAAATAATGTGTAGGAATTCAAAGATTTTTGTATTAAGAAAATGTTTTTTTTTACTCTGTTTATGGATTGGCATGGCTTGTTTTTGCTGGTTACTTCTCCAGCTTTTGAGAACACAAGTTGACAGCATTGATGAGGCTGGTGTACGCACGTATGTTTTCCCTCATGCTTGACTTTGAAGGTCCATCAATGATGACTTAATATTAATATTATACGTCACTGGAGAAACAGCAAGCAGTAGACCTGTGTCCACTGAAATAAACAAATTATTACATAAATCACTATAATGCTTACAATAATGACTTACAATACATCATGGATTTATGAAGACTATTGCCGCTGCCCCACTGACAGCATTAGCCAGGGATGTAATTTTGTCCAATATAATTATATAAACAAGCAGGTGAAGCGGAACCAAAGAGTAATTACACACCTGCTTTATTAGAACTGATCAGCCGAAGGTGTTCCCACAGTTTAGAACAGCTTCTTTTGTTTATTGTGATGGTGATAAAGAAAACAAACAAATAGATCAGTAAAACAAACCTACGTTTTTTCTGTCAGCTGCTCCTTTCTCCAGGAGTTCCCCCAGCAAGAAAACTTGCATGAAAGGCGCTATAGCTCAGGACTGCCAGACCACAGCACAGCCACGAAGCTACCACAGCCTCTCTCATTATTGACTCACTTTTTTCTTCTTTCAGTGGTTCCCTTCTTTCAGTGGTTCCCTTCTTCAGGGTCGCCACAGTGAACTAACTCGCACGAACACTTGGTAATTGTTTTTATGTCGGATGCCCTTCCTGATGCAACCACAGACCACCGAGCTACCACAGCCCTCTGTGTGGAGCAGGGAGCTGCCGACTAAAGCACCTGGGGGAGCAGATGGTTGGGGTTAAGGAGTGGGGCAAACAAGGGTGGAGGCAGGTGTGGGTGTTTCAACTTTTCCACCCACATTTTGATATTATCGGTTTGGAGAGTCAAACTGGTGATCTTCCGGTCATAGGCCCACCTTCTCTAACCTCTGCACCACCACTCCCCCCATTCATCACTGACTCACATACTGTATATTATTTTGCGTTGCAATATGGTGCTTTTACGCACCAAAAAAACCCGGTGAATCGCACTCATTCAAGCTGCCTCATACAAGCAGTATGAGTCGTTTGAACCGGTTACATGATTCACTCAGAAGCTGAAGCAGTGCTTCAGACGTCATCGGTCACGTACCTTGTTCCACACCAAAGCAGCGGTTTAAAGAAAAGGTAGCCTTGAGTTTGAAGCTTGTACCCGAGCGTTGGTGTCAGAGAGCCGTCACTAACTCAAGAAGCTGGATTGCAGGAGGTACAGGGAGCGCATGGATGATCTCCAGGGTCAGCCCCAGCGCCGTGTTAAGGACAATGTTCCAGAGGAGTCTGGTAGATCCAAACAGCTTTAAGTAGTGTGGTCTCATCAGCAAACTGGAGACAGCTGTGGATAAGTGGCTCCGCCCTGTCAGTTAAAAGCTGCAAGAAGGTGTTAGTGCTGGAAAAAAAAAGACAGAATCCCCACAAATAAAAATATAAAAACTGAACACAGAGAAGATCCAGAGAAGAAGAAAAAACAATGAATTTTTGAAAATGTGTTCCCAAGATATATATTTCTGTGTAAATATCTGAGCTGAAATTTTTTTTAATTCTACTGCCTGCAGTCAAAACTTATCACAAAGGTCATTTATTCCCATTTCAAGGTCCACTTTCCCCCACAATCTCCAATTAAAAATGACACAAATCACTATTGTTTTCATACATTTAAACCATCACTGAGTTGAAGACAGCTGCAGACAAATGACTGATTAGATTCCATTTTACTGATTGCTATCCAACTAATTTATGATAATCTGCATGACACATTTTAAGAAATGCTGCTTCCTTGTCTAAACGCACCACCTCATGTTTATCACAATGTCAAACTTCTTGCTGCATTCTCCATGGTCATTTCTGTTGAGCATAAATTAGTGTTGCAGGAGAATCTTTGGCAAATGAATGTTCTTCATAAGGGAGACAGAGATGAATTAACAAGGCATCGCTAAAATGTCAAGTGAGTTAGAGGAAATCTCCAGCGCACATCATGGGTAATTTGTCATGGCTGCTCCACGATCCTGAGCATGCTTACATGTCTCGAGCTCATAGTGAGAGGCTTCCTCATTCATCACCAGTCAACTTGACAACATGACACAATGTGCCTGGATGAATTCTGGGAGTGTTAGCCCCTGACCCCGCCTGTATTTATTCCCCCATGTTTTCCAGTAGCCATGTATGTTTTATTACATTATTCCAGCTGTGATCCATCAATGACATTTTTAGCAGAGAGAAATTGTCATGTTGACAACATGCTGCTTTACCTTCTTAAATAGGAAGCTGCTTTAAAATGTCAAATGACACGTGTACATGTAATGTTGATCTGACCAAGCATTTTAAATATTTATCTCTAAATCAAAATTGTACCCATGTTTTCATCCAGTCGTTGAGGGTGCCAACACATGACCACTCAAGCATCCTTCCTTCAGTTATTTTTGTAATATCTCTTGTTGTGCAGCTTTAAAACATTATGCACAAATTACACATCAAGACGTGCCGTTCTATTGGGAATAATGTGCCATGAGTTTTTGTAGCAGCACACTGCACAACAGAGACAACATTTGCTATACAAAAATGCAAAAATGCAAATGTCTATAGGATTTTAGCAAAACAAAACCAGTTCTTCGGGAGAGTGGTGGTGCAGAGGCTAGAGAGGGTGGGCCTGTGATCGGAGTGTCGCTGGTCAATTCCCCAGACAGACAACATCAAAATGTGGGTGGAAAAGGTGAAACACCTACACCTGCTTCCACCCTCATTTGCCCCACTCTGGGTCCTTGAGCAAGGCCCTTAAACCCCTCAGCTGCTCCCGGGGCTCCTCAGATGGCAGCCCACAGCTTCACATGTGTGCTCACATGTGCAATGGGAAAAATGCAGAGAATTAATTTTCCCATTGGGGATCAATAGAGTAGGCAGCACGGTGACACAGTTGGTAGAGCTGCTGCTTCTCAGCAAGCTGGTCACCTCAGTTCAAATCCCGACCAGGGGGCCTTTCTGGGTGGAGTTTGCATGTTCTCTCCGTGCATGCATGAGTTTTCCTCAGGTACTCCAGTTTCCTCCCACAGATCAAAAACATGCATGTTAGGCCGATTGGTAACTCTAAATTGTCCCAAAGTGTGAGTGAGAGAGTGAATGGTTGTTTGCCTCGTTTGTCTCTGTGTGTCCCTGTGATGGACTGGAGACCTGTCCAGGGTATCCCCCACCTCTCAGTGACTCTTGCGACCCAAAAAGGAAAAAGCGGGTAAAGATAATGGATGGATGGATGGATATATATGCATATATGTCCTGAGAAACTGATAAATCTGTGCAATGTTCTCCATTTTTGAGTCTAGAAAGCAAGCATCATTGGAAGCATCTACTGTTTGTTGTGATGACTTTTACCCATTAAATTAAATTTCTGAAAGCTGTGAGTTGTCCATCAAAGTGAAACGTTTGAATAGCTTTTCTGTGAATAAATATTTTCAGTATGGAGACCTTGAACATTGATGACTGGCAGCACCATCAAGTCACTCAGGAACATTTCCTGGATATCTACCTTTGTTCGTGGAAATGTCTGAGGTGACTGTTGATTACATAAAGTGTGTGTTTAGCTGAGCAGGACTGCATACCCAGGATGTCTTTCTGCCTCCTGCCTTCAACTTTCATCTTCAGCTTCTACAGGTTTGGAAAACATGTGGGGCAAAGCAAGTTAAAGCTCATGATCTGCTTGTCTGAATGATCGGACTGGTGTATGATTAGTTAACATCTTTTATACATAGTGGTGCAAGGTCATTTAGTATTTTATATACAAGCCGCAGGGTTTTGAAACTAATTAAAATCTCAATGGGAAGTCAGCAAAGAGCTCCAAGAATGAGTTTAATGTGTTCAAATTACCTGGTACCAGTGAGAACATGTGCAACTGTGCACAAGCATGTGCCCTGTAAGTACTCAGTACATACCATGCTGTATTAAGTACTGCTACCCAGTAGTAATGTCTTGTCATCTCTGGAAATTAAGCACAGAGCTGTCTGCAGAAACTACAAACAAAAATTTGATTAAAAAGCTTTGAATGATAAACAGTTTCTTGATGCATGTCTACAATAAAAGGAATGTAATTTTAGCTATTTTAAAAGGTTTTTTATTTTAATTCTTGACAACGTCTTGCTGTTTTTCACACTGTTCCCTGGTAAATTCAATAATTTATCTAAAAAGAAAAATAGAGTTATAGACTTCTGGAAAAATTACTGAACAAGCTGTACTTACAGCTCATGTGGAGCTGAATTCAGTGTACAATCCATAAGAGTTGCTTGTGATTTCATTTTACCTTCAGGCATGACGGCTGCACAAAACTCAAACTCATGACAGGTGGAATTTGGGGAAATAGTAACAAAGACGGTTTCATACTCAAGGTAAAATAATAGTGAATAAAGATTATCTCAAAAAGACTTCACAACATGCTGCATAAAGTCAAATGTATAAAATGCTGTTTAGATTTGCCAGTAAGACTGTGAGTCCTCACAGAGGCAGAAACGTGTGAACTCTACCTTAATGTTCAAACCCTATTTAAATAAATATACAGTATTTGCAGCAAAAACTGTCGTACGATGTTTCACTGACTGCAAATTTTACACACTCGTTTAAGACAGTGGTGGATTTAAAAATCCCAATCTTGGAATCATGGAGCATAAATAAATTTCAGGGTGGTTGAAAAACTAAAAGGACAATATCTCATTTCACATTCTCAGTTTTTCAAGCAGATTGCAGTTGTACCAGATGTGCACCACGTTGGTTTTACCCTCCAGAATTAGGAGCGATTGATTTTTGATGGCTTGAAACATTTATCCACACAAACTCATCGTTTTAATTATATGGCTAGCTTTATATGGGTAGCTTAAACGCTATGTTCTGAATGATGGCTGACATTCTCTTTACCTGCTGGTATGAATAAAGTTGGAGCCTTTATTTGGTCTTGATCATAAATAAATAAACAGAGTCTAGAATAACTTGGTCATTTGGGACACTCGTCACAAAAAAGAGCTTTGCAAGCAAATCTTAGATAAGCCTTGGAGTTTTCTCACACATTCATGCACAGACTGAACGGTGCAGTTATAGAGCTCCTTAAAATCATATTGATTCTACAAAGTGCTTTATAAAGTTTCTTGTCCAACTACACAGTTAGAGAAAAATCTACTGGAGTTAGTTTGGTTCATTATGATGTTTTATTTATAGGAATATATTTTTTAAATAACCAGTTCAGTCTGTGTGAAACAGCAGTCAGAGAAAGCTATTAAAGATTTCTTCCTGTGAGTCGACCCACGGTGACGTAGATCTCAGGTGGAGCACTGCAGGTAACAGAATTGTAGAGGACGCTGTTTTTGTTACTTGCTCTCAGCTGTGTTCAGAAGATGGGTGTAAAACATTTTCTTTTTTTTTGTTTTGTGTAAGTATGCAGAAGATAAATGACAAGTGTTAAAAAATAAATTTAAAGGATGTTTAAATATATATATATATATATATATATATATATATATATATA
>NC_056508.1:41636616-41650342 GCF_014905685.2 Nematolebias whitei | reverse complement strand
TATCATTTTTTATTTAATATATAAACCAAAGTTTATTTATTTATTTTAAATCCTCTTAGGACCAAACCATTATATTAGTTTTGCTGTAAATAATTTTGCTGGAGTTCCAGGTTGCTCATAAAATAGAGCAAAATGCATTTTGTCATACTTTAAATCTAATAATACAAATACTAATCCATTTGTGTTGCTGTTGTTTGGCACATTTTTTTGTACCATTAGTGCTTAGTGTATTCTTAGTTTAGCATATTTCTTAGTTCATGTCTTGGATCTTACTACTGTTTTTCTTTACAATTTGTATTTTTGTTGGATGTAACTGGGACCCTGTGTACACAGTTTTGTTCCACCTCATGTACCACATGTGATGTGAATGACAATAGAACCTTGAATCCTTATTGAATCCTAGAGCCATGACAATGTAATTACAGTACTGATCATTTAAGGCAGTTTTGCAGATTTAAATTTAGAACACAAATAACCACGAACAAACCTAAGCTTTGGGTTGTTAAAATGTCCAAATTCTTTACTTTGCTCAAATCAGCATCTTTCAAATGATTATTTTGTTTGTGCACAAAAACTGGACAGTCATTTGCTTTTGTCATGTTTCCTTCAGAGTTTGAAATCCCTCTAAACAGATGAAAATAAATAAAAATAAGAAACACTTGTATTCCTGGGACTAGTACAACAGTTGTTATTCCTGGAAGAAGTGCATGTCGCCCAGCGCCGTTCAGAAGCTGACAAATAAAGGAGTTGTAACTGTTTTTATCAAATCTTGAAAAGAACGTTACGTGCAATCTTATGCAATGTCCTGAGCGTTATGAATGACTCTCAGCCACTACCACATGAAATTGTCAGAATTGTACCCATTAATGTTTTCTAAAGTCAGTTAACTGTGACAGCCATATTGAATTGGCTCCTAAAGTTGATATTTGTAAACGTGTATCCACTGATTTGTTTTTTTTTTTCTGCAACATTTCAGTAAAATCCATCTAGTGTTTCATGGGATATTTTGCTGACAAATGAACAAAGTTAACTCAAAAACGCTAATGACAAATATTTATGCAAAGATCTTGCAGAATCTACTCAGAATATTTTCTTTCTCAACTAAAACCACACAAAACTTTATCTCATTATTGAGAAACTGACTGAGTTATATCCATTTTTCATTTTTTTTTCATAAATTAACATCAATTTTTCTCTGGTTTTTAACCAGTTTGAACAATTGTTTCTCATTTCTCATTGAAACTTGTATTGCTGCTGTTGCTAGGCAACACTGATGCAAGCACGGCAACGTCTTTGACCAGATTCATACACCAGACTAAATTACATACCTGCAGATCAACCCCAGATTTATTCACTTGAAATACAAACATTAAATGTCAAACCATGCAATTTTCAGGTGCTCCATGTTTTCATTTTTTTCCCGTTGTCATGGGTCTTTCATACGGCTGATGCTTGCCCAGTTTATAAAGAGCACCTTTTTTAATAGCTTTAATTAAAATGGGAATTGCAAAGTGCAGCTTGAGTGACTAATCCTGCTCCCCTGATGTCAGAGTTACCACCTGAGGTCCAGCGGAAGTCGGCTTTACAAATGCCTGAGCATTTAGAATCGCTTTTTTTAATTTTTAAACACATCATCAGTTGTTTTCAACAAAGAAACATCATTTAATGTAAAATATTTGCAAACATGCAATATTTTAGTAGCGATAGTATCAGCTTTGACCAGTCAGTCTATTTTTAGTCATGCAGATTTTAGTTTTTCATTTACCCTTTATTTATCCAGGTAGTGGATGATGCAAATTTATTTCATGATGCATTTAATTTCACGTGTCGCCGAAGCAAAGACCTTGGTTCTTATACACATCTTAATTCATCTGATGGGTCTTGGACTCTTGTGCTGTCAAGCTTTTACCCGATGACACCTTTAATTTAATGGAAGTTGTTTTAATGGTGATAAAACAAAGGAGACAGTTGTTTATTGCTACATATTTTTTGTTTTTACTCCCGTAAGGTGCCAAAATCTGTCTCAAAAGTTTACAGGTTTAATAGTTGGTGTTTAAGTAAGTGAGAAAGAGATGAGGCTTGAAGGCGACAGAACATTAGGAGAAATAAAAATCTTTAAGATGGCATATTTGTGCACATTAAAAAGTACTACTATCAAATGCACGAGTAAAAAAAACAAAACACTTAAAGCACCTTTCAAACTATAAATCAAATCTTGGCATAGAAACAGTGTGAAGATGCTCTCTCGTCAGATTACTTCTGTTTGGCGAACATCCAGTAGACCAATTGGTCCACGAAGCACGAAGGTTTGTGTTCTCACTGCTTTGGCAAAGACAGTCTCCTCATAAACTGGATTTATGATCCGCCATCCAACGCATTTTATCTGGAATGAAAACAAAACGAACATTTTGACAAAATATAAAAGACAGAAACATTTGATGAGTTGATTTAACCGCTGCACGCAAATCACGAAGTAATGAATAAGATTTAATGTGAGGATGAATTCGTGACGGAAAAAAGAAAAACTCCACACGTTTCAGAAAATGGTGTTTTAAAATGGCCTGGCCACAAAAGTTGCTGTGATTGGCTGGAGCAGAAAACACTATTTCAACACAAGAAATGATCCCAAAATATAAAACGCAAACATGTTTATCTCAAGATTTTTCAAAATGTGATGCAAAATCATTTACACACAAAAAATAACCTTCCCATAATAATAATAAAAAAAAAAATACTAGGATCATGAATAGGAATCAGTGGTGTCAAAAGCATTTATAATGTGTGTGTGTGTTGGGGGGGAAGAGACACAGTAGTGGCGGAGATTTGGGGGTCCTCCCCCTGAAAATTTTAAATAAAGCAGATGACATTTCCTGCATTCTGGTGAATTTTGTTGTTAAACATCTACGTTTACCTACAAAAGTAAACACTTGATTCAATAACTATTTTAAAGAGCAACAAGTAGTCTGACCAACAGCTCTCCTTGTGTGAATAGAGCACACTCCACTTCTCTCACACATGCTAACCCCCCACCCCTGTCAACAACTGCCAGCACTAACTTGGCGCTAAGCTAGCGTTCAAAACAGAGGTGTCTGCCCTTCTTCCCCACGTGAGTGCCCTGCCAAGGGGCGGC
This sequence comes from Nematolebias whitei, assembly GCF_014905685.2. Lineage (NCBI taxonomy): Eukaryota > Metazoa > Chordata > Actinopteri > Cyprinodontiformes > Rivulidae > Nematolebias > Nematolebias whitei. The sequence goes on along the minus strand of NC_056508.1, from coordinate 41,647,212 downwards.
TGTGGCTGAGTGGTTAGAGCAGTCGTCCTCCAATGCAAGAGTTGGGGGTTCGATTTCACCAGCAGTCACATGCCGAAGTGTCCATAGGCAAGACACTGAACCGCTCATTGCCTCTGATGTTGTGTATGAAGGTGATAAAAAATATTCTCTTTAGAATGATTTGTTCAAATAGCTTTGTATAGATACAGTAGAGTGATGTATGAATGGGTAAATGAGGACACAGATTGCAGTGTAAAGCGCTTTTAGTGTCTTGATAAGATAGAAAAGTGGTTTTGAACCAGTTTGACATGACTGTCGACAAGGAAGAGGGCCGGCACCACAGGAGGGGGCGTGCCAAAGACACCATCTTAGCACCAACATAACTGGTTTGTTCCACTTTGGAGTAAGCTGTTTGGGGGAAGAATCAGTTTTGTGTTGTGTGTTTGAAACATTTCAGAAAAAAAAAAAGAAACTGTCCAGATGACCTGACTGAAAATTGTTGGATAGAAAGGCACTATTTAAGTACAGTCAATTTACCAAGGCAGATGACTGAGGGGAAACACTGCATGCGTGTGGATTTGTTGTAGGTAACTAGGAAAATTCAGAGTGGACTTTTAATGGTTTGAGTACCAAGGTATTCTCTTACTAATCAAATGGAATGGATTAGTTCATGAAAAAACGCTAGGTGAACTAATATTTCATGGTAAATGGGGGTAGAGGCAGGGCAGCCGAGTGGGGATCAAAAAGTCGCGGTTCGACTTCCAGCCATTCTAACCTGTCATGGTGTCTCTGAGCAAGACACCTAATCCCCAATTGCTCCCAGGGCACTTACATAGCTGCCCTGCTCCACCTGGGTGTATCTCAAGTGTGATGCGCTAAATGTAGAGAACAAATAATTGTATGAGAACATACAATGATGACAATCTCAGACTTCTCTTGCTTTACCTGTCCCTAAATGTGTGTGTGTGTGTGTGTGTGTGGGGTGGGGGGGGGGGCGCATGTCCCCTTCACATGTATTGTAATTGTTGCGACGCCTATGGTATTAAAGTCATTATTCAAGGAGTCATTAAACAGTATTGTGAGATTGCATCATATGTGCTAGCACACATGTGTGGTCAGCTACTACCACATTTAGGTTTAGCTTAGTGTCTGTAAAACTGACTGAGTAAAAGCCGTCTTTGTGTTTCCCAAGTCAGCTAGCTGTGGCGGCCATTCATAATTGTGTTGACTCCAAAAGTAATTCAGTTGCAAATGTACATTACAAGGTCTAAAAAAGTTAAATCTGGTCCTCTGGACATTCAAAAAAACAAAACAAAGCAAATCAACAAAAAATGTAGAAACGTTTCGTCTCTCATCCGAGAGACTTACTCAGTCTGAGGAGCTGTATTCAGCTCAGTCTCTTAAATAGAAACCGTCCATCATTAAACAGGGGTGGAGGCCTCCGGGTTCAACTGTCCCCCTATTACAATGCTGTGATTGCTAGTATCACTCAGCCCTCTGTGAACAGTAAACAGCCATTAGTGTGCTAATGATCCATTGTTATGCTGATGGTCCTTCTTGAGCATGTGATCAGCTGGTTTTGGTTGTCAGCAGCAAAACTGGTTGATCCACCCTGAGACGGTGCTGTTTAAGAGACTGAGCTGAATACAGCTCCTCAGACTGAGGAAGTCTCTCGGATGAGAGACGAAACGTTTCTACATTTTTTGTTGATTTGCTTTGTTTTGTTTTTTTGAATGTCCAGAGGACCAGATTTAACTTTTTTAGATTTTTCTACCTGGATTATTGAGCATGCATCAGGATACATTACAAGGTCACTTTCAGGGAGTTTCATAAGCATCCATCCAGTTGGTTTTTGTGATAATTTTGCTAACAGACAGATGCAGTTGACTCCAGCAGTTGATGGCAATGTTTTCAAAACAGTCTCACATGATCACAGTGCTCAGAGTATATGTTATAGATCACTCTCAGCTAATACCACATCACATTTCAGCTCAATGTCTTTCGGTTTTATCCATTTTTATGTTGCTAAGGTTGATGAGCTGTAGCGGCCATCTTAAATTAGATTGACTTACAAAAGTTTTTTTACTTGTAGGTGTTCGTTCAGGGAATGATTTCTGAGTGTTTCATTATAATCCTTGCCGAGTTTCATGAGATATTCTGCCGACACACAGACACCAACAATTAAATACATTATTGTCTGTCCATTACCTTCAGTGGTTGGTGTTGAAAATAAGGTGAGAGGAAAGAATACTCTAAATTATCAAATGTTTCTATTAATAAATGTTACTCATGATTGCACTGGGAAACATTCTGGCTGTTCCATGTTGACAATGGCAAGATTCATTAGACTCACATTGTAAAAGAACGATTCAAGGAACATAAAACTTCACTTTTCACTCAAGAACTTATCACAGCAGAGTCCAGACCTCCGATCCCCATAAAATATTTGTGATTTTCTGAAAAAAACTTCACTCATTTTATCAAAACAAGCTGCTAGAGAAAACCTAAGGCATCTCTGGATGGAAATAAAGGCTGTGATATTACATATTTTTATTAAACTGTGCTACCATGAATGCATGTTGGAGTCATAGCTGTGTTTTCTGGACAGATGTTGTGTATTCACGCAGTAGTCATCCCTGCAGGCAGCAGTAAAGAATGAAAATATGTTCTGTTTTTATTCATTGTTTTCGTCCGCATCAATCATTTGTGAAGGGCGGATCATCTGATTCCTCCGATGCAGACACCAGCTGTGATAATAATTGTGAGGTGAGTTCTTCTCTGTTGGTGGAGATGGAGAAAATGGATGAGATATTAAAGATAGAAGAGCGATAATTGTGCAGCAGGGCTTGACAAGACTTTTTTTTTAGGTTCCCCATTGTGTTGTCCTTCACCGCCCACTGTTGTCTGAGGCACACATCCACATTTGATGAATTTTTATGTTTTTGTAGAAAAATTAAAGAATATAAGTTGTTTTAACATACAGTTTGATTGTTGTTTCTTTTTTCTTTGCAGATATGAAAAAGAATTGTTAGATGCTATCAGTGTCCGAAAAATAGATCAAATCCTGATTCAGCATTCACACAGTGTGGGGATGTGCGTGTGTGTGTGTTATAATCTAACTAGTCCTCATACGTTGTGTTATTTTAGTCACTCTTAAGTTGAACACTCGGTTCATTTAGAATGTAGATGATAAGACTTCTGGTTCTTTTAAGTTTTACTGCAAAAAATGTAACTTTATCTTCAGATATTTTTTTTTATATATATAAATATATTGATATGTCTTCAATTATTTCAAAAACATTGTTCTTTTAAGTAAAAAGCTTCAGTATATTTGAAGTACTTTTGTCTTCTTATGCTACTTTTAGCTTTTATTTTGGTTTTTGTCATGGTCTGTGTGTTTCAGTTATTTAGTTTGTGAGTTCATTTTGTCATTTATTCCCTTCATGGTTTGTTTTATTTCTCAGTGATTTGGATATTTGTGTTTCAGTTCTGTTGCTTGTATTTTACTGGTCATCAGTTCAGCTCCATCTTTCAGGCTGCCTGCCTCGCCCACTTTCACCTGTGTCTGTTCCGGCATTTAGCACAGCTTTATCCAATTACCTCATCAGCCCAGTCCTTTAAAGCCTGAACGTCTGTCTTTCTCCACATTTCTGCATTGTTGGTTTCCATGCCTCGGATCCAGTCAGTCCACTGTATTAAATAATTGTTCCTCCTGAGACATTTTTGCAGCCAAATCAGCACTTTTGTTTATTTGTTAATAAGTTTTACTTTTTCCAAGTTCCTCCTGTACAGTCTGAATTCTGGGTCCAAACTTAAACTGACCTTGTTAGTATGGTACTTTGTAGTGATACTGTAAATAAAGAGGTCTGTAGGCTACACCTTGTTACAGGTGTGCAATAAAGACAATAAATGCAAGTCAGTTTTGATTCAAATAATGGTGGATTCTTGGCAATGTTGTAATCTCCCTCACTTGAATTAAACACACAAAACCCAGTTGGTTAGTCTTAATTCTGTAACGTTTCTTGTAAGTCTGAATAATAACAACAATATGAAATAATGGTAAGTGTGAAATACGAATGCATAATCCATCCATCCATCCATCCATCCATTTTCTTTACCCGCTTATTCCATTTTGGGTCACGGGAGTCGCTGGTGCCCATGTCCAGCAATCACCGTGCAAGGGGCAGGGTACACCCTGGACGGGTCGCAAGTCCATCACAGGGCCACATAGAGACAAACGAGACAAACAACCATTCACTCTCTCACTCACACCTAGGGACAATTTAGAGTTACCAATCAGCCTAACATGCATGTTTTTGGACTGTGGGAGGAAACCGGAGCACCAGGAGAAAACCCACGCATGCACGGAGAGAACATGCAAACTCCACCCAGAAAGGCCCCTGGACCGGGGTTTGAACCAAGGACCTGCTCACTGAGAGGCAGCAGCTCTACCAGTTGCACCACCGTGCTGTGAATGCATAATCAATAGTATTATTTCAGAAGGGTGTATAATATGATAATAGCTTAAACTTTGGGGAGAGATGTTATCTAAATTTAGAACTAATTCTTAAAATCAAGGCAAGTTTCTGAGGTTCGTGAACTAACTTAAAGTGTCTAAAAAGAACCGATTGGCACAGAGTCTAAAGTTGACTTTCATCAGGAGGAAGATGGCTTGTCCTACCAGAAGACGTTCTCATTACCATGATGGATACGATGGAAAAGAGCCAGTGTTTGTCATCCCAGGAAGTTATAAAGTCTCTCCAGAACTAGGTTTATCCGGCCAGACAGCACCATCATTCCGGGTGTTTGAGAGAGTTCTGTGGACTTTCGCTACATTTCAGCTGGCTGGCTCCGTCCAGATGGAGGGGACCGGAGCCTGGCTCGAAGGAGGCCTGAAGCAAACTTGAAGAAGAGAACAACTCAGACTAATTCTCCTCTCCTAAGTTTCAGTTTTACCTGATTTTAGAAGGTGTGTGTGTTTTTTTGTTTTTTTTTTTGGTGTGGGGGGGTGCCTATGCAAATTGTATCCAATCAACACAACTCTGACCAACAAAATGGGTGTTAACGGAGTTGCATAAATTAATTTTGATGAGATAACTCACCTCCTCTCAAAGTGTAAAGGGAAAACAATAACTGCTTTGTTTACCCAGTAACACCTTGCTAATAAAACATCATTTTCTTCACAGATGTACATTTGGGTTTTTCGCACAATATTGGTACACAACAGGGATTCTGTTTGAAGCTATGTCCAACTGGCAAACTCTCAATCGTTGTTATGGCAACCACACACCTCTGGTTGTCCTAGGGGTATGACAAAGTTCTGTCCTCCGTTGAATGCAGATTACAGAGGTGTTGCCTTGTCTCACACAGGAACCGAGAGTTGATTAGCTTTGCAGAAGGTAGATCCTGTTCCTTTGATATAGACATTTTGGAGACATAAAGTCTGACTTGCTCAGGATAAAGAGTTGATTACCAGCAAGGGGGAGGAATCATTTATTTACATATAGTCCAGTGTCTCTGAGGTCAGGATGTGGCTCTCCTCTGAGGGATGTAGGACACTACAACTTTGAGCCATTTTTTACATTTTATTTTATTTTATTGGCTACATTTATCAAACATTTTGCTCCTTTTAGCTAGCCTTTGGTTCCTTGAGTTTTTAAACTTTTTTCAGCAAATTTTGGGTAGTGTTTAGCTACTTTTAGATTTTAGCTTGTTCTGCAACTTTTATAGTTAAGCCATTATTCAGTTACTTTTAGCTATTCACTACATTCTGCAAAATTTGAGCTATCCTTGTGCTACCTTGCTTTTAACTTTTCACTTTTAGCCAGCTTTTTAGCAAATGTCATATCCTAGTGGGTTCTTTGCTGCTTTTAGTTAGCTTTTTGCTAGTTTTACCTATCAGCTAAACTTTAGTTGTCTTTATTGAGCCTTTTGTTTAGCATTTAGTTAATATTTTGCTTCTTTTAACTTTGCATGCTCATTTTAGTTTTTTAGTTTTCTGTTTTATTTATTTTAGCTTTAATAACTCAGCTTCTTCAGCTTCTTCAACAAATTTCATGAGTCGTTCAGCGCTCAGCATGCACTACTGTTTTCACAAAAAAAGCCTATTTTATTTTTTTCATAAGGTTTAAGTTCATTTATATTATTTCTCAAGATAACACAATGAGAAGTTAGAGAGCATTTCAGTAGAAAAACATCTTAAAAATTCATTGAGTGCAATGATTGCAAAAGATTTATCTGGGGAAGACGTTTTTTTTTCTCAAACTTAAGCTTTAAAATATTTACACATCAACCTTAAAGTCTCTACACAAACTCTTGAGTCAGATTTCAGTTCTTCTACTTCCTCTTGACAGTCAATTCTGATAGACAAAATGTCAAGAAAAGTTTTCCACTGCCAGTTTTTTGATCCACAGGACATGTACAAGTATAATTTGACTAACCACATTTTTTCTTCTATCTTCTGTTTGACTGTGAGACGAGTACTTGGAATTGCTCCATTCCATTCAGCCCAGATCTCTAAAAAATTGACGGTTCTGTTTAATCTGATGTTAAATAATGCTGAATTAAAAATTTACTTTGTTCACACAGCGTTCATGATGTACAAACAGATAATCTATGAATAGGATTGTTACTCAAATAGTTCACAAAAGGCAGACAGGAATCCTTAAAAATCAGACCAATAAACAACAAGCAGTCTAACAGCAGTTTGACATAAGATCTGATTGTTCTGAGATACATTTTTGTGTGTTTGCTTTAAAATAGCTCCTCTAACCACGTTTCTATCAACATAAAATGGGAGAAATCTTCCACTAACAATACATCGCTTGTAAAAGAGCAATGAGTGTCATTGAAATGGCCACAATTCTGAATAAACTGATCTTTGTTTGGTATGTTTCCATTTACATTGAAACATTTTTAAGCACTTTAACATGAGCTCAGCCTGTCTTGTTTAGAAAAAAAATTCATTTTTCTTTGTATTCACTGAATCTGTATGTGTTTAAAAATGAAACCTCAAGCCTTTGAACAAACTGTATTTGTTTTGGTCAAACAAATATTTAACACTTATAAGGCACTCAAATGATTCTGCTCCTTTTAAACTAAAAAAACTGGGAGCGCCGTTGCACTTCTGCTAAAATCTGCTACTGCGTATGAATATAGTATCTTTGCTGCAGCTTCGTAGCAAGAAATGGGATGTTGGAGAAAAAAATGACCTTATTCATTACTGAGCACTTTTCTTTGACCTTTTTGGAAAATGTCATGAGATTAAGAAAATGTGGTTGAATAAATTGGTAAGGACTCAAGAAAAGATGGCCACAATGAAGAATTAAGCCCAACTAAGCTGTGATGTGACAGCTGTGACATCATAGATGTTTAATAATGTTTGTTTGTTTTTTAGATAAAGAACAATAAATGCTTGGACTAATGCCCTCTCATCATTTTTTTGGGGATGAAAGCTTCAGCGATATATATATATATATATATATATATTAGTTTTCCTGTTTGTATATTTTATTTTCATATACTTTTGTGCTTTAGCATACTTTCAGCTTTTTCAGCCATTCATAAATCAAAACATTCATCTCATTCAGAACATTACGACTATGACTTTTGGTATTCTGTTATACCTGTTTAAGTATTTCCTGATAATAATACAAATAAATTTACTATTTTATAGTTTTACAATATTAATGTATTGTCTTATAGAAATAATGAGAACTTTGGGATTTTCAAAATCTAGTTCAACATACAGTACTTGCTTTATTGTAGATTTAGCTACTGTTCTGCTAATTTTAGCTCTTAGTGACTATTCTCATAAATCTAGCGTTCATCTCCTCAGTAATTTAGCTGTGAGCTGCTGACTTTAGGTTTTAGCTATTCTGCTAATTTTAAGATTTAGTTTGAAGTTTTAGCTACGGTTTTGCTAATTTGAACTTTTATCTATTTTTGCTAATTTCATTTATTTGCTTATGTTAGATATTAGCTACTGTTTTAGTTTAAAGATCGGATCTACCGTTTTCTTCATTTTAGCTTTACAGCTACTGTTTTTCTGTTTTCCACTTTTATCTGCCGTTTAGTTCATTTTTAGCTTTTAGCAGCTGTTTTGCTCATTTTAACTTTCAGCAGTCATTTAGTGCTCACACTGAATTTCAACAGAAAACACATTTTATCCATCCATCCATCCATCCAACCATTTTCTTTACCGGCCTGTCCTTTCTGGTTCCCCTTGTGTAATTCTTTCAGTTAAGCAAAGAATCCCATTTAGCATGATTGGGTACTATTTTTAATGTTGGTATTTTAAGTTTTTGTCCTTTTCTTTTATTCTTCCGTATTGTTTAGGCTAAATGAGAAAGTAAATCCTTGTGGCTCCTTTCTTTACCACTTGAATAATTCAGCTGGCTTTTATTTTTGCTGCCCTAAGAATATTCTATATAATTTAAATCAGAAAATAACTTTCTTTAGCAAAAAAAAAGACTATCTAATCCATGTGTAACCTCCGTTTGTGCAGCTCTTCACACACTTTCCTTCCTCCTATGACAGATTTGTGTCATAACCTTTGATTTGATGATTTTAATGCATCTTTTCTGTAGTGAGTTTCATCTCTAACACCCTTAACTACGCTCCTTTGGAGCCTCTTTTATTCACTTTCTCAGCAAGTCCCATTTTTTCCTTCAAAACTGCTGATTTGTTCTTTGACCTTCCATTTCCCATTTTCACGTGTCACAATCGGGCCTTAAAACAACCTTTGGCTTCTTCTAAAAGCCTCCATCTATCTCGCCAGACTCCGTTGGCTTCTCTGAAACACTTTGTCAAGCTACATGTGAGTCTGAAGCACACGTCTGACTTTGAGAGATCTGTGGTTCATCTTAAACACTGTGAAATTCCATTAACTCAACATGTGCTAATTGCGTCTTGTTTCACCGTCTTCTCCTAATCACAGAATCTGGCCCGGTCCCCCACAGACACTCTTCAGCGTCCACCAATCTGTTAATTAAGGCTGGAAAATCACCAAGGCAATAATCAAGACATCAGCAAATTATCTAAATTATCTGAAGAGCAGGAAAGAATAAAATTGTGGATTGTGGGAGCTCAAGGGTTCTGCACAGTATCTTCACTGTTCCTACTATGCTGGATAGCGATCTCTGAGGTTGTTCCTGTGAGCGGTTGGAGCCACTCATCAAGTTTGGGGGTCACAGCACTGAGTGCTCTGATGACCACTGACACCACTCTCCCCCCTTTGATTCTCTAGCTGGGAAGTTGTCCCAGTGAAGTGTTTCTGGAAGATCAGGGGTTCAGGGATTGTAAAGTGTTGTCTGCTTTTTCACAAGTTCAAGTTCAAGTTCAAGTATCTTTATTGTCATTCGCATCACATGTGGTACATGAGATAGAATGAAATTATGTACTCAGGGTTCCAGTTACACCCAAAAATCGCAAAGATTTAAAAGAAACAGTAAGGATCTAAAGTATATCTAAGCCAGTCACTAGGGAGCATAAGCCAGTGTATCTCTTGTGCCGGTCCCAAGCCCGAGTAAATGGCGAGGGTTGTGTCAGGAAGGGCATCCTTAATACTTTTGCCAAAACTATAATGCGAGCTCATCAAAGCTAAACCATACCAGACCGGTCGAAGCCCGGGTTAACAACGACCGCCACCGGTGCTGTTGACAAACAGAGTGCCGGCGGAAATTGTGCTACTGTTAGTCAAAAACCACGAGGAGGGAAACATGGAGGTAGTTGGAGTGAGGACAGAGGATGCAGGATGACTCGCTGTGGTGACCCCTGAAGAGGGACAAGCCGAAAGAAGAAGGATCTAAGATATACACTAAGATATACACTAGAAATGCTTAATAATATGCTAAAAGATCTAAGATATACGCTAAACACTAATAATGTAAAACAATACGGTATACTAAACAGCAGCCTAAAACATGAGTCTGTAGTAAGTAGATGGGTATGAATGAATACAGCAGCATGAGATAGTCAGCATCATGAGATTAGCAGCATAGATAATCAGCAGCACAGATAAATCACATATCACCAGTTAAAGTGGCATTACAATGATTTTATTTTCCTTACAGTGATTTTCCTGGTAATGGATACAGTACATGAGTCAAAGAGTTTCAGGGTAGAAGCTGTTCCTCAGTCTAGTGGTTCTACATTTAATGCTCCACAACCTTTTGCCTGGGGGCGAGTGGGGCAAAAAGTACTGGGTGAATGGGGTCCTGCATGATGCTTGTGGCCCTCTTCCTGCATCTGGAGGTGTAGTTGTGTGTGATGGTGGGGAGGCTGACTCCAACAGTCTTCTGTGTAGCCTTCACCACCCTCTGCAGAGCTTTTCTTTCTGCAGCTGTGCAGCCTCCATGACACACGTTGATGCTGGAGCACAGGATGCTCTCCACTGCACACCTGTAAAAGGAGGTGAGAACTGAGCTTCCTAGTCCAGCTTGCCTCAGCCGTCTGAGGAAGTAGAGTCTCTGATGTACTTTCTTGATCAGGCTGGTGGTGTTGTTGCTCCAGCTGAGATTGTCATTCAGGTGCAAACCTATTTATTTGTAACTGAAAACCCCTTCCTATGTTCGGTCAGTGTGTGTGTGTGTGTGTGTGTGGGGGGGGGGGGGGGGG
>NC_056508.1:41628102-41636516 GCF_014905685.2 Nematolebias whitei | reverse complement strand
GTCCTTCTGAAATCCACAATCATGTCCTTCGTCTTCTTCACATTGATGTGAAGGTTGTTCTTCCTACACCAGCTCTCCAGGTGTTCCACCTCCTGCCTGTAACCGGACTCATCGTTGTTTGCAATACATCCAACCACTGCTGTATCGTCTACAAACTTGACAACATGACAGTCTGGATGGGTAGGTGCATGGTCATATGTGAGCAGAGTGAACAGGAGGGGGGCTCAACACACAGCTCTGAGAGGAGCCATTGCTGAGGGTTATGGTGGAGGAGGAGAAGTTGTTTATCTAAACAGACTATGGTCTGTTGGTTAAGAAATCCATGACCCAGTTGCATAGGGAGGGACATAGTCCTAGTGCAATTCGTTTGTCCATCAGGGTCTGGGGAATCATGATGTTGAAGGTGGATGTGAAGTCCACAAAGAGCATATGGATGTAGGAGTCCTTCTGCTCCAGGTGGGTGAGAGCAGTGTGGACCACAGATGAGATGGCATCCTTTGTTGATCGATTCTTGCAGTATGCATACTGGTGTGGGTCCTTGCTGGCGTCGATGGTAGCTTTTATGTGGGCCATGACCAGTCTTTCAATGCATTTAGTGACTATTGTGGTGAGGGCTACTGGTCGGTAATCATTCAGACCAGTCAGTGCAGAGCTCTTAGGAACTGGAATCATGGTGGCGGTCTTCAGGCAGGTGGGAACAGTTGCCAGGGTGAGGGAGGAGTTAAAGATATCGACCAGCACCTCGCAGAACTGATCAGCACAGTCGCTCATCACCCTCTCTGGGGTGTTGGCTGGGCCAGTGGCTTTGTGAGGATTGATCCTCCTGAAAGTCCTCCTTACTTCTGCTGAGGTTACACTGAGGAACTCCTCTTCCGATGATGAGGTGAGTCTGGTACTGGGTGGTTTATTTGGGTCTTCAAAGCGGACATAGAACCTGTTAAGAGCATCAGGCAGTGATGGGTCCCTAGGGCATCGTGCACCCCTGCTATTATAGTCTGTGATGCACTTAATGCCCTTCCACATGCTCTGTGGGTCTTGTGAGGAGAACCATTGAGACACTGTTCAATGACATATAAAGGATAACATTTTAAAGAACAGAAAGACACCCAGAAACCCCCAATTTCAAGATCATTGGACTGAATTAGGTAAAGTTTATGAAAATATGTCTTCTAGGTTGCAAACAGAATAATCAAGTGTTTGTCATTGTAAGGCAAGTACCTGGACTTTTATAAAGTAAACCAGTTTAATAACAAATAAAACATTTTTAATGTTCTCTTTTATTTTGACTGTTTTGGGGCTGTTAGTTTTTATGGTCTCGTTTATGGGGCTTTCTTTTTTTTAATTTATTTTTTATTTTTCCTTCAATAGTGAAAACTAGCTGATTGGAATCAGGAAAAATTTGCTCTCACATTGTTTATTTTTGTTAGTTTGAGTAGGTGGTATAAAAAAAAATCTCATCTCCCACCTTTAGATTACACATACACTTTTTATAGCAGCATTTTTACTAACCCATGGACTGTCACTTTTATTTACTGCTACAGCTGCTTGTAGAAAAATGTACTCGTAGAAAAATGTACTTCTACATTTTTCGCAAGATCTTGCGTTATTCATGTGAAAATAATGTCTCATTTTCTCAACAAAATAAAACCTCACAGTATCAGGTCAATGCATATTCTGGAGTTATAAACATGTCAGTGCCATCAGGGAAGAAACAACAACTTATTGATAGTAAAACCTGATCATTTAGTATAATATGGGAGTCAGCTGGCATTATTATTTGGGTGTAGGAGCCTCATAATGTTGCTGATCTTACACTTTAGCAGCTGAAAGAACCTCAGGTTATGACTCTGGGTCATCAGGCTTGACCATTATGAGGCATCAAGCTTGACGCATCCTGTCACCCTCCGCTCTCCTGTACATGATGTACTGTATCACTCTGGAACAGGACATATCTGGATTCATGACCTATTTCGGTCACTCAAGTTAAATCGTTATGCTTCCTAACAAACTGAAGCTTTCTTTTTTCTCATTACCCTCTCTGATAAATCTTCTTGTGGTCTTTCCCTCTTCAGGGGTTGCCACAGCGCGTCATCCTCCTCCATCACATTCTGCATCCTCTGTCCTCACTCCAACTACCTCCATGTCCTCTCTAACTGCAACCATATATCTCCTCTTTTGGCCTTCCTCTTTGTCTTTTTCCTGGTAGCTGCATTCATAACATCTTTCTACAGTGGTGCTTGACAGTTTGTGAACCCTTTAGAATTGTATATATTTCTGCATAAATATTACCTATCTAAGTCACATCCAACCTGTGGAACATAACCATTGACAACATTAAACATCAGACCTTCTACTTCTATCTTCAGGCACATCACCCTATCTGGCACTCTTTTCACAGCACCTGCATTCTTTGCCAACTCTTCCTTCAGGACCACCCGTACTTAATTTATCTGTCTATCCACAGCATGGTAAAACAATTTGAACCCTGCTCCAATGCTGCAAGCCTTGCTGCCCTTCCGCTTGGTCTGTTGGACACATAAAACATCTACCTTCCTTCTCTGCATCATGTCATCCAGATCTCTACTTTTGCCTGTCCTTGTCCTCACATTTAGAGTTGCCACCATCAGTCCACATTCTTGACTTTCCTCTTCTCCCTCTGTCTCCTGACACATTTCTCTCCATGTGGTCTTCGACTAACAGTAGCACAATTTCCGCCGGCCCCCTGTTTGTCAACAGCACTGACAGTGGTCATTGTTAACACGGGCCTCCACCGATCCAGTATTGTGTTGTATAGATAAACTCGCATATTAATTCTGGCAAAAGGGTTTTACGTCAGATGCCGGACATAACCCTCACCATTTGCCCGGGCTTGGAAATGTCACAAGAGATACGCTCACTTGTGCTCCCTAGTGGCTGGTTTACCTTCACTGATAAATATTGTTCAAAAATTAAATAGATGCTCAGTCTCCATAGTTGTCGTTGGGTAAAAATCGTCATCCATGACTTGGTTTTGTCATAAAGATTGTTGCTGTCAGCTACATTTCTTCAGTAAACTTCATCAAGTAACTGAATTATTTTTTCTCACAACTATTTTCTTTCACATTTCTTTTTCGAAGATGATGTTCTGTCAGTTTTCCTTTCCAGTTTTGCACACAAATCCATTTATAAAGATCACCTTTAGCATTCAGGTCAATAAAGTTTAAACATTGCTATTGTAAACAAACCCTTTTACTGTCCTTGGTTTGCGTTTTATTTTTTCTTTGTCTGCATTTTGTCAAACTGAGAGGTTAGTTTAGAGTTCATTTATGTTTTGCTTCCTCTGTAGAGAAGCATTTATTGAGTTAAATTTGCTTGAGCTGAGAGATAATAACAAACTCAGCAATGCTTGTCATTCTTTAACTGATTTAATTTATGTCCTGATCATTAAACAAGCCTTGCCCAGGCAAGAAAAAGTGCAGTCCTTATGAAACAGATGCATATGCAGTCGTCAGTGTTCTGTGTTTTGAAGTTAGTCTTGGATGTACAAAAATGGGTAAATAAGTCTGTGGTCTGCAAAATTACTCCAAGATGTAAACCACTTAATAGCACATTTTTGAGCAACTAAAACATATAAAACAGCAAAGTGGGTGGAAAAAATTGACAGATTTATATCGTCATATCCATGACTAATCTCTAATTAAAGAAGATGGTTTGAAAGTTTTCTGAGTAATCATGATTGGCATTAGATATTATTAATTTTCAAGTATGAAATGAAGATCTGTCAGCTTCAATTTGTTGCTTTGAGTCTTTAAGACACCATGTCATTACTACTTCAGTCAGCTGTCCCTTTTGCTGTTTCTTAAATCAAGTTGGCACAAAATGTTCTTTTTTGGTTCATGGAGTTAAAATTAACTATTTACTAAACAAAAATATGTCTTATCATTGTCTTTAGACAGATAATACTTTAATCCTTTAGTAAGCTTTAACATGAATTTAATAATCTGTTCGTCCGTCCGTTCATCCATCCATCCATCCATCCATCCATCCATCCATCCATCCATCCATTCATTATTTTCTAAGGCAGCAGCTTGGGCAGGGAGGCCCAGGCATTACTTTCCCCAGCCACTTCTTTCAGCTCTTCTGGAAAGATTCCAAGGCATCCCCATGCCAGCCAAGAGACACATTCTCTCCAGCTTGTCCTGGGTCTTCCCTGGGGTCTCCTCCCAGTTAGACATGCCCAGAACACTTCCCAAGACAGGCATCCAGGGGACATCCTCACCAGATGCCCAAACCACATCAACTGGTTCCTCTCAATGTGGAGGAGCAGAGTACTGTATGAGTCTCTCCAAGAAAACTGAACCTCTCCCCCCATCTCTAAGGGTCAGTCCAGCTACCACACTGAGAAACCTCATTGCGGCCACCTGTACCTGCAGCTCGGCTGTCTCATCGTCACAACGGACCGGCATGAAAATCACTGTGAAAAAAATCCCTGTAATGCCACTTTCTTTCCCCTTGTTTGGACTTCCAATATAATCTTGCTTCTATTTACTAAGCTTTAACAAAAGAACAAAAGAGCTTACCTTGGTTTCCATCCTGAGTTACCTGCAACAAATGATTAATCACAGAAAATGTTTAATGCCACAATAAAATTTGGAAGAAAGGGTTTGTTGACTTCCTGCATCAGAGCCACATCTCTGACGTCTGATGTCTTCAAGTTCTTGCCATTAACAGCTCTCAAAAGAAATCTGATGCTAACAAGTCAAGGACTCTTCATTCAGAAAAATCTGTTTCAAATTCAGACTTCCACCAAAGTGTATGTTGTGTTCCTAAAGTGTGAAATATTTCACAGAAGCTGACGTCAATGAATATCAGACAAACTGGAGAAATGGCATTTTCTGCAAAACTGCAGTGTGAATGCTACAGTAAGTGCTGAATGAGTAAAAAAGCTAAAACTTTTGTTCTGTTTTATTCTGCAATTTATTTTATAAAAGGTTCTAGAATTGCGCCGCTCGGGGTGGCTGCATGTTGGAGCAGCTCTGTAACTTTCATTCTGTGTTATTGCTTTTGAAATCTTGAATTCCTCTTTTTTTTGGATGTAAATCACTTTTTTTTCGGATGATTACTTCCTCTGGTATTGGATGCTGTGCAGCTAGAAGGATTTTTATAGAAACTTTTCTACTTTTGGGCATTTGTTATGATGCGTAACCATGGCGACAAGGTGTTTTTTTTTTAACAACCAGGAGCATCTGATTACCATATCAAAAGCTCAAATACATCAGCTACAGCCCCAAAGAAGTAGAAAAGGAGGCACCGTGGTTGAATTTCCATCAACCTGGCAGCTGTGCTCGAGTACCTGACCACCAAGATCATGGAGCTGGTGGGAAACTCAGCTTTTGACAACGGGAGGACCAGGATCATCGCCCAACACCGTAAGCTGGCTATCCGTGGCGACGAGAAGCTCGGCAGACTGCTGGGAGGAGTGACCGTCGCTCAGGGAGGAATTCTACCCAGCAGTCGGGCAGTTCTGCTACCCAGTAGGACCGAGAGGCCCACCAGATCTGACAGCAAGCTGGATCCAGGTGGATGGATCAGTGTCTGTGGCCAGATTCTTTGAATTCACTGCAGGAGATCCTTCCTGCCCACAGCTCAGCATCTATAACAACTCTTGAACTCTTGAACGAAACCAAGATGATGAGCTACGACAACACTTAATTTCCCTCTGGGATTAATAAAGTATTTTTGAATTGAATTTGAATTGAAATGGCTAAAATGAGCATAACAAAGGGTAAATTGAGCAGAACACAATCTAAAATGAGCAGATCAAATATGCTCAACAGTAGGGCAATAAAGCAGAACAGTATAAAAAGCTGAATGCAGCAGAACTGTGGCTACATTTGACAAAACCAATGCCAAAGTTAACATAAATGAACACATTTTAATATTTGTAAGCTAAAAACTAAAAGAAGCAATATAGTAGCTTAAGTTAAAATTAATAAACTTGTAATGAAAGCTAAACGTAGCACAGCTGTAGCTAAAACTGACTAAACTGTTGCTAAAAGCTAAGAGTAGCATAGTGCGAGTGTGAAACAGATTTCAAAGAAAGCAATGTTTCTGAAGGAATTGATAAGATCTTAATATAGTTTATGGAGAATTTTATTTCAAATATTTTTAAAAGTTCAATTCAAATTGATCTCAACATTTTTTATATAAATAAATGGGTAAAATGGTAAAAAAGACATCAGAAGATGTTTAACTGCATAAGCAGGTCAACATTAAGAATGCTGACTAAGAATTCACACCATAAAGTTAGTAAAAATAAATAAAAATAAAAACTCTGCCACAACTCATACCTGCTGTATTTGCAATCTATATTGATGTATTGATATTATATTGATATTGATATATCATTGAGGGATGCCACAGTTTCCATGGTTGCTCCTCACATGCATCATTTGAAGGATTTTACAGTTTCTATGGCTCCTCCTCAGGTGCATCATTTTAATTATTCCACAGTTTTCATAGTTCCTCCTCAGGTGGATTATTTGAGGGATTCCACGGTTTCCATGGTTATTCCTCAAGTGCATCATTTGAGGGATTCCACAATTTCAATGGTTCCTCCTGTGGTGCATCATTTGAGGGATTCCACAGTTTCAATGTGTCCTCCTCGTATTCATCATTTGAAGGATTCCACAATTTTCATGGCTGCTCCTGAGGTGCATAATTTGAATTATTCCACTGTTTTCATAGTTCCTCCTCGGGTGTATCATTTGAGGGATTCCACGGTTTCAAGCTAACTTATTCCTCCTCTATGTGACTGGTATCATGTGTTTGCAATTATGTTCCAATAAACAGCCGAACTCTGTTGAGTTTATAGAGTCCAATGCTTTAACAAAGCAGTAAAGTAAAACAGATTGCCTTCTGTCATCTTGCAAAGGCTTTGTCTGAAGTGCAGCCACCGTGTAATGACTGTAATTGAGATATATGGTGGCCAATATGTATGCAACTAATGACCCCGGCCCTCATTGTCAGTGTGTGTGTGTGTGTGTGTGTGTGTGTGTGTGTCCTTGTTTATGCTACTTTGTGAGGCCCATTTTTCCAACTTATACTACATTGTGGGGACCAACTGCTCCTTATGGGGCCCAAAGCCCGGGCCCCATAAGAAGAAGTCCCGTTGGTGGGTTAGGGGCTAGGTTTAGGACTAAGGTGTGAATTGAGGATGTGTTAGGTTTAGGGTTAGGTATGTACTGGTAATGGTTAGGTTATGGATAAAGGTCATGGTTAGGCTATAGAAATGAATGAAAAATGAATGGAAGTCAATGCAAAGGCCCCACAAAGATAGCAAAACAAACCTGTATGTGTGTGTGTGTGTGTGTGTGTGTGCCCTTGGTGGACTCTGAGGACTTATTGCTGATGTTAACCTAACATCATACATAAATAAAGTGTTTACATGGAGACCACCAAACACAAACACAACTGGATCCAAGGGCAAACAGGTACTCCTTCGTCTCATCTCTCCAATACTGATCATAACAATTAAAGTTGTATATTTACTCTGAGATCCTTCAAAAGAATGGTTTGTCTATAGAATAAATAAAAGGTATTGGAGTAATTTTGTTTCTTACGAAGAATAAAAACAAAAAAAGAAAGCCACTCATGCGGCTTTCTCTAAGCCGTACATTTTCTTATGTTTCCTGTTTGTACAACAATGAAACTATTTTGAACCAAAATGTGCACATGCTATTTGTTTTGACTTCTCATTTATCAGGACTTTTGTTAAGAGTCAGGTCAGTAATGATCTTATCGATCATTTGTTCCTCACATCCATCATCAAATAGTCAGTCTTCATTCCCCTTGAATTCTAACGACGCTGTTCAAACATGGATCTCTCTTCTTTAAGAGGAAAGTTGCACACAAATATTCTCCACGGTAACTTAACAGTGTCATCACTGCGCTGATAAATTAGCAACTATTTAAAAGATAAACATGGTTTATAGCAAAACTCTGAACTTTTATTATACGCATTGCCGTGGCTAATTTGCATTTTTCAATTCAGTTATCTAATTTTAATTATGTGCACAATTTCTTCAAAATACATTAAAATGTGAAGGCATGCGTCAGCTGGCTGTTTGCCCTTTAGTCCACACTTTGGGTGGTCAAAACTGCAAATCTCCATGAGCTTGAATAAAACAAGCCTTAGGTGCTTTGACTTTTATTAATGGACAAATCAATTCTTATTTGTATCACCCTCTCATCTAAAATCCTGGCTTCACAGCTCTTAACAAATTAGCTGCCTTGAGGTTAAGCTCAAAGATTGTAAATCCATTATTGCTGCCTCACATCAGCATGAAGGTGATAAATCAATCGTTAAATAAAGTCTGTCGAAATGGAATCTATCTATCTATCTATCTATCTATCTATCTATCTATCTATCTATC
>NC_056508.1:41596856-41628092 GCF_014905685.2 Nematolebias whitei | reverse complement strand
ATCTATCTATCTATCTATCTATCTATCTATCTATCTATCTATCTATCATTACTCTTGGTTGCCATCTAGTGAAACTTTGTTGTCATTACACAATCCTACATTTTCTGGTGAACAGCAGAATCTGGCAGCTTTAGTCACAAAATACATGTAAAAATACAATGAAGTCATCATTTTTAGTGATGTACAAAGTTTTATTAATGAAGAAGATGAAGGTGCGGTTACATCATGGTGCTGAACTTAGATTTATTTGTCTGATGACTGGTCCAATCGGTCGATTGGTCAACAGGTCAAAGTTTTGGCAATAATGCCAAAATATTGGGGTGAGGTTAGTATTGATCAGAAAACATGTCAAGCCTAAACTGGGTAAAATCATCAGTGGGTAAATGCCCCAAGGCCACAGAATGTTTTGTTTAACCACTTAAAGTCGATCTTCAGCTTGTTTATGAAACATTAAAAATGAATAATTGATTTGTGGATTTATAAAATGACTTTTCCATGTGAAAATAAGGCAATGTGTGTTAAAGATGGTTCTTGATTGCCCTGTTTGCTTTTTTTATATATGTATTTTCTCATTTAGTGCAGAGCTGACATAGCGACATGAATGATCAATGCACTGCAGGCTAAATACCATCACATGTGGGCAACAAGTTTCTGAGAGTGTTGTGTTATACCAATACAAATTCCATGTGCTGCATCAAATTTAGCCTATATATTTTTTACATGTGCAGCATTTGCTTTTATACATAAATTGTGCGCATGTTTGCCCAGAAAACATGTGCTGTGAGAATTAACGAGCTCAGGCAGCATTTGCATGCCTCTCGGAAACTTTAAACACTGCAGCTTAAAACCAGTCATGCATGCACGTCATGTTTTATTTCATGTTTTATGCACCACTTTGTCTGCCTCTATAGAATTAAAAATAAAAGTACTGGAGCTGACTTTTTGCTGTTGTTTGGTTTTTAGCCTGCTCAACACAGTTCTAAAATCAACCGTTGGACATGCCATGCAAAGGGGTACCCTGGTTTAGTGTTGTGAACATATCTGTTTTATTCAGGGGAGTTTTTTGCACGCTGATAGCAAGCCTTTTTCTTACTCTGTAAGAATCTAACTGATAGCTAAGGTTTTGGCATCATATCACCTCAAGTCATTCAAAGATATAGAGGTTTTCAAGACATTACGCTAAACAAGTGATAAGATTTTCACAACTTTGCATCACAAACTCCCGCTGTGTTTTAAAGTAGATTTGAACACACAAAGGCCCGGAATGCTCGAACTATTTGTAAAAAAAAAAAATGATAATCCACTTTTCTTCACTTATCCAAAATCTTGTCATGTAAAAAGCAAAGGTAAGGACAGCTTGTGAAATCTTTCTTTATAAACATAATCGGTGAGAAAACGTAAACTTCTAGTTTTTTTTTTTTTTTTTTTTTTTTTTTTTTGCACGGTCATGTTTTTATGATCTTTTGTTTGAATCCATTTAGCCTAAAATGCTCTGTAATCGTGGACGATGAGTTAGTTGGCGAGAAGATCTAGTGACGGGTCTCGTGTTGGCACTGGTCTGTCACCACCAGCCTCGACGGAGCAGACCTCCCTGACCTACTTCAGTCCCGGCCAGCCCTTTTCTCCACAGGAAAGCTCTCCGGTGAAGGACAGAGGTGAAGGAGCGTACAGGTCAGAGTCAGTATCTGATTCCCCTTCAGCTAATAAAGGTCTGACCCTGGCACAGAGTGATGGTCCAACTCCACCTTCGGTTCCTCTTACGCCTGCTAATGAACCTGTGAAGAAAGAAGGCCCGAAGAAGTCCTCCTTGGCCTGAGAGATACTGAAACCGCTGAAGGAGCGCTCCAGCTCCTCGTGGTCAACAGATGGGATGGAGAGAGATGTGTCACTCTCTACGGCGGCGGCATCTGGCTGACACCTCTGCCTCCTGTGGCGTCTTCTGCTCTGGGAGCCACTCTGCGTGCAGCTGCCCCCCCGACCAGTAAATGATCGGTCGTGCACTCGTGCAGGTGGAGGAGGAAGGCGAAATACGGTGGGCGACCGGTCACCGCCACCACCGACTGGTGAAGGGGTGTTGGCCACGCTGCTGCCCCAGGCAGGTTGGCTGAGGGGGTGCTGCAGCTGGTGCTGCCAAGATGTTGAGGGGCGGCTGTTACTGCCAGATGGAGTACCCACCGATCTCTCCACAGACTGACCAAGTAAAGGATCTTTCTTTTCCAGAGACTCCTGAGAACACAGGGCATCTGCTGAGGATGCCTTCACCTTATTTTCCTCCTTCACTTCCTCTTCTCTTTCCTTCTCCTCCTTTACCTCCTCTGGGCTGTGGTAAGGCGGGGCTGGATACGGTTCTTTGGAGTTAAAAAAGGCATCTGTTTCTGAATGAGTGATGCCCATACGCTGGATGTACATGTTGACCAAGAAATCAAGTTTCCTGTCCATGCAAACCACCTGCAGGAAGTAAGAAAAACATGCAACAGAGAATTAAAATGTAGAAGACCTAATTAACATACAAATCTAATTGTAAAATAAAAATGTAACGTGTAAAATGTAAATTAAAAACAGAGTGTGATGATCTGAAAATCTCATAAACCCATATTTTTGCCACAAGGAAAAAAACGTAAATACAAAGTACATCTAATAAGGACATTTTTTTAAATGTACATTTTAAATGAGGTATTTTAGAGGGTTTTTTTTGGCAGCAAAACACTTTTAAAACAATCTGTAAACATCCATCCATCATCTTTGACCAGCTTCTTCCTTGTTGGGTCACTGGTGCCCATATCCAGCCATCACTATGCGAGAGGCGGGGAACACCCAGGACGGGTCTCCAGTCCATCACAGGGACACATGGAGACAAACGAGACAAACAACCATTCACTCTCTCACTCACACCTAGAGACAATTTAGCATTACCAGTCAGCCTAACATGCATGTTTTGGTCTGTGGAAGGAAACAGACCTGGAGAAAACCCACGCATGCACGGAGAGAACATGCAAACTCCACCCAGAAAGGTCCCAGGACGGTATTTGAACCGGCAAAGGCAAGAGCTCTACCGACCGTGCCACCGTGCCTCCATCTGTTAACATGTGAGAACTAAATAAACCAGTTGCTGGAGTTTTTTGGAGGGAAATATTGTCTCATTCTTGTCTGATGTAGGATTCTAGATGTTCAGCAGTCTTGGGTCTTCTTTGCTGGTATTTTTGTCTGGCTGGAAAGATACTGTGTTCCAAAGCCTGAATATACATTTCTACATTGATGGTGCCTTTTCAAAAGTGTAAGCTGCCTATGCCAAAGACACTAATGAACTAGACTGAGAGACCATTTAAAGGCTTTTGCATGTGTTTTGAGTTAATTAGCTGATTAGACTGTGGCACCAGGTCTCTTCAATATTGAAAATGTTCACAATATTCTAATTTTCTGAGATACTGAAGTTGAGGTTTTCATTAATTGTCAGTTATAAACATCAACATTAAAAGAAATAAACATTTGGAATATATCCGTCTGTGTGTAATAAATGAATATAATATACAAGTTTCACTTTTTGAACGTATTACTGAAATAAATCAACTTTTTTACAATATTCTAATTTCATGACCAGCACCTGTATATAGTGTATGTATGGTCAGCGGACCAGTTGCTCCTCACAGTTCCAGAAACTCGTCTTAAGCGCAGAGGGGACAGGGCCTTCTCTGTAGCAGGACCAAGACTTTGGAACGAGTTACCTCTGCTTGTCAGACATGCCCCCTCCCTCTCGGTTTTCAAAACCCGTTTAAAAACCCACTACAATTCGGTAGCTTTTAACACCAGATGATCTGTGTTTTGAACCTGTATGCTCCAAACTGGTTAGTCGTCATTATCTGCATCGTTTTTATGTTTATAATTATGATTTACTTCATTTTGTATTTTGCTTTGTGTGTTACCTGTTGTTCTGTCTGTACAGCACTTTGGTTGGCCTTGTCGCCGTTTTAAGTGCTCTATAAATAAAATGGTATGGTATTACCATTACCATGGTATCACTGTACCATTATATGCCAAATATAATGATACAGATTTTATGCTTGAACGTGTGATATGTTTACGTTCTATTGTGAAAGAATATGGGTTTATGAGATTTGGAACTGCATTCTGGATTTATTTATTTATTTTAGATGTTACAGAATGTCCCAACTTTTTGGAAATTGTAGCTGTAGTTAAACTCTTACAAAGTCTGTTTTTGTCATTGTTGATAACTTGGATGAAACATTCCTACCTGTTTTTCCACTTTCACTAGGCGTCCCATCATGCTCTGGTCATCTGTAGTATCCCCATCAACTTTAGGACCTTTACCAACTATCTGGTCAACTCTGGTTTTAATAAAACAAAGTAAGTCTTAGTCATTAAATAAATCACGTGCTCCTCCAGAAACACTTTAGATGTTTCTCATAAGAACTGTATAATGCAGAAATGTAGATGAGTCTCACATGAAAAACTGAGAAATTAAAACATTTAAGATGATGATTTTTCAAAGTCCACATAAATGTGTTTGAAGTGACAACCTTATGAAAAGCTCTGTTTATTTTATTTTTTTTATTTTGGCAAACCGTGTGAATGCATGCATTATGAGACTCGGCAGAAACAAAGCTTGAATTGAAATGTATTTCATCTGGTGCCAAAATGCAATGCCTGGCATGCCTTTATTGTGGTGCTTCATGCTTCATTTCCATCACATCCTATTGGGGAATCTCTCCCTCTGTCTGTACTATGAGAACAAGCAACTAGCACTTTAAACCCCTGTTGAGTGAGGTCATATGATGAGGCTCATTAAACTGCAAGAAATATGTTTAGTTTACTTGATCGATTGGGTTTTAACATTGTCTTGAGGACAGCTGATGTATTTTTCCATTTGAACTAAGCAAGCATCCTAATTAAGCCATTAAACAGTTGTTTCAAACATGTTCTCTTAATTCTACTGTTCCTTTTTAATGTTTAATTTAACCTATCAGTATTCTGTTAGCTTAATGAGACAGATCAAGCACCCTAAGCTCAAAAGGGGTCCATCAGTCAAAATGATGAAACTGCTTCAATATTTCAGATATGATGTCAGGAGAATAATGCTGATAATATGGTCATTCTAAAGGTGCAGTCCATTAATCTAACCTAGGACCTTCAGTGGACTTCTTATGGCGAGGTGTTGTTGGGGGAGGGGGCCCAACAATCATATCTACCCTGGCAAGGCACACAGAGACGATATGAGTGCAATGCATAATGAAGCAACATGGGAATCACATCAGCTATGGAGAACAACTTTCAATATATTCCGTACAACACAGCACATATGGCGAGTCTGACTTGCTTCATGGATGAAAAGTGTATGTATTTCCTTGCTGGAATATATTTCTGGTGCATGTTAGACCTTCAGGGCATCAGGATTTGAGGATCCAGACATAACTGATATAAAAAAGCACATTGATGTTGAATACATTTGTGAAGGAGTGAACTGTACTGGGATTTTAGATCAAGCTGTTGATATAATACAGAGCTGAATACATCACATGTAGCTGGACAAATGAAACAGGCAAATCAACATGTGTGTATCCACTACATTAGAGAACAACAACTGAGTCACTTTTAAGCACTATTTTACTAATATTAATATTTTTACATGAAGAAGATTTAATTGTGAGCATCACTTACCTGGCCTGCAGGTTTTTAATACGTGACAGCATGTCCAGGTGACCTGCAGAGTACTGTTCAATCACGTCCATGACATCGTACGGCCGGAGGCTCTCTTTAAACCTCCTTTTTGACACCAAGAACTTCATTACACTGCAGAAGATAGCTCATGTTTATTTATGTCACACGTTAAAGTCAATCAGAAAAGCACAAACGTGGCAATGCTTTGTTGAGGAGTCTATGAAAGTGTGACAGTGAGCTGGCGTGCAGATAACCCAGACTAAAACTTTTCCTTCAGTAACGTGTTAAACATCTACTTTAGCCTGTTGTAACAATTCAACCCATTAGATGGAGTACTTTATTGTGAAAGACCATTATGGAACTGCAAAAGCCAAAATCCAACCATCCATTTTCTTCACACACTTAATCACAGAATAGCCACAGGTCATTGTACATAGGTGCCTAAAATCCTTCTCAGTTCTGTAGCAGGCATCTTAAATGCATTTCAAGAGTACAAGAGCTGTATTTTGACACTTGCACAGGAGCTTTCCTCAGACAAAAAAAAAAAAACATGTCCAGGTCCAAAACTATATCATAATTTTAAGGAAATTTTGGTCAAGGTTTATGGATGTTTTTAACTACTATGGCTGAGAATGTTAACTGCCCATGAACCATGGGTTTGAGTTAGCGAAGCTCTTTTCTCTCTCAGAGAGAGCTGAATGAGGAGCTGATTTGTTACTGTATGTGCAGCTGGCAGTCCAAGGACAACAGTCTGTCTGTGAGCTGTGTGAGCTGATAAGTATATAAAAACAAGCCTCGCACACTGCCTGTGGAAGATTCTCATGTCTGGGCTATATGCGTGTTTACTTCTGTACATCTGTGTAACCTGTTGTGAAAATCTGCCCTTGCAAATAAGACTGGTTAAAAAATCTTCTAATGTCATCGAGTGTGGCTTCTTTGAGTAAGTAAGATAAATAGAAGATGTTTTTATCCAACATTTGGTCCTTCGAGCCGGATACAAACCAGCGACCTAAGGATCTCAAATCCTCAAATCAAACATGTCCAGGTCAATAGAGTCCTTAGATAGAGAACTTTACTAATTGGCTTTTATGTATGTGAATGTTTCTGTAAAGTGCCCTGAGACAACTTTGTTGTGATTTGGCGCTATATAAATAAACTGAATTGAATTGAAAAACTACATCATAATGAATAATAATAATTTTTAAAAACTGGTGCAAATCTGCCTATCTTCATTTTAAAAATGTATTTCAGTCATCAACCTGAGGACACCCATCAATATGGTTACAAAACAGGCTGAAATGGGTACGTGAGCAGAGGCAGACAACAAAATAATATTCACAGCTTTGAGAACAGTTTTGCAAGCGAGGCACATAAAAATGTATTATAATATTTAAAAAGTCGCTGCACAAAATGCAACAGCATGACTGCATGATCACTTGGTTGAAAACACTAAAAATTTAGTACAGCTGCAACAGAATAAATACATTTTGTATATTCCATAATACTGAGTCAATTTTGAGTCATCAACTAGTCTCCCAAGTGGTATTCAATGGTTGCAGCCCAGTGAGATGCTACCAGCCAGAATATTTTGTATTCACTGATAATCCCCTGATAAAACTATCTGTACACTTACTGCTAAACACCAGGGAGGTTGGTGGAAAGTGAAAGAGTTTGAGTATATTCATTATATCCAGTACTAAACTGATATAGATTTAAGTAGTCCAGATAAATTGTACTGCACAACCATTCACCACAGTTTAAAAGAAAATCACAAAGGCCAACTGTAAGGGCCGACTCTGTCAACTCTAAAGTATATTATTAATAATAATAATAATAATAATAATCCTTACCAAACAGCTCTAATTGTAACTTTCAATCCTGGAGGTAATTCTTGGGTAAAAAACTCACAGTGGCAGCTCTTATCATCACCCATTTCTTCTCCTGGCAGGCTTGCCTCTAGAGAGAAAAGACAAAAGGCTTAGAAACGTTTTACTCGTTTCTGACCGACGGGCTTGAACAGCAGAAGCAAAGCAGGGCTGTCATTTTTTTATCCACACAGCTATCATATCCAGTTAGCCTGTTTGTGAGCGCAATGAGTGACAAAAAAAAAATTAAAATAAACTTTTGTGTAGAGCAGAATTGAAGGCTGGTGCAGATGCAATAAAACTTTACTGAAGCTTTTTGTTTTTAGTTCTCTCTTCCCTCTACCAATAAATAAATACATATTTTACGTAAAACATTTAGATTAGCCAAAAGGCTTGTGCGTGGATGCTTTAAAGGTGTCCAAACCTTACAAAAACAAGTTCAAATGTGGTAGGGAAAGTGAGGTCTTTTCATGCAAAATAAAGCAGGGTTTTGGCTATAATAATATATTAATATAATAATATAATATACATCTGGGTCAGTTTTTGGTTGTCTTGGCACCACTTGACTTGAACCCGCTATTAGCTTAGCCCACGTTTGCTTTAAAAAAAAAAAAAAAAAAGCTGTACAATCTTTTTATTCTGTATGTGGTTTTAAGAAACTTATTAAATAAAATTGTTCAAGTAGTTCCATGCTTGTCCTCAGCTAGACTCATGCTTTACAGCCGTCAGTCACAACAAGGAGAGGAAAAAAAGACAATTAAATTAAATTAATGAAGGGTTCATGTCAATAGATCTAGCATGCGGATTCATCAAACCAGGTGAAGCCAACGTTTGTCCTCTTTAGTAAAATAATTTCCTTCACAGAAGCCAACCAAAAATATTTCCCATTGTCTTACTTATTAAACCTTCAATTGCTGCAAAAAACAGAGAGGGGAGAGACATGAAAAAGATTTGTTATGAATTCTTGTTGGATGACAATGGCAGACAAATCAGTTCTAAACATGGACGCGTGCTCAGATTCTAGATCTGTCTTCTGAATTTTATGCTAACTGCACAAGTTGGAATAACACGGTAAAGCACACATCTACGTATTTACGGTTTAGCTGAAACGGAAGATGTGTCGTGATGGCTTGGCTAACCTGGAGAACGCTTCAGTCCAAAGTCGTCGTCCTGCATTTCAATCAGCACTTTAACATGGCGTGAGGTGGAAGAAGAGAAACAGCTAATGAGAACTGGTTCAAACTGTTTAATGAAAAGCCAAAGCAATGATGGACAGAATTTTAGTTGTTGACAGGGACACAGTGGCCTGGGTGGTATGTGAATGTAAATGCAGTAAATAATGACTGAATTTCTCAACATCCAAACAGACTGTTTGTCGTTAAAATGTTCCATTCATCTTTATTTTTGGACACAAACAAGAGAAACAACTTTGGAACGTCATCATTCATGATAATTGCTTAATTTACTTTAAAACTGTATGAATTAAGAGCTAACCTCCTTCTAAAACGCTGAAATAGTGAGATTTTGGCCTGACATGGAATCATGTGCAACTCTGTTTCATGTCTTTTAACTACAGCAGTTTTGTTTTCAAAACCAGTTGTTAAAAAAAAAAAAAAGAAAGAAAGAAATGACTTTTTTTCAACACTGGGACTTTATTTTAAAAATTGCAGAAGCAGAAGCAGCGACATATGCAGGTTTTGCATTAAAGCTTATTGATGTGTAGATCAAATAATCACATTACATTAAACATTACACTGAGGGAAACAAAGCTACAGTTTTATTTCCATTCATTTTGTTAATTACTTTTATTTTCTGATAAATTCTAAGGGATATTTAAGCACATCTTGGTTTTACATGGATTCTTGAACAAGTTGGAAAACATATCTTATTTACGCTTTTCTGGACTGAACTAGATTATAATTGAACTCAACCTAATTGCACAACATTGTGTAAATGTTCCAACATGATGTTTGCTGCAAACAGGCACTCACTGGCTACTTTATTATGGATAGCTGTTCAATTGCTTGTTAGCACAAATAGCTAATTAGATAATCACATGGCAGCAACTCTGCATTTATGCATCTGGATGTGGTGAAGACAACATGCTGAGTTCAAACCAAGCATCAGAACAAGGAGGGAAGGGGATTTAGTGACGATAAACGTGGTATAGTTGTTGGTCTGAGTATTTAAGCGACTGCTGGTTTAATGGGATTTCAAGTACAAACAACAATAAAGAGAATGGTATGAAAAAGAGAAAATATCCAGTTAGTGGGTGGATGAAAATGCCTTGTTGACATCAGAGGAGAATGGGTAGACTGGTTAGAGATGACAGAAAGGCATTTACTGCTTAAATAACCACTCGTTCCAACCAAGGGCTGCTGTTAATGCACAACAACCACAAAGCAGAAGGTCTCCAGCAGCAGAAGGTCTCCAGCTGCAGAAGGTCTCCAGCAGCAGAAGGCCACACTGAGTACCACTGCTGTCAGCTAAGAACAGGAAACTGAGGCTACAGTTCACACTGGCTCACCAAGCTTGGACATTAAGAGACTGGAAAACCATTATCTGGTCTGATGAGTCTTGATGCACCGGACTCTAAGGGCCTCCAGATCTCAGTCCAATTCAGAACCTTTCAGTTGTGATGGAACAAGAGAGTCACATCTTAAACTGTAGCTGACACATCTGCAGCAACTGTGTGAAGCAGCTAACATGTCAATATGGACCAACTTCTTGAAGGATTGTTTCTAACACCTTGTTGAATCTGACACAAGGAATCCAGACAGTTAAAGGAAAACAGGTACAGCCCAGTACCAGTAAGGCGTACTTATTAATGTAACTGGGGAGTGTGTATCTAAACCAAGATGACATTTCTGTAAGTTAGACGGTGCTCTTGATCTAAATAAAGCAAAAGTCTGTATATGGCGTCTTTACTTTACTGCAGAAACACAAAGCAGATCATGTCTAACCTGTACTTTCATAGTAACGTGCCAACGACACACCAGAACCACAGGATAGACAGTTTGATTACATCACTGAAACCTTCCATATGTGAGAATAGAGGTGAAGAATAAAAAAAGCCTACATATTTAGAAAATCTCAACAAAATTAGCCAAAAGAATGTACAATCTGACCTCTAATGCAGTTTATTTGTTAGATTGTATTTTGTGTGGATTTTTAAAGTTTTTACCATCTGAGTTTTGGCGTGAGGTGCTGCCGCGGACTTTGAGGGCATGCTTCTGCCCTCGGTTCTTCTCGTTGAAGCTCCCGCTCTTGGCGACCTTGCTGGGACTTGCCTCGGCCCCATCCTCTGCCCCAGGAGAGAGAACCTTCCCCTTAACCACAGGAGCTCTGGAAGGACTGGGAAACACCTTGTCCTTCATGCTGGCCTTCCGACTACACAGAACGAGCGACAAGAAGAAGAGTTTCGTGGTTGTGACTTCATAATTTTTGTGCATTTTTCCATTTTATATGACTGACTAACTGAAACTAAATGTGTGTAACTTTCAACATTTGCAGAGCTCATCTCTGATGTGTCTTTTTCTTACCTCAGAAGGAATTTTAAAAGGTCAAAGTCCTACAGCGGAAGGAGCCATGTCCAAATATGAGCATGGTAGAGCATTCAGTGGGTCAGGCAAGCAGCAGGAAGCTACAAGCAGGCATGCATGGGAAGCAAAGTGGCACTGTGCATCTCAAAAGGAAGAGTTGTGGTCTCACTCTATGCAAAAAAAAAATGAAACAAGTAAACAAAAATCATGCTAAAAAATCACCCTCACATCGTTTGCTCTGACAGATACTCGGGATTAAGTACTCAGCGTTATGCTCCTTTCCTGCTGAACAGAAGTGTACAAAGGCTGACTGGGCAAAAACAGGCTGCAAGCAAATTAATTGCATAAAAACATTACTAAACAGAAATCATAAAACAAATGTGACAGGGACCTAAACAAAGATCTTCCCGGAGAAAAAAAACGATTTAAAACGATCTCAACAGAAGATTGTCGTCTCCTCTCTCCTGTGGAATGTCTGCGTCACTGTGTGCTTATGTGCACAGTGTTGTTTTCAATTTCAGGCTATCTTTCCTCGGCCAAGGAATGAGAGTCTGTTAGGAATTTTTTTTTGCCTCCAAATCCTATACATGTTGTCACTTTTATTAGTTTTTTGTCTGTCTAAACAGATCTCCCTTGTAAATGAGTCTTTGAGGCTCGATGTGATTTATCTGTATAAATAAAGGTAGAATGAATGAAACTTGTTCATTTTGCTGACAGAATTTAATCCATATTGTTATTTGTTTGTGCCCATGCCTGTGTGTGTGGATGTGCACGTGTTTGTGTGTCTGCTAGCAGAAATCTTAAAATGAATCACTGAATATACATTTATAACTGATTAATCAGTTTGATTCAAGATGGCTACCAAAGCTAGGTTACCTTAGCAAACACAAAAATGGTTCAAACTTATTCAGTTTTACAGATAATGACCTATAATTTGGTGTGGTAGTAGCTGAGAGTAGTGCCCAACATATATTCTGTGCACTGATAAATTGTGCATTTTGTGTCTGTCTGTTAGCAAATTATCTTGTGAACCACTGGATTGATTTTAAGGTAACTGTTGGTAAATAATCTGCAATAAATTAACTTTTAGAGCCAGCCCAATTTAAGATGGCCACCAGAGCCACTAGACCTTAAAAAGACAACAGTTTTTTGTTTTTATTTTTACATTTTAAATTTTAATTCAGTCAGTTTCACTAAAATTGTGCTAAAAATAACTGGTGTGGTAGTTGCTGAAAGTCATTAAAAACATATTCTACAAGTGACATGCATTGCAAAAGAGCTTTGCTTAAAACTTTAGCATTTGCTGTTGGAGTCAACCCAGAATGTCTGTTAGTAAAATATTTTCTAAACAACTGAATGGATTTAAATGAAACTTTCAGAATGTAATCATTAGATGTTCAGCTACAACTGTTTAGCTTTTGGAGCCAAACCAGTTCAAGATGGCTGCCACAGCTCATCAACATTAAACAAAAATGGTTTGAACTCATTCAGTTGTACACATATTGAGCTAAAATTTGATGTGGTAGTAGCTGAGAGTCATTAAGAACGCACACTCTGTGTGACGTTTCACAAGATAGCAAGAGAGTGCACGTAGGTTAATTTCAATGTGCTCAACTCTGACATGCAGGAGACCTTTAATTAAAATATTTTGTTAGATCTTGTTGCTTGCTTAAAAATATAATATTTAATGGGATTTGCCTGGATAACTAAAGGTTAATAATAATAATAATAAATAAAAATATATAACTTTTGTATGACTCTGTTTGTATCTGCGCTTAAAACAGGAAGGAAACAGGAAGGAAAGGAGAGAAACACAAACTTGCAGTGCAGTCGTTAGTATCTGTGCAGCAAAACTATACCTAATAGTTCTCGGGCAGCACCCACAAAGTCTGTCTTTGTGTGCATTTTCACTACTGGAGTGGTGGGCAGTAAAGGAGACACAAAAAGATAAATCACAAAAACACAAGTGTGTGCCATTTCAATGATGCCAGTAACACTTTATAGATCAACTGCTTTTCCGTCCAGTCATAGCTGGATGTCTTTCATAATAAAGCTCTTAGCATGTTTGCCCAAATTGTTGTTTAGTATTTTTCCAAACAAATTTGCATAATTACAGTTATACAAACTAGTGATAAAGTGTTAAAGCATTGTCAACCGTTAAACATGTTTTCTTCATCAAAAACAGTGGTAAAAAACCAAGCACGGTTCCAAACAAACTTTCTTGATGCGAACAGCTTGTTGGTGAATATTCAGGGTGACCAGGCGTCCCGCTGCGCAGCATGTTTAGCCCTTGTTGCACATTTTGAAAAGATGTCCCACATTTTGGCGACAACAGGACTTGTTTTAGCTTCAGCAGATGAGAAAAGACACAACAAAGCCCTTTTTAATGTCAGCAAAATGGCTCATTTTAAAGTCATGAAGGCCGTTCAAAAAATTTATTTAAAATAAAAACAAAATTTGAACAATATTTTTCCTGCAACTGATGATTATTGTCATTAAATTAGAAATTTGAAAACAAAATGTGTGACCAGCTGCCATATGCATTTATTTATCTACAGAAACAGCTGAAACGGCTAAAACCTTCTAGGAAAATGTCCTTTTGGACAGATGAGACCAAATTGGACGTTTTTAACAACAAAACATGAGCTCTGTGTTTATGTACCCAAAAAGGAAACATACAAAGA
The DNA here is from genome assembly GCF_014905685.2 of Nematolebias whitei. Taxonomy (NCBI): domain Eukaryota; kingdom Metazoa; phylum Chordata; class Actinopteri; order Cyprinodontiformes; family Rivulidae; genus Nematolebias; species Nematolebias whitei. Next base: position 41,614,328 of record NC_056508.1, on the reverse strand, counting down.
AAGCAACGTGGTACCAACAGTGAAACATGGAGGTTCTGTTCTGTTCTGGGGCTCATTTGCTGCTTCTAAGGTGTCTCCAATCTGTGCAAAGTACTCTGAAATCTCAAGACTATCAAGGCAATCTGCAGCTGAATTTTCTGTCCAGTGCCAGAAACCCAAAACCAATGGCTAAAATGACCCATATGGCTAAAAAAAAAAAAACACCCAAGAAACATTGGGATGTTCTGAAATGTTCTGATCTAAATAAGGTGGAAGGAGCTGGAACATGCAGTCTGGAGAAGGAACCCTTCAAACCTGAGACAGCTGGAGCAGTTTGCTCTCAAGGAGTGGACCAGAATACCTGTGGGCTGGTGCCGAACTCTCACGGAGCACAACAGAAACCAAAGTGCAACAAAATATAAGGATAGACCTTTTGAAGCTGGATTTAAAAGTTGAAACAAGTAGCTTTGAACTGCAACTTCCAATGTGCAGATTTCATAACAAATAATAGAAACTCCAACATAGAAAGAGAGAAAATACAACTACAAAGAGAAAACAACCAAAAGACAAACTGGGAGCAGAAGCATTTACCTGCTTATTCTATCAGGTGTGTTTTATTAAAAAGTCAGTCATTCTGTTGATTTTTTTGGACAACTTTCATCATTAGTAACATGTCCCACAATGACACCCCCACCCACACACACACACACACACACACACACACACACACACAAACACAATTGGCTGCTAAGGATCTGGTCACCCAGTGAATATTTAGTAAAGCTGCCAGTTTGGGAGTGAGGCCAAAGTGAGCTGGTTTTTGTGCAAGTGAGCAAATGCATCATGACCATTCTTGAAGGAGGTACTTTTCACTTAGCCATGAGCATGTCTGCAAAACACAAACCCCCCTTCTCTCACACACACACTCCCTCAAGAAGAGTGCCTATAAGCAGCAGCTAAGAGCAAAATTGAAGAGAAGCCAACGAAAGATGAGAAGAGATGTGGATCAGTCACAGACCTGGGAGAGGTTTCTGCCTGCGAGTCCTTCCTGTAAGAAGCAGAGACAGAAGGTGTTACGTGGTGTGGGTTAGCATGAGAGGATGGTGGCAACGATTAAACAGCTTCAGTTCAAGTTGTTCTGGTTGAGACTTCTCTGCGCTAAGAAGGAAAAACAACTAAGGCATTCAAAAGTAGACAGAAGTTCAAATGAGACAAAAATGAATGAATTAACCAACATCTTTTAGCATTTGAATCACAAGATGAAGATTAGTTGTAGAAGAAGAAGAAGAAGAGGAAAAAGAACAAGAACAAAAAGAAGAACATCAACAAGAAGAACACGAAGAAGAACAACAAGTAGATTTGTTATTTTTAACTAAATTTTATTTACACAATAAGTTACATCAGTGTAAAAAAAGGTGATCAGGATAGTCTTACAATAAAATATTAACATGTGGAGCTTGTTAGAACAAGAAGAACAAGAAAATGAAGAACAAGATGAAAAAATATTATCTGTGTATACGAATATTACCACCTGAGTTCGTCAGCAGTTATAAACCTAACAGTATGTACCAGTGGGTAACATTCATTTATTATTGGGTTTATGTGCCTAATAAATTTCAATATTATATTATTATATTACTGTATACTATTATATAATTTCTTTTAACTTTTCACTTTTGTTTTTTAATCTAAGAGATGCTGTAGGGTTCAGCTGAGGCCTTCACTTACTATTCTAGTCTAATATGAACTCAACAAACCAAACAACAAATTGTTTTATCATTTCCACTTGTTTTGTGACACCAGACGCTGAATTATAGACATGTGTTCATTTGTTATCAAATCTCCTTCATTTGTTTGATCTGTTTGAGCTGATGTTTATTTTTACAATATGATTTCTGCCTTTTCTCTTCCTGGACGACTTTGTACAGAAATCTGCACCTTTGAATCTTTATCATAACATTCTCACTCATCATCATCATCATCATCATCATACCTGAAAGACTTGCTCTTCAGGTTCCTCAGCAGGTCCAGCTGATTCAGAGGTGGAATGATTCTGGGAAAAGAATCGTTATTCGGTCAAGATGGTTCCATCAACCTGAAAGGTCGAAGCCTTCGGCTCCTTTAAAGCTAATCTCATCTGGTTTGGCAGTGATCCGTTCTGACGGCCTTCAACTTTTCACCTCAAATCACATCTGGAGTGAAACGAGACGTGAACAGTTTCCAAGCAGACATGTTCAAGTTCTTGAAAATCGGTTTCAGGTGTAAATGTGTTTTGTAAAAGTTAAGATGATCGTCTTTTATCGCTGAATGGCACAAGCGGCTAATTCTTCGAATTGGCCAAGTGTGGACCTTCAAACTCGGTGCATGATAACTCACAGAAAGCTGCAGATGATTCAACAACAACAGCAAAAACTATAAAATACCAAAGTAAAATGGTGGGTTTCATTTTTCTTCCAAGTTTCTCAAAAATATAATATAAATGTGATATTGGAAAACAGACGTTTCCTGAAACTCAGTTACCTGTACATTGGAACCGCCACCGTCTGCTCATAAAAATCCCAAGTGCTCAGCAGGTCTGTACGAGAAAGGTTGGTGGCATAAAACCTCCACGCAGCCTGGAGGGGAAAACACTTTTTCATGAGCACAAATCATATTTTGCTGTTTCTATAAAGATGTTTGATTCAGTTGTTCTCAGGCAGATACCTGGATGAGGCCGGCTGCAGGGTTACGTCTCTTCTCAAAATGCTTCTGCCTGTGCTGCTCCTGGACCTTCAGGGCAAAGCCAGAACCTAAAATGCCCTAAATTAAAAACAAAAAAAGAATGAAGTAAAAAGGACGTCCATGTTTATTTTGGGACAAGAACAGATAATACACACTGGGAACCAGTTAGGTCCTTGTGAATGGCATTAGCTGCCATCAGCTTTTCTATATGATACAATAAGCATGATTGTTCAAAAATGTCTCCCTAACCACAACAATACTCTCTTGAAATATATTTCTGTGAATTAGAACTTGTGACACAATATTTGGCAGTTCCAAAAGACAGAATGTAGATATATATTTTTTATTATCAAAACATTTATAGTCAGTGTGGTTCTGTTTTTTGAAGTGTCTGTGACATAAAATGTTTGTGTTAAATATGAATGTATTATTGTAAAGATAACATGAATAATCCAACAATGTTCAGTCAGGTCATCTGAACAGTTTTGGGGTTTTTTTGGTGAGAGATGTTTCACCCTCCATCCGAAGGGCTTCATCAGTCTTAGGAGTCACAAACTGTTTTCCCCACTAAGCAATACACTCCTACAGTGGACCAACCAGTTTGCTGGTGATAAGATGGTTTGTGGGGGCTGTCCTGTCCCCAGTCGACTCCTCCCAGGCAACACAGCCAAAGTAGTTCAAGACATCAAAGCTCATGCTCGATAATCCAGATTAAAAAATCCAACAAAGTTCAGTGAGGTCATCTGGACATTTTTTTTATTTTTTTATGTGGAAGCTAATGCTAAAAGCTAACCGCCAAGACGAATGTTACTCAGTCTGCGTCACACGTCTTTGTCTCTTTCCAGTTGAAACTGCGTTGACCAATCACGTCTTGTACACGTAGTAAGCCAATAGCGTGCCTAGCGGACTCTTCGAGACACGCCCACAACAAACAGGAACAAGCTCGTGAATTTTGTTAGCGGGCTTAAAGTTGGCGAGGCTGAACACTGTTGGATTTTTAACCTGGATTATTGAGCATGAACCTTGATGTCTTGAACCACTTTGGGTGTGTTGAGTGGGAGGAGTCGACGAGGGAGAGGACGGCCCCCAGAATCCATCTTATCACCAGCAAACTGGTTGCTCCACTGCGTGTACTGCTTACTGGGGGAAACAGTTTGTTTGTGACTCCTTAGACTGAGGAAGCCCTTCAGATGGAGGGCGAAACGTCTCTCAACAAAAAAAAAAGAAACTGCCCAGATGACCTGACTGAACATTGTTGGATTTTTTTTTAACCTAGATTAATGAGCATGAACCTTGATAACATGAATAAAGTATTGCATAAAAGAAGCGCGACGCTGAGATGAACGGTTGTGGTACACGAGCAGTAATGGAGGTGACGACAAAGAGGAACGCCTGCAAGCAGCGCACACTCACATCAGTTATCACAATATTACTGCAGCCACCAGCAACACATGGTTTTATCATATTAATGATTTTACAACAACTTGACCACTCGTTTGTTGGATCCATGTTTTCCACTTGTATAAGCAAGTCCAAAAAGTTTCTCTTTGTCGTCACTTCAGGCTGGACTTACATCTGAATGAATGAATGAATGAATGAATGAACATCTGCCAAGTTCAAAAATAACAATTCATTCATTCAACTTTTATTTATGCAGGTTAATCCCACTGAGCCTCGGAGACTCATTTATAAGAGAGACCTGATTTTAACAAAGAGTGATGACAACAGTAGACAGTCATGAAAAGAATACAAATTGAGAAGAACAAATGAATGAAAATGGTATTAATTAAACAAAACAAAATGTGCCATTAAATAAAATGTATTAAAAAAAAATGCCAGTTTTGTGATGATTTTTTTTTATATATTACAGCGGTGCTTGAAAGTTTGTGAAAATACTGAAAGCAAAAATTCATATACTTTCGCCACTCACAAATATGTAACACTGGATAATTTTCTTCAATGAATAAAATGCAAAATAAAATTGTTTCATTTGTTTAACTGGGTTCTCTTTATCTACTTTTAGGACTTGTGTGAAAATCTGACGATGTTTTGGGTCATGTTTATGCAGAAATATAGAACATTCTAAAGGCTTCACAAACTTTCAAGCACCGCTGTACGTTTCTATCCTAAAATCATGTGCATTTCGACAAAACTCTTAAATATTAATCCGTTTCCTTCAAACTTTTACATTTGTAGGAAATGTGATAGGCATTTAGAACACTGACCCTCGAAAGCTGGGACAGAAAAGTTCGGGCTCATTTTAGTCCAAATTCTTTTGATTTAGACGTCCAACATATTTAATTATCATCTGTGGCGAAAACAACAAAAGTCAAGCAATAATGATCTTTCCCATATTTGTGTGTGCATGTGTGTGTGCATGTGAGAGAGAGTAAATATCTCATGAACCAGTGAACAAATCTGAATGAAACTTATAAAGAAGAAGAAAGTTCTGGGGAAATGCTCTTGATAGAAATGTATGAACAGTTGCCATATAAACACATATAGAATATAATCAATTATTATTGATGCTTAGCACTTAACGATCATCTTCCTCAGCACTTTGAAAGCCATTTTAACTGCACACAGTTTAAATGACTCCTAACAATCCCAGACACTCACAGCAGGAAGTGCAAAGAAAGCCACGCCAATCATACTAAACGCAGCTCCGAGCATGCGTCCATTCCAGGTTTTGGGAACTTTATCACCATAACCGATGGTGGTGAGAGTGATCTGGTGAAAGAAGTAAAAAACATTTGTAATTTTTTTTTATTTGGCTGCAGTGGTGCAAATACTGTATATCCCATCTATGATATAGTAAACAGTGGAGGACTACAGGGAGTAAAACACGTCACAAAACTTTAGCATGTCAAGAAAATGCAGCAGATCTCTGTTTGGTTTTTAGATCTTACCAGTCCCCACCAAAGAGCATCAGCATAAGTCTCAAATTCTTCATTTGACTCCTTTTCCACAGAATAGACCAAGAAAGAAGCCAAGATGAGGCACAGAAAGCCAATATACCAGGCTGTGATGAGCTCCTGCAGGGGAAAACAATACAGTGAGCACCAGGGAATCCAAAGTAATAAGGGCTGTCAAGGCTACCTCGCAGAGACAGCAATACAGCCTCCGTTGACTTGTAAAAACAACCATCCCATAATAATATTGGACATCAGCATGTGAGCCCCATGCTCTGTGTGGTGTTTGATAAACTTCTTGATTTCCCTCAGCTCCAAACATGCTACAGACTTCCTGTCCCTCCCTGTAAAATCACATACATGCAAACACAATGAATTTTTCCAACGGTTCATTAGTTCAAGCACATGATCTCATTTTGAAGCTCGTTAAATTAAAACAGAAGGAAAAGTTTCCTCTTCGTGGCAGAATTAATGTGTTACAATAAATACATTCAGTACGACTGCAGAGGTTTTAACATAAAGCGCGTGTAGGAATGTCAGTAACCAGTTCGACAGCTTTGGTCCCACTTCATCATTTGGAGTTACTTAATCTAAACTGTCTTTGTTGCATAATACTGGAATCAGTTCAAGCTTGTGTGGATTGTCTCAGTGATCATTTCCTCGCTTGATGCCGGCCAAATAAAATCTCAGTGATGTGGCGAAAGAAGATCTAATCATTCATTTGGTTTTGGCACACGTCATAACTTTTGATCTAATGACTCTCTGATCAAACCTCTAACGAATAAACTGAGAAGCAGGGGTGGAAGTAACGAATTACAAATACATTACTGTAATTAAGTAGATTTTTGAGGTACTTGTACTTTTATGAGTATATCTTTCAAGTGTGTAACTTTACTCATACTTAAGTACAATTTAGACCATGCAATCTACTTCGCTACTTTTAAAATCAGAAGTCGCTACTGAGTACGGCCGCAGTTTGAATTAATATTCAAACTGTTCAGCTGCATCTTTGTACCTATAACGTAAGCAAAGGACAACTCCGTAGAGTGGAGAGTCATTCATGGACCGAAGAGCTGGAGAAAAAGCCAAAATGGAGACAGAGGACAACACTGTCAACAGAGAAAATGACGAGGTAAAGGCTGAGGACGAGCGCCCGTGGTCGTACCTGGAGGAATGTTTCATGTACAGAGGGTGAAAAGGAGACAGAGTCCAGATGCAAACTTTGTTTGATCCGTACGGTGATTGCAGCTTACAAGACTTCAGCATGTAATCTCATATTGCAGTATACGAGGTTTTACAGCTTTGACTAAGTGTGCAAAGATATTAGATATTGTCACTGCCATCGGTTTGCCTGGTACTAAAATAAAACGGAACTGCTGAGAGTCTGGGGAATGAGCTTTGAATCTCGCTGTTATTATCAAATCAAACTGAATGACTTACATTGACAACACAATAAAACATCAAGTGGTTAAAAAGTAATTAATACTCTGAATAACTAAAAAAAGTTAAGTCAGATTCTTTGGACGTTCAAAAAACAAACAAACAACAAAAAAAATAATAATAATTTTTAACTTTTAGAAATGTTTCGTCTTTCATCCGAAAGACTTCTTCAGTCTGATTAATTTGAGGCAATCCTGGCCAAAGTGGTTCAAAATATCCTAATGCATGCTCAAAAATCCAGGTAGAAAATACAAAAAATGTTAAGTCAGGTCCTCTGGACGTTCGAAAAACAAACAAACAAAATAAAATAAAATTAAAAATTTTATAAAGTAGAAATGTTTTGTCTTTCATCCAAAAGACTTCTTCAGTCCAAAGGACCTGACTTAACTTTTTTAGCTTTTTCTACCTGGATTATTGAGCATGCATCAGGATAATACTCTGAGTAGTTTTTGAGAAGAGTACTTTGTACTTTTACTTAAGTATTTTTATAACACCAGCACTTTTACTTGTAACTGAGTACAATTTAAGCAGTGTACCATTACTTGTACTTGAAAGGTTCAGTACTCTTTCCACCTCTGCTGAGAAGTGACCAGTCAAAGTGGAATAAATGTGAAGGATCACCTTGCTGTGGGCGTAAACCACAGATCCCAGCAGCTTCCAGGTTCCTCCGCGGCGGTCCATACGCAGCATGCGCAGGATCTGCAGGAACCTCAAACTTCTGATGGCCGAAGTGGCAAAAACATTCCCCTGAGATCCTGCTGCCAGTACAGACACTGACGCAATCAGCACCATAATGTCTGTAAACATAGACAGCACAAACAAGCACATAAAAAGCTGGAGATATTTTTTTTTCCCAAATCCTATAAAATTAACTAAATTTTACTTTGAGCATCATGAATTGTTTTTTTAAGTAAAGATTGCCTGAAGTAATATATGTCAGTCTCAAAATGTGCTATTGTACAATTGAAGGTTTCTATGGAAGCCAAATTGCACCACTTGCGTTTTAAAATTAAATTCTAATTGACGTTCATGAGATACTATCCAAAATGACTATTAGCATCAAATAATTACAAGATAGTATGCTGTAATTAAGACAGTATGTCAAAATAATTACTTAGCATCTCCTTTTTACAACTTAGCATTTTAAAATCAAGACTAAGCATCTCAAAAGCCCTTTTTTTTCCCATCATAATGAGATGATAAGTTATAATTTAGAGAAGTAAGAGACGTTTTAGAGATTTTTTTAGTGATAGCATTGCACAACTGTGAGATTATAAAGATGCTAAATCAGAATTATCTGGATAATCCGTTACAATCGTTGACCTCAACAGCAGAAGTCATTATTTTGCGATAGTATCTCTTAATATTTGTCATATTCCAAGATAATATTTCATAACTGTGACTCGGAAGGTCTTGTTTTTCCCTCTATGGAGTGACGTAAATGAGTTTCCATACTTTTCAAAAAAGGAGGGAAATAATGTTTTTGTGTGAACTTCTCCCAGAAAAACAGGGTTAAAAGAAATAACAGGGAACGAAACATGACCCATACGTGTTTTCTCACCTATGACACAGAAAGGCTTTCTGGCAAATTTTAGCCTCCCCCTCCATCCTCTGTATCGACAGCAACAACCAGCAGCCCATATACGCACGATGTACTCCACTCCGAACACGACGATTGTCACAATTTCCTGCAGAACAAATCAAAGCATGCAAGCTGATTTACCTTTTGTAGAGCAGACATTTTCCAAAGGCTTCCTGAGGGACGTTTTTTTTAAGTTTTAGGATAGATCTAGAGATAGTCATGGGGGAGGGTTTTTATTTTTAAAGAGAATAGTTTGTGAAATAGCCTTAATGTCTGAGATTTAGTAGAAGAAATACATGCAGCTGCATTACTCCTTTCCCCAGGCTAAGAAACTAATTCAGCAAATGGTCTTGCACCATTTTTGTTAAATATTTCTTTTTTTGTGGTCAGATATACTTTAATCAGCTTTATTGGGCAGCATTGGCTTGCCTTCTTGCTGCGAGTCTATGGCATCAAATAACAATCATCATTCTATAACTGGAGGTGGGGGGGGGGGGGGGGGTGGCTGAGGTATGTGTATGTCAGCTTTTAACAGGATTTGTTTGAGTGGTAGCCTACAAGCTCAGACTTTGAAGACTCCTGCAGCAGACGGTTAAAACGCACAACGTGATACGTACCAAGATGTACAAGGCATTCTCTGACTTGTCTTTGTGCTCTTTGATGGTAGCAAAGACTGACAGTATAAGGCAGGAGAAGACCAAGAAGAAGCTGGAAGAGATGAGAGGAAGGTTTTACAGGATATAAAGCAAAGCTCTTTATTTACAACAAAAATGCACATACAGCTCATGTGATGTCAGGAAAAAGGGACTTTATTGCCGTTTACTATAACAGTTAGTCAAAAGACACTTGATGCCCAGCACGCAGCATCAAACTTGTCAAAACACTTGTCAGTTTACCAAAACTTTAAACATTCCCATCCATCTATCCATTCTTTACTGCTTACTCATGTTCGGTCACGTCTGCGAGAGAAACGACCTCCCTCTCCCCAGTGAAACTGTCCAGATGTTCCTGGATCCCAAGGGGTTCACAGGCCAGAGAGGAGATGTACAGTAATTCCTCCAACGAGTTCTGGGTGTACCCTGAGGTCTCTTCCCAGTGGGACATGCTTGGAAAACCTCCAAGAAAAGGCATCCAGGAGGCATCCTAACACATCAGCTGACTCCTTTTGATGCAAAGGAGCAGCAGCTGTACTCTGAGCTGCTCCTGGATGACGGAGCTCCTCGCCCGTTTCCATAAGGCTGAGCCCACACGACCAACAAAGGACGCTCATTTCAGCCACTTGTATCCAGGATCTCTTTCGGTCACGATCATCATGACCATGGGTGAAGGTTGGAACATAGACAGGTAAATCCAGAGCGTTGCCTTTCAACGCAATGCTTCCTTCACCACAATCAACCGAAGCAACACCCTCATTACTGAAGACAAAAACCCCCAATGCAACAATCCATCTCCTACCATCCCTCATGAACAAGACACCTAGATACTTAAACTCCTCCCCCTGAGGCAATTCTTTTGTCAAATGAATTTAATTTGATCGAAGTGACTTGAAGCTTGGCCGCTGAACACCTGAACAGAAAAGCTAACGAGCTGCTGGTGTTTGTAGTGGGGAGTACCATCAGCTGAAAGAGCCACCGACCTGCTTCTGAGTGAAGAAGCTCATTAAGCAAAGTGAAAGTATTATTAAAACACTCTGAAGGACAGTTAGCATCTATTGTTGTGACAGGTGTTTTCAGAAGGAAAGAAATGTTCTCTACGGAATCTTGTCATCCTGTTTGCCATTCTCTCTAAAGCTTCTGGTAAACATCTGTTATTTATTATTATTATTATTATTAATAATATTTTGGATAACACATTGCAGGTTGCTCAATAAAATTAAGTCCTCAGGTTCATGTCTGCATCTTAACTACTCTTAGTTAGCATATTGCTACATTCAGTTAGCATTTTATTCCTTATATGTTTTGTTCATTTTAGCTTTCGCCTGTTGGTTAGCTCCTTTAAGCTAAGGCTCTGCTCCTTTTAGCTTCTGTTCTGCTCGTTTTACTTTAACAACTCAGTTTGACATTATTCAGCAAATCTGAGTCATTCAGCATTCTCAATGCATTTTTTTGCAGAAAATGCATTTCCTTTTTCTTTTTCGTTCTTCGGTTGACTGAATTTGATGCTTTCTAATATGCAAATCTCTGAAGAGTTCTGATATTTTTAACGTTTTTTAACATGTATATACATAATGTGAGAGTGCAGCGTGTTTTGTGCAGTCAGACACTTCGCACCTCGTCATTCCTGATGCTCTGAGTCGTCACTTCGGCTTACTATTCCACTACCTAAGGAGCAGCATTACTTCTGTGCAGCAGTATCACTGCTCAGTTTGCTGCTCTGCATTATTTGATCCCCTACATAAATGTGGTTTGTCATGCAGATATCTGTGATGTTATCTGGCAGAAATTTAAAATCAGTGAAAGCCAACAAGGAATAATAAAAATCTGAAACCCAGCACTTTGAGGCTGTTACAGTTACAGAAATAATACATGAAATGCTGTGGACAGAGACTGTCTGGCTAAGAGTCTATTTGCCAAACTCATCAGCTCTGACTAATGAGGGCACTTGCTGTGAAAAAGGACAGGGACAGAATTTGCCTCTTGAAGCAGTCGAACGATTAACTCCTCCAGATATTCAACTATCCATCATTAATCAGTCGGACGGAGCGCCTAAAGGTTTGTTTGTGCCTCTGCATCATCGAGTCAGAGGCATGTTTAGTGTTTAAAGAACCATCAGAACAATTTACATATGACCACAAACATCACCTCCTTGCAGAACATGTAAAGATTTGTTACTTTTATGGATCTAAATAAATATTTAAGCAAGAAAATAGTCCAGGTAGCACAGTTTATTGATCAGGAACAAGTCTAAACCATTTTGGTTCCAAGCATTATAACTTTAGTTGTTATGTTTTTTTTGCATGAAGGAAATGAACAAAATTAAAACGTAATATATTTTGTTGTTTAGGGTTTATCTGTTGCAATCTTCCTCTGCTTGTGAGCCAAGACAAATGAAAGGATTTAGATTAATCAGCAGTTTATATTTTACACTGAAAGGCCTGATCAGCAGTTAAGTTGGGTTCCTGTCTAAAATGTAAATACAACAGAATGCATCGGTTTAAAAATCACTAAAGCCCCTACACACTGTAAAATCGTAACAATTTACTGACTGGTAAAGTCATGCTGTTGTTTTCATAGAAAAAGTACCAGTAGATACATGCTTTAATTGTGATTTGAAGCAAGGCAAGGTGAGTAAAGTCCTAATCTTTCCAAAGTAAAGAGAAAGAAACTCATTACAGCACTGAGCTGGCAAATAAAGGCTGAACATACTTTGCATATCGCCCACCACCGTTCATACTTGAGTTTTTACTCAGAACATCTTTAAGTTAAGAAATCATAGACAAATAGTTTTGGTCAAACCTTGAAAGGAACGGTATGTGCAATCTCCATGGATATTTTCTATGATCTGTCATGGAGTCCATCCATCCATTATCTTCATCCGCTTAATGTCCATCAAGCACTGTGCGAGAGGCGGGGGACACCCTGGACAGGTCTCCAGTCCATCACAGAGACACATAGAGACACACGAGACAAACAACCATTCGCTCTCTCACTCACACCTCGAGACAATTTAGTGACTAATCATGGAGTGTTTGTTGTAGATGACCGTCCATCAGAGACTCATGAGATGTTTTGTTAAAAGAAACACACACATATACACTGAGACGAGGGCAAAAACATTATCGCCGTCAGGCAATAATTAACAAGATTCAAATAAAATCAGAACTTTATCAGCTATGAAACTGAAAGATTCTGTTCATGTGTAACTATCTGAAAGCTAATGTTCATTAAAAACTTTTTCAGTCCTTCAGGCAGATCTGTAGTTAAATAAACTTGTTTTTGCTTTGAAAATCACGGCAGGAGTTTGTGACGTTTTAAAACTTCACAAACACCACAAAATAAAACACTAAAGCCAAGATATAATGTTTGTTAAAAAAAAATAGATTGATACTCTTACTAGACTTTTGTATTCAAACTAGAATGAGGATTACAGCATTGTCAAAACAATCCGCCCGTATAAAGCCATGCAGTCAATCAAGATTTTAGAAAATGTAGCTTATTTCAGCACGACATTGCAAAAAGACATTTAGCACATATTCCAGCAGAATGCATTTACAGTAAAATATCCTAAGAGCTACACTGACCTACCTGGAGCCCAGACCATGAAACATTTACCATATTAACAAACTACCGTATTCTCCGCTGTAAACGTTGCACCGTCCTATAAGTTGCATCAGTCCAAATATGTCTAATAAAGTGGAAAATGCCATAAATACGCTGCTTCGCCATATAAGTCGCATCTATCATGCATCACTGCTGACGCGTTCTGTTTGTTACGAGTCACCGCTGACAACCCAGAAACGTGGGCCGGTGTTGTGCCAAAAATCGATTGGCTGCCAAACGGCGGCTGCGGGAGCGTGCACGGGAGGACTTTAACAAGAATTTAACAAGATTAACACTTAAAATCAATTATTTGTTTGCTCAAAGTTATAGTAAAGGTGTGTCTCAGGTTAACTTGTGCTTAATAAATTCACTTTGATGGTCAAATCAGCTGCATTTCGCCGTGGCGGCGCAGCAAAATGAAGCTGGTTTGAGGGTTGCTCAAGGCGAGCTGGATGAAGGTGGTAGGTTATGGCAAGCCGCCTGTCATTAATAGCCGCTTTTTTTCCTATTACATGACACAATGGCATGCCATACACCTCGAGTACCATCTAGTGGCTGAAAATGGTAGTGTTCAATATTTTAAGTCAGACTGAATGAAAACGGTCATATCTCAGACAAAAATTGGTTTAAATATTGGAAAAATCCATAAATACGTCACGTCGACGTATAAGTTGTAGATAATGCAAATTATGCAAAAAATTGGACTTATAGGCTGAAAATTTGGTACAAACATTTCTTTCTCAAGAGTCCTTAAATGTTTAAAAAGTCCTGTTAAAAAAGAAACGATGAAGCAAACATTTCTGAAGTGTTCACTGGATCAGAGTCAAAATAGGAACAGTTCCAAACATCTGTTTTAGCATTGACAGTGGTTTTATTCCTCCAACAGATTTAAACTATTTAAATCTGTTGAAAAAACTCGGATTGTTATCTAGAGCCGTTTGCAGTGATGTAATGAATAAATGTCAGAGAAAGTAGGTTTCCATTCCTGTGGTCTAAACCCACTCCTCAACACATAGCTTTACTTTTACACGCCATCTATGACACCACAGACGCAACATTACAAACATCCACTTGTTGCCAGAAAGGTCCAGTGGAGCAGTGGGACAGTAGATCGCTCGAGTTGTTGTTGCAAGCAGAACAGCTTGCAGTTCCTACTGGGCTGCAAGTAAAGAAGCATCGATTTGTCCCGCTCAGCACAACTTTGCCTACCCAGACGAGCTCATCACACTAAATTTAGACTGTGACAAACAAAACAAGAACAAAGAGGGGAAATTTTTATTTTGAGTGAAAAGTGGATGCAGCAGCTTTATGTGGTCAGCTCTGCAGCTCACTGAGGAAACTTTAAACCTACTCAATGCAATCCCATAAAGACTGCTAAAATAATCCATTAAGTAAGAAATACATTCAACCTTTATTTGTACAAGTTAATCCCATTGAGCCTCGGGGACTCATTTACCAGAGAGACCTGTTTTTTTTAAACAAAGAGCGATTTAAACAAAGAAATGCTCCCACACATTTTTTTAAACATCCTGTCAATGTTTAATGTGCCCTTAGATAAATAATTTGTTGCAAAATTAGTGACTGGCTTCCAACAACCATATGTCTGTTAACTTATGGAAACAGCCGACGTGACTGAAAACAGGTTAACATGCTCGCATTTCAGAATTACTTATCAATACATCTGGAAAACTAAGCAAACTCTCAAACTGCATCATTTGATGCATTTGATGTATTACATGTTGTAATGAGTACTTTTAAGAAGACTAAAAATAATAAGAGAAACTGCATTTCCTGTCAAAATTCATTGTAAATGCTTATTGCAGAAGAACTTGCTGAAAAACAGATGAAATTAACTAAAAGTAATGCTGAAATGTAGCTGAAATGGAAGAACAAGTCTAAATTAACCAAAGAAAACAGAAAGAGCACATTATATTTGCTGAATTAGGTTTGAATAAGCAGAAATTAGCACAAAAATTAGAAAATTGGCTAAAAAATAAAAAAGGCTGAAATGAACAAAAAAAAAATAGCTGTAAAAGCAGAAAGAAGCTTAACCTGCCAGAAGGAAGTGGAGAGAGCTGAAATGAGCTAAAACATGTGGAATTAGCTGAAAAGGCTAAAATTAACATAAAACAGCTAAAGTAGCTGAAAGAGAAGAAAAAGCTGAAACTAGCCAAACAAACTGAAAGGAGCATAACAAGCTGAAATAAGCATTAATACGTTAATTAGCCTGAAAGTAGCAGAAAGTACTAAGTAAAACTTGAATTTATCTGAAAACAGCTAAAATTAGCTAAAAAGGTAGCTGTAAAGGTACAGCAAGCTTAAATTAGCAGAAGGAAGCAGAAAGAACATGCTAGTCCAATTAGGCTGAAAGAAACAAAACATGCACAAGAAAGTGGAAATTGTCTGAAACAAGCTGAAATTAACAACAAAAACAAAAAAAAAAACAGCTGAAAAGTAGTTAAAACGGCAGAAAAAAGCTTAAATCAATAGAAGTAGAGAGAGCCCATTTCTGCTGAATTAGGCTGAAATAAGTTTAAATGAGTGCAAAAAAAGGTAGAATTACCAGAAAAGGCTTAAATTAGCATAAAACAGCTAACTGGTAACTGAAATAGCAGAAAAAGCTGAAACTTGCAGAAATAAGTTGAAAGGAGCATGGCGAGCTGAAATTAGCAGACAAAGTTAGAAGAAGCACAAAAATGTTGTAGTTAACAGCAAGAATCTGAAAGGAGCACAAAACAACTGAAAGAACAGCTTAAATTAGCTGAAAATAGCTGAACTGGACTGTGCTGTGCTACGACCTTCCCTCAAACCCAATGCCTCCACTGGCCTCCCCTGGTGCAGCAACCTAGGGGGTGCGAAGGCGCCAAGGGCTGTGTTGCTCACCTGGTGGCCGTGCTGGGACCCCCACCCTCCTACCCCACTCCACATGCATATGTATTATGTCTGTTTATGTTGCTTTGCTGTGGTAGATTTTTTTGATGCCTCAAACCGTGCCCTGTCTAGGACACGGAGTGAGAGATATATATTTTTAAATACCTCTCTCTTTATGTTTTCTCCCCCTTTTCTTATCTAAGCAATAGAGGCAGCACATGTTTGAAGCTGCAGCCCCATTGTACACTTCTGTTCACCTTTAGGATGGCTGTACGGAAAGTAATTTCATTAAACTTCACTGTGCACGGATAATAAAAGCATTCTGATTCTGATAATGTGTCAAGATCTGGATGGATTGCAACGAAACTCAAAAACTAATACTTTAACACGGTGAGAGCGAACAGATCATGCAACGTCTCAGACTGTGCAGAACGTCTGTTAAGAAGTTCTCGGTTCCTTCTCAACATCAGATGATCTTTGTATAAAACGGGTATGAAAAAAGGCTGGTGAAACACAATTCCTTAAGCGATGCCAGAACAGCAGAACAAACCTCCTCCCTACACTTCCTCCCAGCAGGTTGTTCCTCGTCTCAAACGAGGCACTCGGTCACATCTCTGCAGCATGGCAGCCAACATCTGTCTGCTGCCTTGCCCTTGCCCCATTTCTTACCCAAGTTTTTTTTTTTTTTCAGCAGACCAACTCAGCAAAATAGTGTCTAACTGGATCATGAACTCAATCTGCCTCCCAGAATCACTTAAAAGAACTTAATTTCCCTGATTGATGACCGATTTTGTTCACACTCCTCTCTCTGTGGCTTCTGAGCAGTACTAGCAGACTGTGCTGCTTCTTCTGTAAAGGAATAAAGTAAAGAAAGTAATCAGAGTATTCCTCAGCTGAGTCAAGTTTAAAAAGATTAAATGAGTTAGATGTTGGACCAGAGACAGAACAGAGCCTCAGTCTCAGACACTTACAGTAGACTAAATGAGGAAGAATGTTCTACATATTGATCCGTCACACACATTTTACGTCTGCAAAAAACTTGTTCAAAATTTCCACATCAAACCTATAAAAAAACTTCTGTTTTCTTCAGTTCAAAGTGTCACTGCCAAAAAAAAGCATATTTTTTGGATCAGAGATTTAAAATAAATAAATAAATAAATAAAACAGAGTGAAGCTTGCAGGGAAACATGGTGGATGTTACCACGTGATAGCGTAATAAATCATCAGACGAGAAGCAAAGAGCAGGAAGTCTAAATGTAGTGTAACGATAAATATTGCATAAAACACACAAATGGAGTAAGAGCAGAGCCTCACTGGGTCTTTGTAAATTCTGTTTTTTGTTATTTTAGTTAGTTGTTTTGCAGTAAAGCTCTAATCCTGTACTAATTTCATGGATTTTCTGGTTTAAAAATCTTTTTTTTTTTTTTATCATTAACTAAATAAAAACAAAATGTATAAGCAAAACAAAATAAGTAAAGGTAGAGGTGGTCTGACCCAGTGAAGCCAAAACATGAGGGCGTCTGTATGTGTTCATACATACACACACACACACACACACACACACACACACAAACACACACACACACACACAATTCATAATTCATAAAACGCTTACAAAACAAAATCGGTATTGGCAGGTCAGACTTTTTAGAAGACGTTATGGACCAGAAAACTGCAATCAGTGTGCTCCTAATATATGTATGTATGT
>NC_056508.1:41551172-41596456 GCF_014905685.2 Nematolebias whitei | reverse complement strand
ATATATATATATATATATATATATATATATATATATATATATATATATCTCATTACTTGTTATTTAACTTTTTTGAATGTATATATTTGAATAAAATATTATTTCAAACATCACTAGAAAACGTCACAGTCTAATTTGTCGAAGAGTAGAACAAACAGTAAATTAGCTTTTGTTGGCTGCTGTAAAACGCTGTAGGTATTTCAGAAGTACCGGAGTAAGAATGTGTTTGGACATTAAAACACAGGCTGACTCCAGTGAATGATCCCAGGGGAGTTGTGAGCTGTTCTCTGTGAACTCCACGCTGCCGCCATTTCTCCTCCTCTAACAAACTGCAGCAGCGCTGAGGTGGAAGGAGTCCGCC
This sequence comes from Nematolebias whitei, assembly GCF_014905685.2. Lineage (NCBI taxonomy): Eukaryota > Metazoa > Chordata > Actinopteri > Cyprinodontiformes > Rivulidae > Nematolebias > Nematolebias whitei. The sequence continues at coordinate 41,596,095 of NC_056508.1, read as the reverse complement.
GTCACCCAAGGGCACTTTGGAACTAATCCTCGAACGTTTTCAAATGAAGAACGAGGATTTATGGACTGAGCATTCTGCAAACATTCAACTGTTTTAAGAGACTGACAATGTTTGTTGTGGTAGTAGCTGAGCCTGATCCCCAACACAATCTCTGGGTGCTAACAGATTGTGCTTTGCTTAACATTTTTCTATTCACTCCTTAGAGTCAACGCTCTGTTAGCAAAATATCTCATGAACCACTGATCAGATTTTAATAAAACTTTCAGGAAATATTTATTAAATGAACGTCTAAAATTTTGGTGTCAATCCAGTTCAAGTGATATTCATAGCCAACCGATGTTAGAAACTACAAAAATGGCCGTAATTCAGTCTGTTTTTCAAACACTGAGCAGAATTTTGACGTGGTCGTAGCTGAAACTTATTCACGACACAAACACTGAGTCATTGTGTGGGATCTTGGCTTAAAACTTTGGCATTAAATGTTCGAGTCAACCCAGTTTGTCTGTTAGCAAAATATCCTGTAAACCACTGGATTTATTTTAATGAAACTTTCAGAAAGTAATCATTAAATGTACGTCTGCAACTGATCCTTGAACTGAACTAAATTGAATATAGCAATCATTGCTAATCAATCATAGCCAACACAAAAATGGCTAAAGCTCAGGAACCTTTACAGATGTTAAGCTAAACATTGGTGTGGTTCCACTTAGAATCATTCACAGTACATATTCTGAGCATGAGACTGTGCATAAAATTATATACAGTAACATTTGACCAAAATGGTTATATCTGCTCGTTCTTTTCTCAGCACGATGGTTTGAAACTCTGGGTGTGAAAGGCAGAAGATGAAAATCATTCCTTCAAGAAACTCTAGATATTAATTTGATATTAGTTGATAATGGTTGCTGCATCACAAACACAAAGTTTGGACATTCTGTTTACATCAAAGCTAAACTGCTGCTGATCGCCAACATCACGTGTGAAACTTAATCCACTAATTTTGCATTCATTATCCTATTTTACCTGTTTAAGTATCAAAATGTATGGCTTAAATCAGATTAGTGTTTTAGTATTTATAACCTTTTAAACGTTGAAACTATTTAACTTGAGAAAAAAAATATACAAAAGTGCATTAATCTCTTCAATACCTTCAAAACTTTTGTTTTCTGATATCTCTTTTTAGGTTTTACTAAGTGTTTTTTCAATTTCAGCTGTTAGTTTCATTTCTCTTTTAGCAACCGTTTTGCTTCGTTTAGCTTTTAGCTGCTGTTTTGTTAACTGTAGCAATTATTTATGATTTTGTTCAGCTTAGCTTTGAGCTGCATTGTTGTAGCTTTAGATATTGTTTCGCTATTTTTTTTAGCTTTTAGCTACAGATTGCTACATTTAGAGAAACAGCAGCTAAAAGCTAAAACTGTATAAATCACAACTTAAAGTTTAAATGAGAAAAACTGAAGCTAAAAGCTAAAATTATGTAAATCATAAATAATTGCTACAATTACGAAAAACAGCCACTAAAAGCTAATTGTTGTCATTATTAATGGTTCCATGAAGTTTAGCTTTTGACTCTAGTTTTGCGATAAGTACCATTTAGCTATAATTTAGCTTTAAGATATGTTTTAGCTTTTGGCTGCTGTTTAACTGTAGCAGCTATTTACAATATACCTAATTTAAGGTTTTAGCTTCAGTTTTTCTAACTTAACTTTAAGTTATGATTTCTACAGTTTTAGCTTTTAGCTGCTGTTTCTCTAAATGTAGCCTAGCAGCTATTTATGATTTAGGCTACCTCATGTTAGCTTTTAGCTTCAGTTTTTCTAGTTTAGCTTTATTTGTTTTAGCTTTAAGCTGCTGTTTCTCTAATGATTTAGGGTTTACTTAATTTTAGTTTTTAGCTTCAGTTTTTCTAATTTAGCTTCATTTGTTTTAGCTTTAAGCTGCTGTTTCTCTAATGGTTTAGGGTTTACTTAATTTTAGTTTTTAGCTTCAGTTTTTTTTTTTTTTTTTTTTTGCTTTAAGGTAAGATTTATATACCGGGTAGCTTTAGCTTTTAGCTGCTGTTTCTCTTAGGGTTTACCTAATTTTAGCTTCATTTTTTAAATTTTAGTTTAAAGATTTATGACATTTAGCTTTTAGCTGCTGTTATGCTGATTTAACTCCTGCTCTGCTCGTCATCCAGCTCTCACTCTGTGTTTTCAGAGAAATCTTTCCGTTTCTTCCAGTTATTTGCTGGTTCGGGACTCTGCAGGACCCAGTCAGTGGTTCTGGTTTGTGGCTCAGAGCAGACATTTGACTGCACGTGCACACTTCAGCTGCAGGAATGTGGAGTCATCAGCGAGCAGAGCCAGACTGCAAGATGTTGAGCTGATTAGTGAGAGTAGTGAGGCGGAGCTGTCCACGCGTCCCGGTGCTGAAACCACCGGCGAAAACCAGCGCGAGCACGTGCCGTGAAAACATGAAACCTGTCACACCATTGGGGAAAAGAGATTATTCTGAGTTACAGCGGAGCAGGTGCCAGTAAAACCATGACACAGCAGGTGGAGGGAACCAGGCCGTGATGATGGAGTCGGAACCGGGGGGGGGGGTACTCACACATAAGCGTGGTAGATGAACGCCCAGCCCCGCGGTCTCTCCAGCGCGTTGTAGAGGAAATTCTGGAGCTTCCGGTAGCTGGCATTCTTCTTCGACGGTCTGGGTCTCCCGCAGGAGATGCTGGACCTGGGTCGGCTGAGGATGCTGCCCCGCTTGGAGCTCTCCGAGCCCGCAATGAGCAGCGCCCCGTCCCTGGTGGATTCGGGAGCGCCCGGGTCCAAGCCGACGAACCCGACTTTGTGCTTCTTCTCCCCGGCTGGAGTTGGGTAACCCCCCCCGTTGAGAGATTTCTGCACCATTCTACAGTGGAGGCGGTTCTGAAGAGGACTTGGCCGTGCCCTTGCCGCGGGGATGCATCACCGGTGCGGGTGTGTGTGCGCGCGTGTGTGTGTGCGCGTTGAAAAAAAAAACCCCGTTGCAACAACCACGCGAAAATGCACAGTGTGTCCTGTCTGCTCGTCCCCTTCCTGCATCTGACAGGCACAGCAGGGAGGGATGCAAATGAGTCTTACACTTTCATCCCTTTGGATATCAGCAAGTTGGAGGCAACCTGCACAAATATATTAAAATATATAAAATCACATCCTCAGGGTTCTGAAAAGCTGCAGTTTCTGGTCTGATTGATGCAGCTGCAGAGTTCTGCAGAAACAATTATAATTAGTAGAAAAAAAAATCTGCATTTTTTGCAAAAGTCTACATGAAAGATGAGGTTTGATTGACTTTACTGAGGTTTGCTGGAAAAAAATGTGAAAGTTAGATGAATAATAGATAAACTTTCAATGTTAGTTGCACATTTTATAGAAGAGACAGCAGGATGAACAGAAAAGGCAGGAAATAAAAATAAAAGAATCAAAAAGGACCTACAATCAGACAAAGAGGATGTATAAAAGACAGAAAAAATTATGGAGACCAAAAGGATGCATCAACATCCATTTTTGTTCTGTGCTTTTGTACAGTCTCCTTGAGTGTGTTGAAAGATCCTAACAAATAAAATGTTTTATGATGATTAATAACACAAATTATAAAAAATAAAATAAAAGACAAAATTATGCATTAAAAAGACTAGAGACATGAAAAGGCTAAAATGTGTAAAAGTATCATAAAAGTATCATAAAATATGACAAAGAGGATGGAAATACCATGCAAACAGGCTAAAAAGACAAAAACACACATTACCAGAGAAAAATAATGCATAAAAAAATTTAAAAAATGCACAAAGAAAATTAAAAAGACAAAAAAAAAGCATAGGAAGACAAAGAGAAATAAAGAGACAAGGACATTTTAATAGGCAAAAAGAATGAATAAGGAGCCATAAAAAGACGAATTAAAATAAAGTATAAAATTACCAGAAAGCATGACGAGACACAAATGGAGCAAAAATGCTGAATCACTTTTCAACGAGCACAGATGTTTGGAAGATCAAAGCATTTCAATGAGACAAAAAAAAGTTTTACATTTCAAAAAGTTTAAAACCGACAACAAACAAAAGTTACAGCTGTAATGATTCCAACATTCTGATCTTGGCTGAATAAACAAAAAGTTTGCAGAAGTAGTTTGAATAAATAAATAAAAAGCACAGAAGTAACTATGAACTGAAAAACAAATAAAAATTCACACACTTATCAGTGAGCTGGGGGGGGGGGGTGCATGTGTGTTCCAGATAATCTCTCTGCACTCAGCTCCAACCCCAGAGACGCTACAATGGGAGCTTTTATTCCGATGCATGTTTATACAATATTCATAGGTGCAGCTTCTCCAGTCAGAGGAATGGAAGTCAAAACCCGTCAAGATGATTTTCAGCTTGCTCTCAACAGCAAACAGCAATAAATATCAGCTCAATGCTAAAGAAAAAGCTGGTTTTCTATCCTACAGCTGCTTCCTGTATGGAACAGTGAAATTGATGCAAACCGAGAGGAAAACAGATTTTCTGGAACGTGTAAAGCAGAATGTAGAGATGAAATCTGATGATGGCATCAGCTGATCGAATGACGATCTGTGAGTAAGAGCATCGAAACAAGAAAACAGCCTCACGTTTGAAGTCCAGCAGCACAGTTTCCTGGTAGGATCTGAGCAGGGGTGTGATCATCTTGAGCCCATTTCCTTTTCAAGTTAAGCTGCAAATGCATTGGTTTAAAGGGATAGTTCAGATCTTTGAAAGTGAGGTTTGAACAGCCTCAGATGGGAAAAACGAGTTTAATTCTGATGGAACTGACGAGCAAAGGGCTAGTCTGAGCGGATACACTCCTATAATTAATTACATCTCAAACATTTCAAAGCAGTTCATGAGAACACTATTTTACAAATCTTTACACCACAATCAGTTTATGGCAAGACATTGTAATTACTATATTGTTGCTAAAAGTATAACAGACTCGTGCTGTTTAAACATAAATAATCATGTAATGCAAAACTGGTGGCCATCTAAAGGTTCATATCACAGCTTTTGCAGGAAATGCTATGAAGCGTTAGTGGTTTTAAAGGGATCATCTGGTCATTTCTGAGGTCAAGTTTTGTTAAATAGTTATCAATATGAATCAGGACATCAGTCAAGGAACACGGAGTATGGAGAGCAGGGTATTCAGGCTGGGCTAATGGCTAGGTGCACCATATTTTTTACCGTACAAGTCACACCTTTTTACATAAGTTTGCAAGTCCTGCAACTTTTACACCGAAGCGACTAGTATACATTTTTCCCCAATATTTATAATTCAACTTTTGGTTGAGATCTGACGATTTCATTCATTCTGACATGAAAAATATTAAACACTACCGTTTTCAGCTGCTAGAAGGCCCTCAAGCTTTATGGCAAGTCAAGTGTCTCATTAATAGGAAAAAGTGGCTATTAATGAGTCATTTGGCTTGCCATACCAAGCCACCTTTGTCTTGCTCCAGAACTCAGATTTAGATATTCTTTATCGTCGTTCGCACCATATGTGGTACATGTGGTGGAACAAAATTGTATATACAGGGTCCCAGTTACATCCAACAATGAAATGCTAAAGAAAAACAGTAATAAGATCTAAGATATGAAGATCAAACAAACTAAAAATACACTAAGCACTAATAGCATAAAAACAATACGCCGAACAGCAGCACAAATAATTGTTTTCAAGTGTTATTCTGGTTAAATTATTGTTAAAAGTCCTCCCGTGCACGCTCCCGCCATTTTGGCAGCCAATCGATTTCTGGTACACCGACCCATGTTTTCGGGTTGTCAGCGGTGACGCATAATAGATGTGACTTATACAGCGAAGAGACTTATTTGTTTGTTTTTTTTCCACTTTATTAGACATTTTTGGACTGATGCAACTTATTACGGTGGTGTGACATGTATGACAGAAAATACGGTAATTAGCCATTAGGGCTTTTTGTTTTTCAGGCCATTATATAACTTTTTCAAAACCTACATACTGATGTGATAAACACTTCATTAGCTAATGTTAAACTTCTGCACCTTTGTATGAGACTGTTTAGTTTGTTGCCATTTTCTCCGCCGAACATCAGTGTTCATACGCTGGAACACTGTGTTCTGAGCACAGACCCACTGAGACAGACCGTGGACCTGCTGAAGGTGCGGAGGCTGTGAGTGCATTTTGTTGGACTGATCCGGAGTCAGTTTAAAAAGTTGATCAACTTCTGGTGGATCGATTCACTTGCAGCCTCTGCATGGTCAACAGAGACGCTCCGCACGCATGTCTACATAGAAACACAGAAGCTGTTCTGCTGATAAAACGGCAACAAACTAAAACAGTGTCATGTAAAAATGTAGATTTATATTAGATAATGTGGCATTTTTCACACAGATAAGTCATTTATTTTAGAAAGAGTAGTTTCATAAGCCTGAAATTATATTAAAAAAAGACCCTTGTTTGGCTTTTTGCCCTTTTCTTCACACTTCATGCTTTACGACACGGCTGATAAAATATTAAGTATTAATAACTAGTGGACTGAACAAAACTTCAGAAAATGACCAGACTATCCCTTTAAAGTGGCAGCAAACTGCTTTAGTCTTGGTGCTGTTAGTCAATCCAGTCAGAATTATTCTCTTTTTCTTCAAGCTGAGTTCAAAAGAGTTATCTGCAACAGGTAAGATATTGTCATTCATAACCTTTCCATAGGTTTCCACTTTAAATAATCTGGACTCTTCATTTAAGGAAAGCAAATTAGGGGCAGGACAAAACTGTTAGTAAAACAATGAATACATAAACGTTCAGGGGTGGAACAATCCAGAACTCACTAAAAACCCATAATATCAGGAACATTTTATTCACTAACATGTTAAGATTCAATTTACACAGAAAACTTTAGAAAGATAAAAAAAAAAAAAAGTTCTTTGTACAGTTATTTTCAAGCAACATAAAACTTCAGCTAAAGATATGTACAACAGAGACATTAGAAAAACGCAAACGAATGGGTGACGTGTGTGTCCAGCTACACCAACACGCTGCAGCCTGATCTGAACTGGTTAAAACACACAGATGACCAGTTTAATATAACTTATGTTGTAACGAACGTCTACTTTTTCACTGCTGGGGTTCAACGCAGAGCTGGCATTAGAAATAAATCAAATGATGATTTGTGCTACAAATGTAAAATGGGACCCTTCCAGCATGATTATTTGAAACCAGACTGCTTTCAGATAAAAAGAAAGGAAATAAAGAATGGAGACACGTTTGCTCGTGAAATTCTGCTTAAAACAGAGACGGCATCTCTGAATGCACAGCCACACATGCAACATGACTTATATACTATATTATTTCAATAAAAATAATCCAGTATAATTTATAGCATTATTCTGCTGTAATACCTGCACATTCTTTTCTCTAATATCATTACACTTGTTATTTACAAGAAATTAAAGATCTGCAGTAAACTAACGTTACTGTGTTTCAGTCAAACAGTCCCTTTTGTTCTCATCCTAAAACTGATCACAGGACTTCTCGTTAACACTGAATGGACCAGTCGCTGTGCTTCTCTCAATCCTCACAGTAAACACATTTTTCAGGCAGCATAAAAGCCAATTTAAAGATCATATTTTAGTCAACACAAAGAAATCTTTCAACTAGCGCATTTAAATTAATATATTAACAATTTAACAATAATTCAATGCCTCAGCCTGTCGACATGGCTGCTTGTTGAGAAACTACAACCTTGTTTAGTTTGTTTTTAGCTACCATTTGCCATGATTCTCACTAGCTAGCTTTAGTTACTCCATCCCTCACATGCCCTGATGATTAATGCAACAGCTACCAACATATTCAAATACACTTAAATAAAAAAACACAAGCGGATACACCTAAAAAGGGCATGCCATTGGTCCTTTAAATACTATTCAATATGTAGGCTGGAATGCTTTTAGACCTTAATACCTGATACAGATTATGAAAGTAATAAAAAAACGTTCCTTCTGGACACAATAAATAACTATCCTTCATATGAGGCAGTGATACTAAACTTATAGTAATTGCACGGTAACCACATGCAATGGGCTGGTAAAAACACAAAATAAAATAAACAGCCCCCCCTTTGCCATCTTTTCATCAGTCCCTCAATCCCTACTTCCATCTTTCTGTCTATTTTTTGACTCTGCAAACATTCAGCCTCCCACTGTAACTCAAATAATCTACTTCACTTGTGGCCCAAACTCAGAGCCCTGGGGAACACCAGCCCGCGCAGCTACAGAATCAACACTTTTAAGTTTTGCAGTCCAAGGCAAAGTGTGGAACAGCAATATTTAAGACAGTCAGCTACAGGTAGTTTGGTTAATCCAGTTAATAAAAGAAGCTCGATTATGAGCATTAACACTGTGAACGTTGGTACGTGTGAATACTTTGCACCAGATGTTAAGTCACAAGTAACAGTACATGACTAGTTTAGGGCCTCTGGTTGCACGAGTTTTTCTGCAGCTCCTTGTTTTGTTGTCTGAACAGTCTTTTAAGCCCATCCTGAGGACCCTGGGTGACGTGATCCCTGTTGCAGATGAGAGGGTGGAGTGGAGCGAAGTTTGTTTTTCTACTGGCACCGTCCTTTAGAAGGGAAGTAATAAAAACTCAAGTCTTATAGTTTCTGTCATCCCCTTTTAACATCTTCCACTACTGCATTTTTGTTCCCTCTCCAAGATGGATACTCTGAAGTAGTTTTAGAGATCACCATCTGAGGGCGGCAAGCACAACTTGAACAGCCTGTTCAAAAACAGCAGATAAAAAAAAAATTAGGATTCAGACTTGTTTATAATTATAGATAGTAAAAGAGTTAAAAGTAATTACTGATGGCATGGACAGAGCTAACTGTAAAGATTTCATACCTTGGAGCTGATGGAGGCATCTGGTCCATTACCTTGAGATTTTTAGCAGAGAGTTCAACTCTTGCACCCTGGTAGAAGAAAATAATTAAGCATAAAAGATCCAGAATGATCATTTAATTAATAATACAACCTAAATTAAAAGGTAACCTTTTAAAGGTTAACCATCCCAAAAGTTATGTTTATGATGTGTGTATTTGAAAATATAACAAATACATGTACATGCAACACCTACACTATTTTTTACCATTTTGTAGGGAGTGACTGAATATTTAATTATTGGATTAAAAGAACACGATTCTGTTATAAACAAATGAAAACAACTAGAGAAATAGTATTTTTTTGAGAAAATGCAAAAAAAACCCACGGAGCGTTAAATGACTTTGCAGAAATTTGCTGAATAAGCTGAGACCGAGTTGTCAAAGCTAAGAGAAGCACAACACAAGCTACAAGCTAAAAATAGCAAAAGACTAGCAGAACAGTAGCTACAAAATTAAAAGTAATAAAACAAAACAAAAGTACAGCAAGCTAATTTCAAAGAAAACATTTTGAGGACATTGAAAAGATCAGAACGGAAAATATTCCTAAATCAAGTTTAACCATTTGAAAAGTCTAAAAGTGACAAAAATTAAAAGTCAGAGCACCTTTCCTCTGAATGAACTGAGCAGCTTGATATATGATTTACTAAAATAGCTCAAAGTATGAAAGGAAGTAGCTTCATTGCAAAAATGTTTGAAAAATAAAATAATTGGCATTACCGTGTTTTTTGGCCTATAAGTCGCAGTTTTTTGCATAATTTGCATGCCCTGCGACTCAATACACCGAAGCGACTTATTTACTGGTGTGTTTTCCCCCCCATATTTATAAACCAATTTTTGGTGGCGATATGATCTTTTTCATTCATTCTGACTGAAAATATTGAACACTACCATTTTCAGTTGCTAGATGGCACTCGAGTAATATGGCATGCCATTGTGTCATGTAATAGTGACTATTAATGACACAGTGGGCTTGATTATTGTCTGTCACCTACGTCCAGCTCCAGGATCATGCCTGGAGCAACCGTCAAACCAGCTTCATTTCACTGCGCCACCCGGCGAAATGCAGCTGATTTGACCATTGAAGTGCATTTATTAAGTAAAAGTTCAACTGAGACACACCTTTATTATAAGGTTGAGCAAACAAATTATTGTTTTTAGGTGGTTATCTTGTTAAATTCTTGTTAAAGTCCTCCTGTGCACGCTCCAGTGGCCGCCATTTGGCAGCCAATTAATTTGTGGCACAACACCGGCCCACATTTCCAGGTTGTCAACGGTGACTAGTAACAAACGCGATGTGTCAGCGGTGACGTATAACAGATGCGACTAATACGGCGGTGTGACGTGTATGGCAGAAAATACGGTATATGCAAGAAAGGCTAAATTTTTTTCTTTAAAAATAACATCTATATTTAACATTTAATGTATTTTCTTACTCAGACTTAAAAAAGATGTAAAACGGCTCCCTCGGGAGCAGTATTGGTAATCTGAAAATCTCCCTGTGTCTGCATTTTACCTGTTTCCTCATTATGTCCAAGGTCTGCATGATGCAGCGTGGCAGGAGGCCGTGGTTCCGGCCCAGGATCGTTGCCTGCTCCAGTGTCACACTCAGGGTGCACCTGCAACGAACAAAGGGGACAGATTTTAGACAGGTCCTCTGAAGTAAAGACACTGATGGGGTTCTCTCCATAAGCAGGACACTTCACAGCTTAAATAGATTCAGACCGAGCGGTCCAGAGAGCCAGGCTGACCTCTGCATGCCCGTGCCGCACATGGAGATGTGGCAGGCTCCCAGGCGGTTACACAGTTCAGAGGACACACAAAGCATGCCGACACCTGACGGGTGGCCCTGGGCACCTGGACGCACATTCATATAGGACTGCATGAGTCGACAGAGGTCATCCAGGGTGTTCAGGGGCCGCAGAAGCTGTTAGAGAGGGGACAAAGTGGAAAATGGACAAGTTCAGAAATTAAATGGACTTCTAACAAGATGATTTTATAATATATCTCATAAAGAGCTATCTTAGCAAGTCATTTACAAACTACTACTGAATGTTAAAATTAGTTTCTATCCACTGTTTACCAATTCTGCAAGACATATTGTACAAGATGAAATAATTAGATAAATGACAGCAGGATTAATTCAGGCTAAATTAAAACAACAAAAACATTAAGTGACTTGTAAGAGGAAATCAGACGAATATATTAAAATCTAATAATCAAATCTAACAGGTCTTACTTTACACTGACACTATAATCTACCAGTTTTTACATCAACTAGAGTCAGTTTGGGACACTAAAGTCAGGTTGAAATTAAGTCAGTTTGTAATGTTGATGTGCTGAGGTTAGTCGGAGTTAATCGGGGAGTCTTGGCAAGCTAGTGGGGGTTTCCACAGGGCAGGGTGTCAAACCAGTTCATCTTACTTTTGAAATGCTTGGTTGAAGGTCTCTAACTTCTAGGCCCAGTATCTGTGCTTAGCATTTATATTCAGTCACAACATTACATAAAAATGACTTGTATTGCTGAGCAAGATATACAAAGTGTGATCAAAACAATAATAATAATCTAAGAAGTTAAAAAAGATCAATACATCTGTGAATATTTACCTGGTCTATCTTCATGGCTGTGGAGTTCGAGTCTGTGGGAAGATTAGACTTCTCCAAATAGAATGCCCTGTAGTGAAAAAGTATTTGCATTTCATGTTTTTGACTTTATTCACTTTAGAAAATGGATACATTTTTGTTGTATAATTAATTTTCTATAAGAGTCAAGCCAAACAGCCTCTAATGTACACCTCTTTAAAAATACGTATCTGCTGCAGGTCATACTTCATCAGTTACTGATGCTAAACGAATGAGTTGTGATCTGAGAATTATTGCACATACAATCTATTTCAACTCAATCTGCTGGCTTCCTTAGATCGATAATTTTTACTAATTGGCTTTTATATAATGTACGTGAATGTTTTTGTACAGTACAGTGCCCTGAGACGACTCCTGTTGTGACTTGGTGCTATATAAATAAACTGAATTGAATTTAAACTGAATTATTAAATTGAATCATAAATTAAGGCCATACATAATGGGAATAAAATCATAATACAGAAAACAAAGTTGATTTAAACACATGTATATTTAAAAACAGTCACGGGAAGGAGTAGGTACACTCTTATTTCTAAGGTTTATTGTACTCTAAAATAATAAATAATCTTATCCTTACCAGCTCTTTAAGTTTGGTTGAATAACCTGATGCATGAGTATTTAAATTGACATCTTTCGAGGCTTTTTTGTTTATATTTGTGGGTACGCTTGAGATTATAATCTTGTTGAATGTACAAATTTATGCCAAGAATCAGCTAAAACATTCATAATTGACTGAAATAATTTGATTTACAGAGGAGGTCATATTCAACTCAATGACTACGAGATGCTCTAAAACAAGCCCGGATCATTACCCCTCCACCCCTGTGCTTCACGGTTGGTATATGGAGGGGACTACGTTTGGTTTTCAGCTGTTTTGTAAAACATGTTCGCAAAATTGGTCTAGTCTTTCAAAAGTACACTGAAAAGTACACTTCAATTGTAATCCCAAGTTCTTTTCAGGGAAAACATTTTCTTTTCTGACAACGCTCCCAAATAAGCCGCGTTTGTTCAATGTTTTTCTGTTCTGGTGTTAAAGTAGCATGTAACATGCTGACTGAGGTGGGAGAGCTTTCTGAGCATCCTATAATCTAACCTCAGGGTGACGTCCTTTACTGAGACGTTTAGCACATCTGAAAATCTTGAACGTACAGTAGTCCCTCGATACTTTGCAATTCGTCTTTTGCAGACTCACTCTTTCATGAGTTTTCAACATGAGATTGTACACGACGCATGACTGGTGATGGAGAAAGACGGGCAGCAATCCTCTCCCCATCCTTTCTCTTTCTGAGGCTGTCTGTCACAGCAGAGGTGTTGGGAAAAGACTGACATCCCCCCCCCCCCTTTTCTCTTTCACTGCTGTGACAGACAGCCTCAGAAAGAGAAAGGAGGGGGCAGGGGAGCAGGGATGAAAAGATCAAATGAACAAATGCAGAACATTGAAGAAAATGCTTAGGTTGAAAAATAAGAGTGAATCAGTTTCGAGAGAGAGTGGCTGAGCGCGGCTCACTCAGATATAAGCTAAACCGTCACCCCCACTCCTTCCTTTCTGTTTCTGAGGCTGCCTGCCACAGCAGAGAAAGAGAAAGTAGGGGGTGGCTTTGGGGTCTGTCCTTCCCCATTGTGTCCCAGAGTTCCACAACAGGCAGGCGCGCAACAGACAGCCTCAAAAAAAGAAAGTAGGGGTGGGGGTGAGTCTGTCTTATACCTGAGTGAGCCGCACGAGCAGCATGGGTTGTTTATTTAAAATAATCAAGCACGACCCGAACAGAGCCTTTAGTCCCCCTCGGCAATCACTGACCACCGGGCAATGTCACGGTGCTCCCGATGACCAGTCCGCCCCTGGGGCTCAGTACCCGTAGCATCAGTCAGTCTGCTCTCTGTTGCTGTGCTCTTTTAGGGCGTTTAGAGAGTTTAGAACATTGCAAAAGTGTGGGAATAATTTATAAAGCCTTAAAATATATAAAATAAATATAATGTTCCTACTTAGCAGATTTTCATCCATAGTGGGGGTGTCTGGAATGTAACCCCTGCGTTAAGTGACGGACTACTGTAGTTCGTTCAAAACTCACTGTCCTCTTTATAGAATGAGGATCTGCTCTTACACCAGCGCTATCTGATTAGCAGCATCTGGCTGCTACTTCCTTTTCTAATTTACATGCCAAGTGTAAGGGTGAGTTTAGTTTGTGAAATGAACTCCGGTGATTTCATTTATGTGTTGTACACTGAGAGGTGATATTTACATATTTATCATAGCTGTTAAGAACCAGATGATTTGAAACTAATTCTTTGAACAGAAAACTTTACACAGAAGATGACGTCTTTGATTTTTCTGACTGCATTTGAAATAAAATGTTACTTAAAAATAAACTAAAACATGATCACCTTTCATATCAAAGTTTAATAAAATACCATATATCAAGTGTGTTAAAACGCAAACTAAATATTGAGACTTAATCAGTCTATGTTGCTTTTTTGGTAGAACTGAAAATTTAGTGATGACAAAGGACGAATGATAAATGGTCTGACCGTGAAAAATTTCAAGTCTTTCAACATAAATTAAAAATGTAATGCAGACTGCTGTGTTTTTGGTCGGTTACGCAGCTCACTAAAGTGTTTTTTTGAAGTGAAATATTTACAGAGTGCTGGTGAAGCCTCTGAGGAGCTGCGATGCAGTGAAGCACAAAGTACCTGAGTCTGCGGTAGTAAGCCTTCACCCTCTCTAGCGATACAGCGTTGATGCGCTGCTGGAACTCCTCCATGTCCGTATAGTCCTGTTGGGACACTCCTTCTGGACGCTCCAGAGCTGGAACATAAAAGTGTGGAGGGATTTTTTTTCAACATAGAAGGGAGTGCATCTATTAAAACACCCCACTAATTTCCACAACCTTTTGCTCATTAAACTTGATCTTTGCGGTTTACGCTTACATAAATATCTTGTTACTGAATTAACCTTTGAGTTCAGACCCTTCGTTTTAAAAACACAATAAATGTAAAGAATTAGCCTGGATATCCTCACTCTGCAATCTGCAGTACCACAATGAACTTTCTTTCTGCAGTCTAACAAGGTTGAGTCAGGTCCTCTGGACGGGTTCTCCTTTGTTGAAACATTTCGTCTTTTACCCAAGACATTTCTGTCTGAGAAGCTGCAACAAACCGTCCTGTAAGTCAGTAACGGCAGAACCTTCTAATAGTGGATCAACCAGTTTGCTGGTGGCAGTCAAAACTAGTTGTTCACATAATAAAGACGGATCATCAGTCTAACGACCAATCGTTAGTGCCCTGATGGCCGCTTGCTAAACAGGCTATCGGGGAGACTGAGGTCCAGTGTTTTTTCAATGTTTATTGGGGGTAATAAACAAAAAAATAGCACGTTTACATGAAATGACATGAATGTAGTTTCTATGGTGGTCCTAATGTGCAAATGAACAACATTCGAAAAACCGGAATTACATTTGAAAAAAGTAATTACATTAGAAAAAACAGAATTACATTTGAAAAAAACGGAATCACATTTGAAAAATAAAGTTAATAAATAATAATAATAATAACAATAATATTAATAAATAATAAGTTAATAAAGTTTAAAAAAAACTTCCCGTTTGGCTTAATGCAAGTCCATTTTTTCAAATGTGATTCCGTTTTTTCTAATACAATTCCAGCCACTTCCGCTTTGACTTAATGTAATTCTGTTTTTTCAAATGTAATCCAATTTTTAAAAATGTGATTCTGTTTTTTCAAATGTAATTCTGTTTTTTTCAAATGTGATTCTGTTTTTTCAAATGTAATTCTGTTTTTTCAAATGTAATTCTGTTTTTTCAAATGTGATTCTGTTTTTTCAAATGTGATTCAGGCCACTTCCGCTTTGGCTTAGTGCAATTCAGTTTTTTCTAATGTGATTCCATTTATAAAATTTAATTTAATTTTTTTAAATGTTCATTTACACCTTGGGGTCACTGTAAGTTTCCATGTCAGTGGGGTTGCCAGATAAGAAATGATGAAGTATAGTTCTGTCGCTTTAAAATGACAGTATTTTGACCTAAACTGTCATATGTGCTGAATGGGCATGTTGTAAAATGAGGTGTGTGTTTTGTTTGTTGAACGTGTACACAGAAAAGGAGAAGGTAAAAAAATTTTTTAAATTTATCTGGCAACCTTGACAGGCTCCGCTGCATTAATCATGCATGCAGTGTCTGCATGATCACAGTTACATCAAAACTGGTGCATACGTCATTGACGTCTCTTTGGACCCTGGATTTGATCGTTTTTGCTCCTACGTGTTGAAAAAATGGTGAGTAGCACAAAAATCATTCTGCTCTCTGCCATTTATTGTACCGGCAACTGTTCTTAGTGCAGAAAAACTTTTGACTGGAGCCGCCATTAGTTTTCCATGTGCAACTTCACACTTGTGAGCATTTGACACCTCCATGTGGCGGGGGTGGTGTCCCCCCTGAAAATCACCACAACTTTGCTTGCAGCTCCTCAGACTGAAAAAGTATTTTGAATAAAAATTAAAATGTTTCAACAAATAAGAACCCGTCCTCCCTGGATTATTAACATTAGGACATTTCTTTCTACAGGTGGGTAGCTTTACCAGTAGGTGGCGATGTTCCTCCACAGAGCTCTGCAACTCTAAAACTCTAAGCTGTGTTTGACTCTGATGTGAGAACAATATGAGCCATTTCATTGAATTAGAGTTCCAGTTAGCACTTATGTATGGAAAATGAATGGCTATTTGGCAGTCTGGCAAGAAGCATAATGCTCTCAGAATGATCCTGATGGAGAACTAACAGGAACAAAAGAAAGTGCAAAGGTGGGAGAGTCCAATAAAAGGCTTCAGCCTAACCTAATAAAAGCACCTAGAGCTATCAGCAGATGTACTTCTTGTGCATCAGGTTGTAAGAATGCATGACACAATAAGTGTTTTTAAAGGCGTCAAATCTTTGTGCCTAATATATTCGATTGATTTAGCAATTCAGATGCATTTCAGCTAAATAGCCTACATTATTTTTTGTCAAAAACAATGTTAATACTCAGAGAAAGTCTAAAAATGAATCGCTTTGGTCCTGAAACTGAATGATTTTACAGAGTATAGAAAAACATAATCCAGCTGCATATGGTGTTGATATTTCCAGTATCAGTCCACTCAGTCTTACCTCTGGTGAAGAGGACCGTCTGGATCTTGAGGCTGCCTCCATTCTGCAGCCGACTGGGCAGCTCACTGAAGTGACAGCTGTCCAGGTACATGGTGACCTTCAGCGCATGTCGGCTGCCCTCCACCTGGTAACATACAGGTGTGTCTGTAACGCAGGGACAGCAGAAGAGTTGAACATGGGAGATCTGAATCCCTGGATGAAAATGTCTTCTACACAGCTACACTCAGTGTAGACGAACGTGTCTGGCAGTAAACTGTGTTTGAGTTGTTTGTACCACTTTTAATCTGTTTTTTTTTTTTACTTTGATCTCCAATAAAAGCTCTATGTTAAATTAACATCAGCTTCTTTTTTGTTTTACATTGTTACATGTGTACATTTTGTGAAAATTTATCAGGTGATGAACAAAGGTTGATTTCTAGTTTCATGGTGTGAGACTTTTAACAGATCATGGTCTTGAAACTGTTCTTTGTATCTCGCTTCAAAGGAGCAAAATGCTAAAGGTTTTTTTTTAGATGTTGTCTTCTTTTCTTTACTAACTTGAAGTCTTGTCTTTATATCTTACCATTTAAGGAACATGTGTTTAAGCCACTTTAATGCTGATTCATTCAAGCATAAAAGGGCAAGATATATCAGTTTTGTGTTTTCACATAGGATACAACTAAATAAACTTTAAATTTTATCATCAGCTGCTTTGTTACTATGAGCATGCCACTATAACACAATTTGATCCAAGTTATTGCATATCTCCCACTATTTTTCATACCAGAGCTTTAAACTAAGATCATCTCATGCAGAGCAGTGATGAAGTTGTAGCTGTTTTGGTCAAACTTTGTAAACAACGTTATGCGATCTCTCATGTGATGCTGTGACATCTTGCATGAGCATTATCACCTTTGGTATCAGGTGATCCAAACGTTGGCAATGACAATACTCCCACCCGATCCAAAAATAAATAAATAATCAAGAAAGAGATTTTGAGACTGGAGAAATATTGCTTAAAAGATTACAAGAAAGTCTGGTTTCTTAAAAAACAATTACAAAGAACTCAGCTGGACTAAAACTTCTGCACATTACTGAATAATATTCCAGAGTTTTGTCGATAGATTTGCTGTAGATGGTAATTTTTTTCTTCTATACCCTATAAATATTTATATTTAGTCTTTAATGCATGACTTTCATCTACGTATCCCTTAGCACCTAAAACAAAAGTTGTATGAAAAAATGATCTTAATATACAGAATTTAATTATACAAGAACATGAAATAACAGAGCAATATGAAGTCACCTTGTGCTGATTCTCATCACATTTTATTACCAGTGACTGCTGACCAGTCCTGAGAAAATGGAAGCAATCACTTTTACCACCAGACCTTTGGGCTCAGTCGTAGAAAACTCATCAAGCCAGAATCTGCTGGTTGCTTCAGACTGAATGCACGCCCCTCACACTGTGTGGGGGTTACATGTTTGTACCAACGTCTCCCAGCTCACTGATGATGCTATTAGCAAATCAATACAGTCCAGTTTATTCTGACGCCACAGACCACCTACCTGCACTGCAGCAGTCTGAGCCGATCTGCAAACTTCAGCAGGGAAGCTTGTTCAAAAACAATTTCTACATAAACTTATTATAAATCATTGCAAATTACTCACTGCTAGAGAATATAACAAATTACAGCAACATGTTAGAGCACCGCTCTCTACATTTGTATACAACCTACTTTCTGCAGCTAAGCATAAATCTATAAAAGCGCATTTCTGCTTAATTCGCATCTTTGCCTGGTAAAAAAAAAAAGGAAGTGCCTGAAGTGCTTTTCCTTTGAGCATCAATCTTTGCTGACCACATTGAGGATGTTGAAAAGAGCACTGATGCAAGATGAAGCCATCTTTTGTGTCTGTTGGCTTTAAGACTTCCTGTAACCCGGGTACTTTCAATGAATACAAACACTGAAGGTTATTGAAATGCTAAATTTCACCAGAGTTTTAAAATGCATGTACTGTTTCTGAACATGCTAACAATGCCAAATTTAAACAAACTGGGTGCATTATCAGTTCAAACCACAATGGAACCCCACAATTCTTACTCAAAAATAAATATTTTGTCCTCAAGTCCAAATCAAAAGTAATGCAAACATTGAACACGTTTTACATTATTATACTTTTTTAATGCTTTATATCTAAGGGAGTTTCAACTACACATGTGCAAGTGTTACATGCGTTTCTGATCCATAAATTAAGTCCATCACACTCCGTCAGAAAGCATCATATTATCAGTGACACAAAAATAATGAAGATATAAAGAAGCTCCATGTTCTGCTCAGTTTAAAGACAAATTATGTAGCAGCACATTGTTGTTTTAACCCTTTGACAAAATTTAAAAAAAAAACTAACAGACTGGCACACTTTAAGTGATGTTTGTGTGTGTGTATGTGTGTGTTCATGTGTTTATTATCAAAATATCCCATGAACAACTACAGATTTCAATGAAACTTTCAGAAAGTAAAAGTGAATATATGTCTGATTACATTCTGAAGTCAATCCAAATCAAGATGGCCACCATTCAACACTAGTCAACATAAAACTGGTTACAACTCAAGTACATTTTACAGATACTTAAAATTAGTTATTGTAGTAGCTTGGTCTGTCACGATAAACAATAAATCAATTAATCACATGATAAAATGATCAACCTAATTTTCATTTATCGGCTTTATTGTTTCTTCATGTCTCTCTCTTTCTATTGAAGACACTCTTTTCTCTTTAAAATCCATTTTAACCATCCAAAACTGCATTTTTGGATCATTAAAAGCAGCTAAGCTGAGAAGCTAAGATACGAGCTAAGCTGACAGGCCGACCTCGTGAAAAAACGTCCGTCTTGTCAAAGCTCCAAAATTCACGGTTGAAACCTGTGCCTTCGTCTAAAAAGTTGTTTTTCTCTGCAAAAAGAAGCTGAAAACTTATTTATTGATTTTTTTTATTAAAAGCTTTGAGAACTGAAAAACAGGAACGAGAGACAGCCCGTGTCACATCAAGGGTCCTCCCTCCC
Source organism: Nematolebias whitei (assembly GCF_014905685.2). Taxonomy (NCBI): domain Eukaryota; kingdom Metazoa; phylum Chordata; class Actinopteri; order Cyprinodontiformes; family Rivulidae; genus Nematolebias; species Nematolebias whitei. Next base: position 41,576,328 of record NC_056508.1, on the reverse strand, counting down.
ATTTTTCTTAAAGAGACATGCTGCTCGCTCCCTCACTATCCATCCTTCCGTTCAAAAAGTCTTATACTGCCATCCGGTGGTCACAAAAAGGTACTACACACAAAAATTAAACAACATTTCTTCTTAAATTTGACAATAATTTCTAATTGTTGTCAAATTTCAAACAATATTACCTACCGTTTATCGCAATAATTTCTGAGACGATTAATCATCCAGCAAAATTTGTTATCGTGACAGGCCTAGTAGAAGCTGCATACTTTTGTTCTCAAGGTTTGACCAAAATGACTACAACTCTGTCATTCGTCAACATAAGATAAACGTAGTCTAAAACTCTGGCATAAAGGGTGGAGAGCGATACACGTTCCCTCAAGGAATTCTCAGCCTGTAATTATCAATAAGTTCCATACATCCGTAAAACAGAAGTTTATTTGAAGCTGGTCAAACCGTCCAGCTGCTCATTAGCTATGTGGTCTGAAAAGGCAATGCCGGGTCACTGATGATGGAGTCTCTTACTTGCAACTAGACACTCGTCCTCCAGCTGCTTGAATGACACAGTGACTTTGTCCAAGTCTAACAGGGCTGCCTTGGTGTCCTCCAGCATGGTCCGCTCCTCTTTCTGCCAGAAGACAAATTTTTAAAAAAGCGCTGAACTCACCAGGATGAGAGTTTTCAAAGTGCTGGAGACAGCTGCATAGCTAAAAAAGTCATAGTGACCCAAAGCTTGTGATTCAGGAAGTAAATAAAACTGAAAATGCAAAATATTTTGGTGGTGGTGTTCTTTTAACAAGTTTTATCATATTATATGAAGCTACGATCATATGCTTATGACATTAAATGAAATATTGTCTCACCAGATGTGGAGAGAGCGTGGACTGAAAGTGTAGCAAAACACCAATGACAGATGTTTGCTCCAGCCACTTGCGGCTGGTCTCCTTGCTGTCTTCTTGATACTCGCCAGCATTGTTAAACCTCGACCGCAAGGCCGTCAGCAGCTGCTCGGCCAACGTGCACAAGGCGCCCGTCGCTGCCTGGGAGAAAATCACGTCACGTCGCAGCTGCAGAGACGTGTCTGTTGTTGTGGGGAGGAAGGAGAGAGGGCCAGACATGATAATGTCAGAAATAAAAGAACTAAAGGAGTCCTGAAGGAGGTGTAAGCAACAATATGCAAATACTTTGCTGAGAGTGAAGATATGTGCAGAAGAAACAGGAATTCAACTGGACAAGGTGTCATTTCAGAACAAGCACACAGAAATTAATTAAAACACGTTTGCATTACAAAATAAAGCAGTTGTGATCTTTTACAAACATTAAATCATATTGAGCATCATTATGTGTCCTATTAAAAAATTTCATTTTCATATTGCTCTAAAAAAAATTAAAAACCCCACTCCCAGCAACTGTTTCTGACATTTGTAGTTTATTTTGAAAAGATAATAAAGTAGAAATTTTGGGCATGAGTGAGCTCAGCTTTACTGCCAGGATATGTGCATCCTTTGTCCATGTAGATTCATTTGACTTGAGAAAATCAATTAATAAAAAGCTAACAGAATTAGCAGCAGCACGTCTTTGTATGAAAACCTCTGTTTCATTAGAGGGTTTTGCAGCTGCAGAACTCTGCTTTAGTAAACTGTACTTTAACACAAGTTAAACAATGGGCATGAGCCATGCATGAATAAAGGACAAAATAAGTATGTTGTAAGAAACATAAATTGCTTCAAGTTGATCTTATTTTTGAAGCAGCAGCTGCTAGTAGGTGTTGGGGAGTGAGGGTGGACCAGGGGAGCAGGGCAGGAATGGGTTAAATATTCAAAGAAAAATCAAATAATCAACAGATTTGAAACGTTTTAAAAATTTATTTACTATAATTTCTGGACTATTGAGCGCACCTGAATATAAGCTATAAGCTAAATTTAAAAAGGAAATTAAAATTTTACATAAATAGGCTGCACTTGTGTATAAGCTGCAGGTGTTCATGTTGTAACATGAGCTATTTACACAGAATTTTTTTTTTTACTTTTAATTAAATACGTACCCGTAACACGCACAAATATAGTAAATGTTTTATTTTTCCTGAACAGTGCCTGTAACACAGCTAATTAAAAAAAAATACAGTAGTCTACCAGGAAAATGTTGGCTACGTACTGTAACCCCAGATTCTATGAGTATAAGCGTAGCCCTTTAAGGCTGTCGCTGATGGTTTATCCCGTTATGCGAAAGCATTACACTGAACAGTGCGATGCTTTGCGGGATAAACCATCAGCGACAGCCTTAAAGAGCGAAGCTTATACGAAATAGAACTCAAGTAATAACACCTTCCCTGTTTCCCAAGAGAGTACAGAGTGTCTCATTTGGTAATTTCATGGAAAATTAAAACTGACCATTAGTCACAGCCTCACCCTGGATATGAGCTGTTATCTGTTTTAGCACTGACCTGTGCACTTCAGCAGAGCCAGAAGAAGCTGGTTCTTTCCCTCTGTTAAGACACAAAGATAGTTAGAATAAATGATTGGTACTGTACGGTATGTGATCGTATGACAAGAGTATGTTCAACTCACCATCTACAAATCTTTGCAGACTTTCCACCAGGGTCTTGATTGAGTTGGGCAGGTTCCAAGGGTCCTCCTGGATGTTCTTGTAGATAACGTAACGACAGCGGGCAGTCCAGTCGTCTGTTTGACGGAACTCTGCAGAAAACCACAGTGTGTTTGTTCGAATGCCTGCTCCCCAACATTAGCGTAATGAGACACCTTACCATCTTGTAAGGAGCAAACTGAACCAAACGTGTACCTGGCTGGTTGTGGTCAGAGTAAAAGTGTCTGGTCTCCTCGCAGGCCTTGGTCATAACAGGTCCCTTGAGGAGTCCGTTAATTGATTCAACCTGTACAAAAACAGAACACATTCAGAATGACTGTCTGTAAACTCAAATGCTTTGTGCTTCAAGATTCTATATTTTAAACAATTCCTTTACTACTACAGTAGTCCCTCGTTTATCGTGGGTGTTAGGGACTACCCCCACCCGTGATAAGTGAAAAACCGTGAAGTAGGGGATACAGTAGTCCAAGTTCCAAGTTCACTTCAAGTTCAGTAAACTTTGTCATGACGTGCCAGGCTGCAATCACACATCACCTGTTACTCCCAATCTCTCTCCTTAAATAAACAATTTAAATTTAAATACTGTAACATTTTAAATAAACAATCCACGCAGCATGGATTGTTTATTTAAAATGTTACAGTATTTAAATTTAAATTGTAGAGAAGAGAAGTGCAGCAGGACATCAAAGGGATGTCACACAGCTTCAGCTCTGCAGCACGGAGCAGAAATGTACTTCTTGATCAATTACACTGAAACAACTGAACATAGAAGTTCTAATATAATTAAAAATAACTTCTAACACTTTTCTATTTTGTGATTATGATGATTTTCCATGTGGTCCTGTGATGGGCTTGCGACCCGTCCAGGGTGTGCCCCGCCCCTCGCACAATGATTGCTGAACATGGGCACCGGCGACACACGTGACCCAAAATGGAAGAAGCGGGTAAAAGATAACGGATGGATGGATTATGACGATTTTACGATGCGACACACAGTACTTTGAATTTTAAGTTGGAAGACAAAAATCGATCGGTACATCTGGACAGCAAAGGGTTAAAAGCTGCAACAGGACAAATGTGTGTGTGGCAGAGAAGGAGATCAGCTGATCAGCTGCAGGAGGAAGCTTTCCCTTCCACTTGTGGGCTACACACATGGTGCAAAATCATTTAAAATTATTTATTTTAAATAAACAACCTATGCTCGTCCATCAACCAGCCAATTGTGTCATGTCCAATAAGGGTGCACCGATAAACCGGCCAGCTGACTTATCGGTCCCGATTTCCTTAATTTGGGGAAATCGGCCGATACCTACATGAGAAACCGATATTACAGATTCTTTTAGTTTTAACATCAGTTGTCTGAACTTCATTTATATTTCAGAGCACTACCTCATGGCCAGTTAAAACAACTGTATTGTTTCTAGGATCTTGTTCAAGGGTATGCTTTTCAATAAAATAATATTGGAAAATTGAAGGTGCATCAATTTTCCAACACCCGACAGTGTCACTTATAAAAGAAAATTGGTATAGGCCAAAATTGGAATCGGCAGGCCAAACTTTTTAGAAATCGGTGATTGGCCATAAAACTGCAATTGGTGCACCCCTACCAATCTTACTTTGAAAAACTGCGATATAGCAAATTTCTAATCCATTCACATACAGACATACAGTAGCTCTGCTTCAGGCAAAGCTCTTTCAACACGAACACTCATCTTTGCAGACCCCTTAGCCACAGTTTACATGTAAAGAATCAGAGCAGCCAAACTGGGTGCACTTTTTACTGCCAAGAGGAGATCAAAAGGTAGATGGATGTTTTTAAGTATGTCAATGTATCAGTGAAAAGCCCTTGGGTATAGAGGAAGGGGGCTGGGGGTTATGCTTGGGTAGGTAGGTTAAAAGTCCCTCAACATAGGACATCTAGCCACATGAAGTAACTCATCCCACTTGACTGGTAATTATTGTATTAATCTGTTCCTAAGGGTTAACGTTGACACGCGTGTTTCTTGTTTCCTCATCCTTTGGTTTTAGCCTTGGGCTAACATTGGGGATTAGTGAAGCACAGCTGAAAGTCAACTTCTACGAAGGACTGAAGCTGCCAAAATTAGGACTAAATATAACACTCCCTTTCTTGTTGTTGTTGTTTATTAGTTTGGTTTTATTTTGTGTATTTTGAGCTCAAGTTCTTATGTTTATGACTAACTTTTTATGTATCATTTCCTTCTTTTATTTTCTTTCCACTTTCTGTTACCTTCATATTTATTTCTGCTTCCTCTTTTCCATGACTGTTTTACTTTACCATATGTATTACATATTTATTATAAAGTGATGTGCTGTCATTGTTTGCTTACACACAATGACGAATAAATTAGCTCTCTGCATTTAACCCATCACACGTGAGCTACACCTGGGTGGAGCAGTGGGCAGCTATGTAAGCACCCGGGGAGCAGTTAGGGATTAGGCGTCTTGCTTAAGGACACCATGACATGTGGGCATGGCAGGGAGTTCAACCTGCAACTTTCTAGGTGCTACTGCAAGTAGCATTGTTAGCCACTTTAGTACTAGCAGCTAGCTTAATTTGCAGAAGGAGCAATAGACTAAAAGCACTAATAGACGAAGAGACATGGTTCTCAAACTGTGGTAAAAGTATCACTGATGTTATTCAGAAACACTTTACTGGTCTCAAAGAAAATTTGGCATAAAGTATTTAGTTAAAGAAGCTAATTATCACCATAATCTGAACATTTAGGTAAAGCTTAAAAGTAGTACTATAATACCCAAACAGATGGGTAGTTAAAGCAAATTAAAACTATTCTGTGCTGACAAATATTTTGACAACCTCAGTGGAAACTTGGGTGGACAATGATTAACCAGAGAGCTAATGGCTAATTAAGATTCTCTAGGACCCTCTAGCAACAAAAGGTTCAAAAAGAGAGGAAATTTGATTAAACTTCTCATATTTTTATTTACGTAGTTTATGTGGGGCAACGCAAAATCTAAGACTGTAAATGTATATGGTGATGTACTTTGCAATGAATGTATGGAATCATCAAATCCTGAAACAAACCCTTCAGCCAGGGTTAAGTGTGTTTTTCATATCTTAACGGTTCATGTTAAATCCGTCCAGACACCAAAGTTGAAAAGTACGGAGTTAAATGTGAGGCACAGACTGGCACATAACAGTGAGGATCCCATATTTTAGTTTATCCCAGGAAATAACATGAAAATACTGTTAAAATTATTAAAATCATTGAGCTAACCAAAACATTTGTAAGTTTGCTGTTACACGAGTTTACAAGCCTGGAAAAAGGTGATACTTGAAGAGCTTTGTATTTTATTTAAGTGGAACTCATTATAAAAAGTTTAAGAACCACTGATGTAGAATATAACCCACCTGGTTGAAAAGGTGCTCGAGGCAGCCGTGCAGCTTGTCTTGTTTGTCAGAAGGAATCCTCATATCACATGGCAGCTCATCGCCTAATGGAGAGGAAAACAGTAAAGAGGCGATGGGGCTATGCATTTAACACTTTTTATATATTCTAGTTCCAATTAAAGCATCCAAATAGATGAGAGAAGACTAATTAGATGTTCTAACAGAATCAGACTGGATTGTTTAATGCCAGTAAAAACAGGGGAATAATAAATAGACACATACTTGGCTCAGATAACAAAAATGTGGTTGTGGGGTTGTGAAGAGTTCTTAAAGCATCTGACCACAATCAACCCTTCGAAAAATGTCTGTCTAGCATTACATCTAAAATCACACAGTTAGCTTGAAATCCAAAACATGACTGAACTACAGTTTTCAACTGTAAACAAAAGGACAGCAATAATACAAGAAGTACTCTAGGTAAACATCGGAGGACATCTTGACCGCTGAAACGGGCCATCTGTTACCTGATCCCATCTCGTCACTTCCCAGGTAAGAGCTGTTACTTCGCACACTGGTGTAGGACAGAACTGAATCTCTGTTGCTGTTGCATTCACTGCACGCAAAGACACAAAATGCACAGTCTTAACATGCGTTACACAGCAGAGTTCATTCAGTACATTAACCACCAGGAAGATTTGGAAAGCCGCATCTTGTAATTATGTGGCTGAATAATCTTCCTGATTGTATATGTCCTTTTTGATTTACTACATGCCCGACCAAAAGTAATAAAATGATTCTCACAACAACCACCGCTATTTGGTTTACACCGAGGAGCATCCAGTAAATGTGTATTAAATTCCTGAACTTATGACTAATAATACATGACATTAAATCTAAACTTAAAAAAGTTCTTTACACAAACTGCTTTCATTGTGCAGTCAATGCGTTTGAGATTACTTATCGGTATGCACAGACAATTTTTGCCTTTCTACGAGACTCTTGTTCAATAACTGTCTGACATTTACAATCACGATTCAACATGATTACTGTGAGCACGTGCAGGATTTATGTGACTCAAATTATACATAGATTTTAGTGATCACGGTTGAAATCCCCTCAGAGAAGTGCTGAATGATTCATAATCCAAGTTACTTTGACAAAAGGCTGACCATAAGCTCTGAAACAACATCAGTAGCTACTAATATCAGGCTTTATTGAAAAAAAAATACAGCAGCTAGTCCAGATATCACCTGCCCTGCGATTCTGTTACTTCATATGTGTATTTAAATGTGCACCAGTGTGTATTTGTGCTGGTAGGGTGGTGGGACCACTGAAGCAATAAAACTCTGGGGGGAGAGTGTGCATAACTTGGTTAATTCCCCATCTGGATATGTGCATCTGCATTTGGCTTGAAGTCAAGAGACACACACTCTTTCTGGCTGTGTTTGTCTCTCACACACACACACACAAAGGTAATTTCCTAATTTAGGTTTGCAGAACTGCTGCCAGAAGTGTGCGCACCACTAATATATAAATTCTGCTTCTAGTGAGCGGGGGGATCACTTTAAATATTAATATATTTACAACTCAAAAAGAAGAGATTTGAAAGGAATGTATTCACATGTGCACCGAGAACAAACTATGCTCATTAACAGCTTTGTTATCTTGCATACTCTATCACTGTATGCAAGATTTAATGGGGAAAAAAGTACAAAAATTATAAAAAAGACTGGGATCGATTTAATTTTACTGCATTGTTTGTAGAAATGCCATCTGTAAACATAATGTACAATATTATCAATTGAAGGCCAAGCATTCCTTGAAGTATTGATCACTGGCCAACAAAAATTAATAGACAACGCATAAAATGTATAAACGATAGAGGGCTTCATTTTTCATTTAAGGGGACAGTAATGACGACCAAGATGATTTGGCATTTTAAGTATTCAGGGAGAATCAATCACTTGGGATATAATCTGACAGATAAGATGAACTGTAATCTGCCTCCGCTGGATCTGGATACACTCTAGATAAGACAAAAGGCCAAAAAAGGGCCCCACAAGCACAGGTACGCATCAAAAACAGTGATTTAAGACACACAATGTGCTAGTAATCGGATTAAACTACTTTTTCCACATAACTCTCTTGCTCGTCTAAATAAAGTCTGTTTTTCTCCGTCTTTGAGCCACCTTTTTGTACAAAACAGAGCCTAAAAGTCCTGCCAGCAGACATGTTGTTTTTAGGAGAAAACGTGCATCAAATCTGAAAACCACACAGTCTGTGCATGTAGAAATCAGTGTCTCTTTCACAAACGCTGCTTTTTCTGTTTGTTTTTTTTACTGAACACGGCAAGTGGCATTTAAGTGTTGACCTCTGCTGTGCCCTGTCACCACCTCTGACTTTATCCGATTCCCTCAACAGGGAAAATAAAATAAAATCCACCCTCTTTAAAGCACAACAGTACATTTTAGTCAACCAAAGCCTTACATTTCACAGCAAAGCTTTGTTTACTGCTACATTAAAACAGTGTTTTTTCCTCCCCACTGGTCTTTTAAACAATTAGTGAATAGCTTTGTGTGTGCATGTGTATATATGAGTGCTACACACAGCAGCTTGCATTTTCCTTTACATTTTACTATGATGAGGTCGTTGCATTTTACGTGGCATGGCCTGGCTTTAATGACAGAGTGGGTTAGGAGGCGCGCCCTGAGCGTTTGGCTCTATTACACACAAGACTACCGCACCAACAACCAATAACTGCATCTTAGTGGGTGGTGGAAGGTGGGGCTTGGTGTGCTCGGCCCAGTGAACTGTGCACGCGCAGAAAAGACCTGAATTAACTCACAATACGCAAATGACATAACCAAATCTGACTCGGACACTTTGAAGCCATTTTTAGCCTTCGACTTGTTGAAATTCCAACATCTGGAATCAATTTTAGTCTCCCAGGGGGGGAAGCATTTCAAATCTGTGGGGTAAAATATTTTATTTTATTTTATAGGGTCCATGGTTCAAAATATAGGCGCTACTTTAATTTCTTTTACAGTGACACCTTTTTTTATTAAGTGGTTGTATAGGTTTACTTCAAATTTGCCCAAAAACTACAACAACTCTTATTTTCAGACTTTTACCAACTTCTCATCTCGTTAAAAGTTACCTGTAGGAGTCCCTGTAGCTCATTGTGTCGTGGCCAGAGTCCTCCTGGTCCTCTTCAATCACCTTAAAGCATACTTTTTTAATACCTCCTTGCTCCGTTTTATCCTGATCACAGCCATCCTCACAGGGGGCCAAAGAAGGAGGCTGATTTGACTCGTCGGCCGGGGGCTCTCCACTCTCTGCTTCCAGTTGTGTGGGTTCGGTGATAGATGATAAGAGGCTAAAGAAAATAAAGAAGGATTAATTTTTATTACAAAAATCTATTCAAATGTGCATCAATTTCCACAAAAATCCAACTACTGGTATATTTACATTAAAATAACATCTATTTGTTCCTGTTGTCACACCCCTTCCTCAGCAAGGACATACAATGCATGTTTTTTTTTTTCTTGATGTTATCCTGGCTTCACTCCCTGTTCCTGTACTGGGCCTGGCCCATAAATATTTTGGGTCTTAAGAATGTTCCTTTTGTAAATCCTCAGCTTTAAATAAGGCAAAGGGCAGACAGACAAAGAGAAGCTGACAAAATAAAAGCCTTGGGAGGAGGTGGTCTGAGATAACTGCTCCTAGGTTTTCTTTATGCAGTTTCTAAATATCACTATAAAGGCTATGGCAATAGTTTGCACACACAGTGGAATGACAATATTTGATAAGGATGCTTGGAGGTTAAAGCTGAGAACGTTTTCTGAATAAATTTAGGTAAAAGAAAAACATGGCTTGTTTTAACTTGTATCAGTGAGGTAGAAAAAGCAACAAAAATGTATTTAAAGGTAGAACCATTATATTTTTATGGATCGATGCCTTTTTAAGGCTCAGTATAAGTATGAGCTGTAATACTCACACATCTATTTGTGCCACATACTGCTTCATTTCCCTTAGGGCAACATCCAAGCGGCTGTACAAGTAAATGTAGGCGTCCTGTGTCTCTGTGTCTTCCTGTTTGAGCAGGAAACTCAGCCCACCCTCTCCATAGATGCCCTGTCTTCCATCCATCCCACCCTCGCCTCCATCCAGAGTCGGCTCCCCGCTGCCGTTCGCCTCGTCCACTTCCAGGCCGGAGCAGTTCCAGGAAGGAGCGCCCATGCTGGTCACACAGTGCTGAGTGTGGGACATGGGGTTCAATTGTGCTACAGGACCAGGACGAGACAGGAGAAGACAAAGAGAGGAGCAGAATATCACTGTTAGTTCCTATTGAGTTTGTAGATTCTTACAAATACTTGGAACTACTGATTGATGCACATCTCTCTTTTGAACCACATATTGAAACCTGATAAAGGAACTTAAATTAAAAGTGTGTTTCTTTTTCAGAATTAGATCTTGCTTAAGTCTGAATGCCAGAAAACGCCTTGTAACCGCCACCTTCCTACCGGCCATTGACTATGGTGACATTATTTACATGAATGCCCCTGCCAGGTCATTGCAGATGTTGGATGCTGTCTACCATGGAGCGCTAAGATTTATAACTGGTTGTAACTACCGTACCCATCACTGCACTCTGTACTCATTGGTCAGTTGGTCATTATTATCTACACGTAGGCTCTCACACTAATTCATTTTCATCTATAAATCCCTCATTGGTTTGCTACTTTTTTATGTCTCTTCCCACATGTCACGCCATCAGTGCAGTTACATGTGCTCTCAGGCCATCATTACCTGCAGCGTTCCCTCAGTGCGGACAGAATTTGGCAAAAAGGCCTTTTCCTACTCAGCTACTGCAGCCGGGAACACCTTGCAACAAGAACTGAAGTTGTCCACCTTCATTTCTTTAAGGGGTTGCAAACATTTGATAATGTCAATGGAAAAATTATGGCAGATATGTTCTTGTTTTTAGTATTTCACCCCGTTTTATGGCACCCTGATTTATTGTTTTACACACTACTTTTATTTTAACTGCATTTTTACTGTAGTTTATTGTCGTCATTGTTTACTGCTATTGTTTGTTGTCTGTACTTTATATGTTCGGTCCCTTTGTAAATGAGTCCTCATGGCTCAATGATTAGCCTGTATAAATAAAGATTGAATGAATGAATAGTGGTGATGGAATGAAAAAGACTTGCATCTCAGACAATTCAATCTAACCCAGATGTTGAAAACTGGTGGAGTAACATTGTTGTCTGGTCTCCATTTCCACTTAATCGAAAACAACTTCTGATATGAAGAGCAAAAACAGGATGCAAATCTGTTTTCTTGGGGAAAATGCCAAACTTGGCAGCAAAAATCTGAACAACCTTGAAGATGGAATAAATTTGTGACGAACGGTGTGTAAATTCTAACATTAAACACACCCATCTTTATGTACAATCCACACTTCCACTGAAAACTATTCGGATGTGGTCAACGAGAGAATTGCTTTTATTTATCACAGGTAACAAATTTATTTCTGGCAGCAAACCTAATGACTGTTCCTCTATATTGTTGTAGTCAGGTTGAGACATCAACCAAAGCTGATCGTCAGAAAGTGACAACTGCTGGGCAGATGTCTGACAAGCAGCTGAAGCTTAAAGGAAAAATGAAGACGCGGCATCTTGAAAAAAAACAAGCAATGCTAACAGTCTGTTTATCTGCACAGCTGTATTGCATTTTCATCTTTGCTGAGAGTAGAAACAGCTCAGCAGTTAAAAAAAAGCTTAATTAATAACAAGCACAGTCATGACAAAGCTGAGCTGTAATGACAAAGAAAGATGTTTTATATCCAAACATACAGAATTTCCAAGCTCTTTATCTTTAATTATTTTTTTTTTGCTTTTAAACCACATTCTCCTCTTTTTTGTCTTTCCAGCAGGAGCAGTAGTTAGTCAACTTCACACTTTCTACACATGTTTAAAGCAGCACCCTTGCTTATATCATTCATTTCTTATGTCAATAACATGAGAATAGTGTGACGTTAATGGCGTCTTAAAGGCAAATCACTCATTGTGGGTTATTGTGAGCAGCTGCAGCTGATGCTCCTCAATAACCCAGGAATTAAAAGGACATAAATGGTAAGTAGTAAAAATGATCACCGAGCTGGGTGGGTTAAGAAGTATTATCATAAAACTCAGGAAAGCTTAGTTGAAAATTTTCAGTGACATATCCACAGCTGATAGGGGATGCATTCCCATTAGTACTACCTTGGTCTGGGTCCATGCCAAAAATAGAGTTTTTGCGTCCAAAGCGGATGCTGAACGTCCTGCCGGCTGAGGTAGTGCTTTTGGGGTAAGAGACCTGCATCAAATTGATGTGGCAGTTTGTGGGAACAAAGTCCATGCAGCCCAGTGGGTGAGGGTGGGCACCAGCCTGCCTGAAGGGGGGCCACACCTTGTTCTTTAGCTCCTGGGAAAACTGGGTAAAAAGATAAAAATAAATCATTAAGCGCAGGGTGAAGTTGTAGTTTAGTACATGCCAGTGCAGCTTTTGTGTAAGTGTGGCAAAAATTGTATGATGCCATAAAATAATTGGTAACTGGCTGGATTTACCTGTATAAATAAAGGTTGATTGATTGATAATGCCAAATATGATAGACATACGATGAGATGTGTAGTGGCTTAATTTCAATAAACTACAAAGAGAACTTTGCTTCTTTAGTAATAAACAAACAACAAATGTAAAGAGCTCAACTTTTTGTTATTTACAGGGTCTTAAAATGTATTCATACACCTTGAACATTTCTACAAAGGTGAGGATCTAACGGTTTTATTGGGAAAAATTTGAAAATGTGCATTTGTATCCAGCCGCCCACTGGAGTCAATACTTTGTAGAACCATCTTTTTATCTATGCAATTACAGCTGCAAGTCAGAGAAAAGGGGCCTGAATGCAAATGCTTGTCACACTTTTCAGTTTCATTTGTTAAAAATGTTTAAATTTGTGTACCCTTTTCCTTCTTCTTCACAATTATGCACCATTTTGTGTTGATCTGTCACATAAAATCTAAGTAAAACTCTTTAAAGTTTGTGGTAGAACAGTAAGATGACAAAATGTGGAAAAGTTCAGTGTCTGAGGAATTTTTCAAAGCACTGTAAAGATTCATTTTAGGGAGGGCTTTTGTAAGAGGTTGATATTAAGTGATCAAAAACCACATATTTTTCCTGAACTGTGCATTGCATTAAAAATTCTTGTCTGAAAATGTTGTTTTAGAGCCTGTCTCTCATTAAAGGGCCGCATGGCCAGCTCTGATGAGTCCAATGATTTAAATTGTTCAAGCTATTTGCTTATTCTTTGTTTGAGGGTGACAGCCAGCCCATGAGGTGGGCAATAATTCACTCAGTCATGGAGCACCATGGGAACTGAAAAACACATATGCAGCTTCAGATCATAATGATAAGTACGGTAAATGAACACTGAGCTCCGTATGAAGAATATCAGAGGAGGGAAGCAGTGATTTCTTTGGGAAAGTTACCACAATTTTTTATGCAAATTTTGCCTATTTTAACAAATACACTGATTATATTCCCCAAAAGGGGCACGATGGCTCAGTTGGTACAGCTGTTGCCTCTCAGTGAGAAGGTTGCCAGATCAAATCCTGTCCGGGGGCCTTTCTGGGTGGAGTTTGCATGTTCTCTACGTGCATGTATGGGTTTTCACCAGACACACAGACCAAAAACATGCATGTTAGACTGATTGGTAACTAAATTGTCCCTAGGTGTGAGAGACAGTGAATGGTTGTTTGTCTCATTTGTCTCCATGTGTCCCTGCGATGGACTGAAGACCTGTCCAGGGTGTCCTCCACCTCTAACACAGTGACTGCTGAATATAGGCACCAGTGACCCCCCATAACCCAAAAAAGAAGAAGCAGGCAAAGATGGATGCATGAATGGATTTTCCCCAAAAACTGCACAGCATCTCTGTTTTTAGTTTTGTTTACAACAACATAAATATGTCTCCATACCTGCTGATAGCTGCTGATTCGCCGTTTGATACTCTCCAGCTTGGTGTCGCAGATTTGTCTAAACTCGTACTGTGGCATGGTAACGACGCGATCGCTCTGGGAGATGAGCTGGCTGCAATTATGTACGAAGAGGCTGTCGTCACCAGAAAAAGCCTCCAGGATCTGAAAAGATAAGAACCACCGATAAGGAAGAATCAACAGCAACACAAGACAGCTGTGTTGTTAGTTTAGATAAAATGTTAACTCTGAAGTAGGCCTGGGTGTTGTGTCGAATATACTCTATGTATTGCGAGTTTTTTAATTTACGATGGTAAAATAGCTCTATAGCAACCAACAGGTACTATTAGACATGAAACTCTCTGTAGGTAGTTCTTTTTCTCTCATCTGCTCCAACTGCACGCGGCCCCTCCTTCTCCCGCACTGAATACAAACCCAGCACCTCGCCCGCACGTGTTCCCCCCCCACTTCCTGCTTCTCCAGGTGGGCGGGAGTTTAGCTACAACATGTAAACTCAGGAGAGGATATCGAAGAGCAGCTTAGCTGCTGAGCAAAAAAAAATCAATGGCTGTTATTTGGAGATGGTTTTGATTTAAATTGTCAGATGAGCAGCAGAAAAAAAATGTCTGTAGACGATATCGAAAACAAGTCCCGACAAAAGGTCGGCACTACGAATCTTTTTCATATTTAAAACAGCGCTATAAGCGGAGTATGAAGCGTGTGTGAAACTGCACCTCTGACAGACTTCAGCCTCCTTCCCTGAAACAAACCATGGGTCAAAACTCATTTAGCTGTGCTGTGCCTTATGAGAGGAACAGCACAACATTAATACAGCAGCATCATACCGCTAATACAGTCCCAGACTCAAATGTGGAACAAGACTGCTAAAGTTAGTCATCTTGTTAGTTGCTAAGGACCCATGTCTTTAGCGATATGATAAACTGCTTTATTAATGTTGCGCTCTCAGTGTAAGACTTGAAAATCTGTGTGCAGTGCTGGTAGTTCTCTTTTTTCTGCCCGTCTGCGCCGCCACCTTCACACCTTCACACGGCCCTTCCTTCTCCCTCACTGAATACAAACACAGCCCCTCATGTGTTGCTTCACACATGCTTACTAATGTTGTGAAAGCAGCACAGCTAAAGAGGATTATTATTTAATATATGTAAATAGGGGCAGCACGGTGGCACAACTGGTAGAGGTGCTGCTTCTCAGCGAGAAGGTCCCTGGTTCAAATCCTGGTCCAGGGGCCTTTCTGGGTGGAGTTTGCATGTTCTCTCCGTGTATGCGTGGGTTTTCTCCAGGTACTCCAGTTTCCTCCCACAGAATAAAAACATGCATGTTAGGCTGACTGGTAACTCTAAATTGTCCCTAGGTGTGAGTGAGAGAGTGAATGGTTGTTTGTCTCATTTGTCTCCGTGTGTCCCTGTGATGGACTTGTGACCTGTCCAGGGTGTACCCCGCCCCTCGCACAGTGATTGCTGGACATGGGCACCGGCGACCCCCGTGACCCAAAATGGAAGACACGGGTAAAAGATGGATGGATATGTAAATAGTTTATTTTTTTTAGACATTTATTTGTACAGTTACAGCTGTTTGTTAATAAATGTGCCTGTGTGACAACTGGAACAAATCTTGGACTCAGAAATATTTTTTTGTTATTACTTTATGGAAATAAAAAAATAGAGATATACAGTATATCATGATTTAGCTTAAAAATATCAAGATATTCATTTTGGTCCATATCGCCCAGCCCTACAAGGATAAATGAAACCAACATCATTCTGCTTCTTAAAGATCTTTGATGATTTGAATGTTGAGAACACAGGAGATGTGTTGCCTACTCATGTTAGGCAAATTAAATAAATATAAATATGTAGCAAACAAATTACTGAAACCACAAGATGCAACCCTGAGGTGTGTGCGTGTGCAAAGAATAATGCTTTCAGTGTCTTCACAGATATAAACATACTGTGCAAAAATGTCACGTTTAGTGGAGATTTATTATCTGTTATATTAAAAAAATTAAACGGAGGATGTAAAATAAATGGTAATGCTATTATCAATCTGCTGAAGCCTTTACAAGAAGGGAGGCACACAAGCAAACAAAAAGTACACAATTAAAAGCAGACAAAAAACAGAATATTGAAACTGTGCAGCATTTTTTTTTTGTTGGCAGTGAAGATTGTAAGAATTCTTTTTTTTTACGTTAGATTGTGTAAATAATGAATGTAATGGGCATTCATATTACAAATCATTTGTAATTTTAAGAAATAGATGGGTGTGATTAGTACTGTGAGGTTTAACTTGAGGCACAGTTTAAGTGTTTCAGAGACAGTTTGTTGTGATTTGGTATTCTTGCGATGTTACTTTGTAAATATACCTTTTATTTCTTCATAATTACCTTAGCGGTTAGGCTGAAGCAGCCTTTGGGCTCCAGGATTTTCTCTAAGACGTGGCTTTTGGTTCCAGCGGTGCTCACGTACTCATAAACCACTCCGTGCTCCAGGTGGACGTTATCAACTGTGAGACTGACCAGAGGCAGATCACCGGACAGGGAAAGTCTGCCAAGCCTGTGATCTGTGGATCAATTTAACACTTATAAGCTTGATACATTTAGGGGGATTCATAATCACATAGAAATAGGCATTATGTACAGAACAATCCTGCTATTTAATATTGTTTTAAAGCATAAAAACGTAAAGAAATATCTGAGTACTTAAGCAGAACTAATTCAACAAGTTATTTTCAGTTACATTCAAGCCTGTGTAACTCCAGTTTTAGAAACAAAGACAAAAACAAAAAATGTGTTTTTATATACTTGCGCATAAAACACATTTGTCTACTTGCTTGCTCTGCTACAACTGTGAAAAAAAAAGAACTATTGAAGCCACTTTTCACAGACAGTGACTGTGACCCAATTCGGAGGCCAACTAAAAGTAGTAATAAATACTTTTACAACAATATATTTGCTTGTAACATTAAGCTGGCATCTAATCTGCAAACCCAACAGCTACAGTTTAAACAAAACCTTTAACATGACACTAGTTCAGGTAAGGTGTCAATAAAAGAAACTAGCTGTCACAAATAACCAAACTGCATGTTTTAACAATGCTCTTATGAATAATTTTAAAGGATTTGGCATCATTTTGCACCTGTTCCGTTGGTGGTGTTCTCCTCCTCGTGGTCCGAGCCGTTCTCCACTGGGTACGACTCAAAAGGCCTCGCCTTCTTCTCATCACTACTTGATGGTCTCTGAAGCTCTTCCACATCGTCAAAAGCCCGGTACACCCAGTGACACTGGGGGAGAAAAAGATCAAATCAGTCAGGCTGAGTATAATTTGTCTTTTTGTAGCTAAATAATTCAGGCAAAAGTATGATTGTTTGTGATTAAAGGGAAGTGATAAGATTTCAGTTTGAAAAAATAATCATAATAATGAGAATGTCGTTAATAGTGTGAACGCTTATGAAGCATTCACACTATTGTGATCCATTTTTCTTCTGTACGTTTTTTGGCACGATTCTCGTCCCGCAGTTTTCAAACCGTTCAGCTCATTCTGGAGAAAAGTGCTATAACTATTGATATTGGTGCAACTTTAGCTTTTTGAAATATTTAGCCTTTTTTCTCATAGAAAATGAATTGATCTCATTTTAAATCCTTCAAATCTTTAAATCTATTTACAACCTTTGACGGCTCCTTTCGCATCCAGTTCAGCTTCTTTCAGCTTCCATGTGCAAATCTTTAACTATTTTCCAGCTACTTTCAGCTAATTTCAGCTGTTTTCCAGCTGTTTTGCGCTCATTTCAGGATCGTTATGCTTACAGGTAAGGTGTCAATAAAAGAAACTAGTTGTCACAAATAACCAGACTGCATGTTTTAATGATGCTCTTATGAATAATTTTAAAGGATTTAGCATCATTTAGCATCAAGGAGATTTAGCATCAAGGAGAGGCCCAATGAATACATTTTTGTGCTTCTAACTTCTTTCTGCTAATTTCAGCTTGTTATGCTCCTTTCAGCTTATTTCTGCAAGTTTCACCTTTTTCTGCTACTTCAGCAACTATTTAGCAGTTTTTATGCTATTTATGCTAATTTTAACTTTTTCAGCTAATTCCACTTGTGTTGCACTGATTTCAAAAATTTTTCAGCCTAATTCAGCAAAAATATTCCCTCTCTACTTCTTGTAATTTAAGCTTCTTTATGCCTTTTTAGCTACTTTCAGCTGGCTTTATGCAAATTTAAGCTTTTTTACGGTTTCTACTCTGTTGTGCTAATTTCTGTTTCTTTCAGCAAACGTTCTTTCTGCTGTCTTCTGATAATTTAAGCTTGTTCTGCCTTTTCAGCTAGCTTTTTAGCATATTTTAGTTATTTTCAGCTGTTTTCAGATAAATTAAAAAAAATATATGGTAATTTCTGCTACTTTCAGCCTAATTAAATTATTTTTGCTAATTTCAATTTATGCTCCTTTCAGCTTATTTCTGCTAGTTTCAGTTATTTCAGCTACTATTTAGCCATTTTATGCTAAAATTAGCTTTTTCAGTTAATTCCATATATTTTGCACTAAATTTCAACTTCTGTGTTCTTTCTACTTTCTCCTGTTGATTTACACTTGCTCTACATTTTCACTACATTTCAGCATGTTTGTTTTTAGCTACAGTAATTTCAGCAGTTTTTCAGAAAGTTCTTTTGCAATAAGCAGTCACACTGCATTTTCGCAGGAAATTCCATTTCTCTAGTTAGTTACATTTTGCAGGATGAATACACTCTGTACACAGTCCTAGAAGCTGAGATCTAAACTATTTGACTGTGCCATTTGGATGTGTTTTGTACAACAGAGTATTTGGGGCACTCAGAAGAAGAAGGAAGTTTTTTATTATTATTATTTTGAGTTTAAAGTCAAAATGTGGAGATTAAACTGTTGATGTTGACTGAAAAAAGGCACAATGTTGAGAAAACAGTGTTGTCTGTTAAGACTAAACTGGGGTAAATAAACCCCATAGTGGCCCTGAACTAAACTGTGTTTTTTTTGTTTTTGTTTTTTATATCCAAGGATTATGAGTTCATTTTTACTGGATGAACTACAAAACAACATCCGAATAAGCCCGATATGCAATTTGTTACACTTGCTGGAGCACAGAACTTCTTTCAGTCCTTCATAATGAGTTCAAGCACATGCACAGAGTGTTGACTTCTCTCTACGTGTCTGGTGGTCTGGGCTGCAGTGGAGTTGTTTTAACTGAACAATAATGTAAGCTCTTTTCATAAGCTTCAGGTGTTTAAAGACAGTTTATGGAGATTATTACTCAAGAGTTTATGTTTGAGGCTCTTACGATGAAGGAATGAAACGTGTTCTGGGCTGCAGCAGGAATAATAAATCACACCTCAGACTGGTTCAAACGTTTTATTTCCAGCAAAAGTGAATGCATAACCTTACAATATAAAAATAATTATTAAAATAAACGCAGTTGAATTCAGAAGCAATAATATACTTTAAATTTGTTACATTTTAATCTCAAAACTAAAAAAATAACTATTTCCTCCAGAATTGCATTTCTTTCAAGAGGGCCCTAAATCTCTGATGTAAATTTTCATTTGACCGTGCAGCATAAACTGACAGAACCTATTTGAACTTGACATTCAGGTAATCACATCCTGGTTATTTGTCTTGCTGTTAAATGAACCGGCAAAGATAAACTGAAACTGGGCCAAAATGAGGCTGCTCAGCTGAGCCTGATCAGCAGGCTGGAGCAACAAGTAGGGAAGGCTGAATAAAACACAAGCAACTTTACACAGTAAGGAGGACTCCCAGCTCTGTCTGTGGCTTTGTGAAATACTGCCGGGAGACACAAAGTGCTGCTAAAGGAATGTCAAAACAAGCAGAGAGCAGCTTGACGTTTTGACGCTGGCCATGTGGTTTAAAAAAAAAAAAAAAAACAAGAGTCCAATCATGAGTCAGAGCTCAAGAATCTAAATCAAACATTATATGCAATTAAAATGGATCCAAAGTCACAGAAAAAAAGACCAGTTGTTACTTTATTTGCTCTTCTTTTCATCTAAGCAGGATTTTATCTTTGGCTAAAAAATTTTTAAATCACTACAAATCATTTGAGACTATTAAAACACGTTACTGATGAAGCAAAAAGAAGAGATAAAATGTTATCTTTTTTTTCCCCCACTCTTTCAAACACTAATGCTGTTTTTGGTAACATTTCAGAAATGGTCATTGGGGCTTTCTCAGATTTAGAAACTTGAAATCTTATGTTGTTGAACGATCCATGACGTCACCCATAAGGCTAAAGAAATGCATCATGATGCCATTTTGTGGCATTACTTAGCTATTAGAAAAAGCAAAGCACTTAGAGCTTCTCTGAGAAGCACAACACATTTAAAAGCTGTAAAAACCTCTCTGAATTATTGACTGTGATGCATCTTGGTGGAAAATTACTTTACAGTGTTTATTTAAGGATTAGTCGGGTGAAACGTAGACTTATGCTATAAATCCTTCTCTTCAGAAGAAGATATAAGGTGTTCTTGTATCCTCTCACCGCTTGAGGAGGACCCTGGTGAGTGTGGTGGGCGCTGAAGTGCTCCAAGACCTCCTGGTGATCACTCTGGTTGACGTTATTGCCGTTGACTTTCAGAACAACCTGACCCGGCTGAAGACCGGCCCCGGCCGCCTCCCAGCCTGCAGTAGGTCAAAACAGTTTTCAACATGGAAGATAATCACAGATGATAAAAAAGTAAATAAATAAAAAGGTCCCGTGTAGACCTTTTAACTTTACTTTGTTTTAGAAAGCAAACGGTCCAAACAAATGTCACACCGACCGGATATTGTGGTTATTTTGTACTCGTGTTTAAAGCTTTAGAATTAAAGTCCACACATTCCTTGAAGGAATGCATATCACCCACCATCCCTTCATGTCAGACTCACTGAAAAATTGTAATCTTAAGATGAGAAAGGAAATAGTCATGGCCATTTTTGTAAAGCTATGAAATGAAAATATGAAACTAACTATGAAAATAATGTTATGCATAAAATCAGGTGATATCGCGAGATGGATTAGCTCTCAAAGTATGTGTTGTTAATGGCTGTCAGCTACTACCACATAAAACTTTAGCTCTAATTATGTAAATTTGACAAAGTTGTAGCCTTTTTGAGTTGCCCAAGGTCAATTGGCTGTGGTGGCCATCCATAAGGTTAACTTCAGAAGTTGTAACTGTGCGTCTAATGATTACATTCTGAGAGTTTTTAAAGGTTTGTCCAGTTGTTTATGATATATTTTGCTAACAGAGAAACAGGGCTGGTCCTACCAGTTCACGCCAAAGTTTCACGCAACGATCTTGTGTGATATGCATCAAAGAACATGTTGTTAATGACTCTCAGCTACTACTCCAACCACTTGAGTTAAAGGTCATTTTCGTGTTTTCTAATATTAGATAGCCGTGGCAGCCATCTTGAATGTAGTTACATCCACTGATGACTTTCTGAGACTTTGACTAAAATATGTCCAATGTTTCATGAGACATTTTGCCAAGACAAATGAGCACACACAGAGAGACGCAGACAAAAACATTATCGCCTTTTCTGCCTTCGGAGGCAGAAAATAATTTGCATATCTGTTCAAAAGTGTGAGGAGAGCAGTAATTCGCAACATGTAGTGACACAACTTGCTATCTGAAGGTTCAAATTGTTTAACAGCCTGAAAGTCCAATCAACACCTCCACCATTTTCCTGTCTGATCCAGAAATACTCGCCGTGGCATCACTTCCACGCAGGGTGCCAGCACTCACCCAGCTCTAGGGCTACTGGGCTGATGTTTCAACAGCACATTGGACAGAAAATCTAGACACTTTGATTTGAATTTAGGTGGAAAAAAAACTGCACATTAGACACCAACTGAGAGCCAGAAGTGATGTAACACACTAAAAACAAAGAGAGAATTGGAGAAGCAGAGCAGAGAGAAGTGAAGTTAGAGGAAGAAAGAGGAGAAGCCAGAATACAGAAATGTAAAACCAAGGCATCACATCCATTAGCTGCACTATTCAGTGTCTATTCTTTTTAACATGTTCATTCTCCTGCCTCTGTCTGTTGACACATAACTTCATCCACCATTTTTCTTGTCAGACATGTAAATCTCTTTATTCTATTTTAAGTCTAAAAAGTACAAACATCTGGTGAGGGAAGATTATGTCTTTTAAATCTGATGCATTTTCAGTTTCTTCTCCTTCTAACTCTGATCAGAGAGCACACATGCAGCTTGTAAAGGTTATATCAAATATTGCTGTTCTGAAGTAAAGTTTGTCTGTCAGAGGTTTGAGCCCTGACTGCAAGTCGTCTGGCCAACAGGTGGCCATAAACCCCAATAGACAGCTACTAAAAACAGAGTAACAGCTGGTGAGAGGCTAGAATTCATATTTTCTTTAAATTCACTCACATTTTTGGGGATAATCATTCAACACATTCTGAAACTGATGAGAAAATAACTACTGGTAAATCTTTTCATAGATCATCAATAATGAGTAAAAACCTAAACGTATGTTTTCTGATTTCAAGAATATATACTTCTGTGTTGTATAGAAATAGGTACAACTTCAATCAATTTTACAGATTTTGAGTTTAAATTGAAAAAAAAAAAAAATGCTGGTAAACGTTTTTCTCACCTTTTCTGACAGCGTGGACGTGAGGAGGTGCAGATCCTGAGAGTCGGAAGGAGAGGCTATCAGGGTTGTCAGGGACCTTTACGATCCTGGAGGTAGAAAGACATGTCAGAACAGCCTCTTGCGTTGTGTTTACCGTACGGGTTTGCTCGATTGATTGTGCACACTGCCTCACTCTTTGGCTTTGGTGGCGACCAGCAGCCGCAGAGAGCGTCGCATGCAAAAGGCCTGGCCAATCATGGTGTCGACCTCTGACAGCGGCCTGAGGAACAGCAGGTCCTCGTTGATGGTGTAGATCTTCCTGCCCACCTGCAGGCCAGCCATCTGGAAGGACAGACGGACAAGCAGGAGACAGAATATATCTATTTATAGGTTGCAGCTTCTTTAAACACACTTGGTTCACTAATTGTCAGTTTTGTATCAAAGTGATACCACAACATTGTGTTCGGTTTGGTACAGATGAAAAGCTTTTTCAAGCTTTCGCCTGACAAGTGTAGATTACCCAGAATGAAGTCACTGCTGTGCCTCCAAGAAAGAGAGCAGAAACAAATAAAACATGACACATAAAACCAGCATGGACTTAAAAAAACTGCAGTCTGCTCAGTCTTGTATATTTTCCAGCATTTGAATGGATTTTTTGAATAGCTGCAGAGCATATCAAGATTAGTTACCAGATGATTGTGCTGCATGAATCTGATGCCTGGTAGATCTGCGCACATATCCCAACCAATCTGATTTCCAACCGTTCTATAAATCAGACTACAGACATGTACTGTATATTTTTGCAGTAGTGGCTGCACAAACGTACATGCTCTCAACAAGTGAAGCACTAGCAGCTGTACACAGTCTTTTATAAGCTTCAACATCCCATTTACAAATGACACGTTGCACTATAGGCTGTTGCATGTCGTAAAATGCAGTCATCTTTCACATCTTGAGTCACGTTGTGAGAATAATGCTGCCTCTGTCTGTTTGCTGTGTGAGTCCAGTGTCCCGGGCACAGATCCGGTGGGGTGGCCTTGGCTGAGCCAGACACCCCGACCTGGATAGCAGCCCAGGATGGATGTAAGAATGACAGGGAGGAGCTACAGCCATTTGGAGGAGGAAGAATGTATGTGACTACACAACATGGGTGCTGGTCCACACGTGAGTTTCTATAATGGTATCATATAGTGAAAGAGCTCAGTGTGCGAGTGTGACTCTCAGCCCTTTTCAGAGCCCCATGGGAATCAGCTGAGCTTCATTCACTGTGCTGGCACACAGGCCACGTCACTACCAGCAATTCTGCTACTGCAGGACCGGGGAGGTGAACAACAGACTAAAAGAGGAAGGAAGAAACGGAGAACAGAGCACCAAGAAGCTGTGGATGGAGCACTTAATGTTGTGGAAGAAGGCAGAGAATGGTTACAAAGATTATCCTGAAAATGTTAGAAAAAGCTGCAGAAACATAAATAAAACTGACACAATGAAAAACCTAAACCACATTAATGTGAGAGAAATTAAAGCAAAATAGAGGAAACTAGAAAAATGTGCATTTCCTGTAGCGATGCAGCGTGAGTGCTGAATTTTTAGGAAAAAGCTGCAACTTCAATATCGGTTTTTGAAAGGCAGCTGATTTTATTGTTAAAGTACGTGAAATGTTAGACTGAAATACACCTTTGTTATAATTTTGAGCAAACAAATACTTGTTTTTACGTGTTAATCTTGTTAAATTCTTGTTAAAGTCCGCCCGTGCACGCTCCCGCGGCCGCCATTTGGCAGCCAAATCGATTTTTGGCACAACACCAGCCCACATTTCCGGGTGGTCAGTGGTGATGCATAATAGATGCGATTTATACGGCGAAGCGACATTTAAAAAAAAAAAATTTGTTTCACTTTAATAGACATATTTGGACTGATGCGACTTATTTGGCGGTGCGACATGTACGGCGGCAAGTACGGTAGTTAAAAGCTCAGATTAGCAAACATTTAGCAATAGCTAAAATCTAAAATTAATAAAACAACAGCTAGAAATATTCAAACTGCTGCTAGAAGCTAAAATAAGCAAAACCATAGCTAAAAGCTAAAATAATTAAAAATTACAAATAAAGGTTATACAGTTTAACAGTAGCTAAAAGGAACACAAGAAGACAAAAACAGTGACAGTACGCTGAAGTGAATTTCAAAGAAAATGTTTTGAAGAAAGTGAAGAGATAATGCATACCTAATGGATTTTTTTTGTAAAAAAAAAAAAAAAATTTAGAAAAGTATAAACGTTAGAAAAATCAAAAGTTGTAGCACACTATTCCCAAACAAGTTGAATGTTTTTATATTTGAATAGCTAACATCAAATAAACTAAGCAAAACAAAATATGCAGAAGAAATCATCAACTATAAAATCAATAAGATCTAATATTCTAAATAAATATACGGTTGAACAAATATGTATTTAACATAAAATATGCGAGTTGATTATCTTGCTCCTACAATCATTTTAAAATTAGTAATGGCAAAAAACATACAATGCTTGAAATATAAGCC
>NC_056508.1:41541537-41550772 GCF_014905685.2 Nematolebias whitei | reverse complement strand
TGTGTGTGTGTGTGTGTGTGTGTGTGTGTGTGTGTGTGTGTGTGTGTATGTATGTATGTATGTATGTAATCTCTCAGGTTGTGTTTTTATTTCCCACAGATGCATAATTTATCTCTATTTCACATCCCTTGTCTCCTTTGCATACACTGTTTCTGCCCTGTGACTACCTTCTCCAGAGGTGTTAAAAGTGATGAACCCCATCATTCCTCTGGGGGAGTCATTTCATCAATGATATTAAAAAAGGCAGACTGTTACAGGCCCAGCTGCTATGTTGTATGAAAGGGAATGCAGAAGAAGTGGAGGCATTACACTGCATGTTCAGGTAAAAATCAATCTAACAAACAATATCTGGGGGTTGGTTTGACTGGCTGCAAGAACATCATCTGTCCAAGAAAGATGGAGCCTCATCAGATGCAATAAAATGGCAAGAACCAAAGTAAAACATTGGTTTATTTATGTCGTGGAAGTGAAATTATTCAAAATAAAACAAGTTTGTTCAGGTAAAACAAATCTCACACTGAACAAATTTATGCATCGAAAATGAGTTCTTTATAATTGAAAATGAGCATAGTCTATATTTAAACTGCTCTAAATGAGTAAAGATGTACATGCATGCAATTTGTCTGAAGGTAATGTGAGTAAGCATAGCAATGACTCTGCAGCCAATCGGAGCAAATCTCCTGCAAAACGAAACAGAGGGAGACTGACAGCAGCCGTCAAAACAGTAGACAGCCATTACCTACTGGAACTAACACCCTGCGGCAGGAAGAACACATTGTGTGTATTTTTCTGGGTTTGTGCTGACCATTACCTCAGCATGTGAGCCCCTGGTGACAGATTTCACCACAATGGCCTTGTTTTTCTCCTCAATCTCAAAGCCATAGTCCTCCTCCTCAGGGTGAATCTAGCACAAAGAGGGAAAAAAACAAAACATACTTCAATTAGTAATGATCGTGTTCACGTTCATTTTGGATTCTTAAAAGCAAGCTTGGCTTCTTCCACAAGTAACCCTTAGGCTCCCACATACTCGGGTGTACTTCACTCCACAGAGGTCCACGCGTACCCGATTAGGACTCAACGCAGACTCGAAGCGGACGTCCGCGCAAAGATCAATTTTTATGACGGCGTACACATACAGTACTCGGTGTCGCACAATAAACTGCCCGGCGACAGACTGTTTTGTATGCAACACCAATGTATTAAATTTCCCTTTTTCATTCCTGATCTGGTTTAATGACCTTTTCTTTTGTTTTATTGCCAAGAGGCAAGCAATCTCTTCCTCCTTGTCCATTGACGCCATGACTGAAATTGTGAAAAATTAAGGAATTTTTCACGAGAGAATTAAAATCAGGCCCGGCGTGGCTGCAGGAGGGTCTGGAGATTTCCCGGTGGGCCGGTCTGATGCGTGGGCTGCAGGGCCAGCGCTCCCTGTTTTTTCATATAAACACAGAATACCTCTGCTGCTGAT
This sequence comes from Nematolebias whitei, assembly GCF_014905685.2. Classification (NCBI taxonomy): domain Eukaryota; kingdom Metazoa; phylum Chordata; class Actinopteri; order Cyprinodontiformes; family Rivulidae; genus Nematolebias; species Nematolebias whitei. Next base: position 41,549,304 of record NC_056508.1, on the reverse strand, counting down.
CCTGGGCTGACAGCTGCCTCTACCCAGGGCCACCAGCTCTCATTTTTTTTGTTTGTTTGTTTTTTTGAAACCTGTCAATCTATCCAGTTGGCGTGTCAGCAAATGACCAATCGGCGACCTCAATTTGACCCAAAGGTAAACGCCCCTTGCCTGCAGAGCTGGGCTGCAGCCCATCAGTGTGTATGCTCGAGTATGAAGTCTCAACCGTCTGCGGACAGTGCACGCAGTGTCTGCTCGGCTCACGGAGTACACACAGTACGCCCAAGTATGTGGGAGCCTTTAAGGTTTCATCTAAAAAAAGGTCAGGGTGGTCAACAATTTGCATATCAGAAATCCCTTTGCAGTTGGTGAACTTTGTTGCACGTCAAGTGCCGTGCACCTTATTGTGTTCACTGGTCCCCATATTCGATTTCCTTGTGGAGCAAGGCTTAGTAAAACATAATTACTGAACCCATTAGATGCTTGCATTAGTTATGCTACAGGGGCCATCTTCCTGCTGCACGGTCCTGATAAGATGGCAATCTCTTTCGTTATATCAGAAGAGATGACTGAGGTAAATAAAGAGTTCCTGCACTTCCAATTCAATAATGGGCAAGAAATGAGGGGGAGGAGGGGAAGTATGTTCCGCTAATCAGGGAGAACGCTTTTCCACTTCTTGAGGAAGGCCAGATAACACGCCTACTTCCCACTCAGACATAAAAAAGGATGCTAGTGATGCCTATTGGTTCCCATAAGATAATAAACAGTTCATTTTCAGTTTCCGCTTCTAGAACTAAAAAGTCTGCTCAATTCAGAACAACCTTAAGTCTAAACGTGTATACAGTAGTTAGCCATATACAAACTGTGCCTACTATAAATAGATTCCTTTGGTTTTATTGTACTAAAAATGTTAATATTTATTACTGATCAGCTGATGGTGACATTCCTCGAGTGACGAATGCAATGTTCAGATAACGATCAGCCTGCTTGAATGCTTGCAGGCAGCAGCGAATGAACTGGGTGTTTGAGTTCCTTTGTGAAAGAAACTTGCTCAAATACTTTTAATCCATCTTCTCTGAGAAAACTGCAGTAAAATTAAAGACCTAGCACTTCTTGAAATGCATATCTCCTCCCATCTTTCATGTCAGAGTTTTAGACTAAGATCATCTTGGGTTGAAAAGTAAAGGAGTAGTAGACGTTTGGGTCAAACCTTGAAAATATTGTGTGCAATCTTGTGCAAGACTGTGAGCTGTCATACTAAAAGTATGTGTTGCAAATAATCTTAGCTACTATCACACCAAATATTAGCTCGATGTTTGTACAACTAACTGAATTAAAGCCATTTTTGTAGTTTCTAACTTGAGTTAGAAAAATCAGTTTCTGCATTTTACAAGTCTACTGAATTCATCTTGACTGAAACTACGAACTTAAATCATGAGTTTCATCTCATTTTGACATCAATATCAGAACAGTGACATCATTGCACACACACACACACACACACACACACACACACACACATGCACGCATGCACGCACGCACACCAAGTATTTAGTTGAAAATTTGAGATATAAAACAGAACAAAAAGTATTGCCAACTGTGCATTTATAAGTAGAAAGAAGCTTGTTTCATTGTTTCACACAAAAATATGTGTGTGCGCACGTGTGTGTGTGTGTGTGTGTGTGTGCACGTGTTAGAAATAAAGCAGTCTAACACAGAGAATGAGCACATCTGTGTGCCACGTCTAATGTTCTTGAGATGAGTTCAGTTTTTTTATTTTTAGCAGCATCAGCATGAAGCTACTTTTCTCAGCAGAATGTGAGCATTCCTGTATCCGTGCGCTACATTGTGAGCGAGTGCACGTGGAAATGTAAATATGTAGGTTTCAGCTCACCACGAGGGACTTGGCTAAGATGTTTTCGATGAGCTTGAAGTCATTTCTCTGGAGCTGCTTGCTCTTGGTGCCGGTCCCCTCAGTTTCTTCATCAGCGTAGAAACGGAAGAACTGCGACTCATCTTTAAACTCACTCTTCTCCAGGACTAAAGGAAACAAAGACACACACACACCTGTGAGAACAGTGTAGCCGCAGAACACAACAAAGATTTAATCACACATAATAACATTTTCTATTAGTAATCTAAGGTGTGTTGTGGGCAGTGGCTCAGTGTGCAGAACCAAGAGGAGTATAATGAGAAGCCCGTGGTTAATCTGAACTGATAGAGTGATGATGTTAGTCAGAATATTTGAAGCCAAATTACATCTGGGTAAAAGTCAGTGACTGCCGAGGATGAGACGTCTCTGGAGGACACAATAAATATTCTGTTGTGGGTTTTACAGTCACTCTGTAGGTCCAAGTGTCACTAACACACGGGGCACCTCAGACAGCAGACAGCATATTATCAGTGCTTCCCTAATAACTAGGGGTGTAACAATACATTGATTTAAATCAATATATCGATTAAATGATTAATGATTCAATTATACTGTGACAAAACTAAAACATCGATTCATATTTTCATCTTTAAATATGCTTTTATTTTGAAATTCCCAAGGCACGTCTGTGTCACCATTTCCGTGCGCGGCGGCGCTCTGCGGCCGTCTCAGCAACATGGCAGACGAGGGAGAAAACACAAATAATGAAATTCACTCTTCTGCTGGATTTAAATCAACACTGTGGAAATATTTTAGATTCCGACAGAAAGACGACTCAACAGACAAAACTCATGTCGTATGCAACAGGTGTGAGTTCAAATACTCAGGAAACAACTAATTTGGCCGTTCACCTGAAGAAGAAACACGACATTGATAGCCATGTTATGCAAGTTCAATATCTATTTTTGTTTCTTTAAAACTGAAAGGTAATCGGGGCACTTTTAAGTTAAATGGTTTAAAAAATGCACTTAAATTTGAGAAATGTGAGACAATACTGAACAGGTCATTTATTTTTATTTTTTCATTAAGAAAGAAAGAAGTTTTTCTATTTATTTAAATGGCTGGTGCCTGTAATAACAAAAATAAAATGGTTAAATCATATTTGAATTGTTTTTGTAAATTATTTATATGTAAATGAGATGGGCATTTGATATCGCAATATATCAATAGCAGACTTTTGAATCAAATTGAATCAAAATCGTATCGTGACAGACTTTGGGATAAAGAAAAATCGTATCGTCATACAAACAAATCAATATAATATTGTATCGTGGTAAAGCTGGTGATTTACACCCCTACTAATAACAGTGTTTTTGAAGCCTAAAAAAATGCTAAGACAAAGCCTGAATAAGGTGTAGACTATCTATATATATATATATATTCAATTCTGTATGCAGCCCTTTGATTGCTTTAAACTTCTTGATGTGGCCCTTTGGAAAAAAAAAATGTTGCCCACCTCTGGTCTATAGCGTTAGCAAAATATCACTCGAGCCACAGCTAATCAACATTAGCCAACACAAAAATTATTAAAACTCAGCATTTTTTAACAGATAATGAGATAAGATTTGGTGTAGTAATAGCTGAGAGTAATTACTAACAAATACTCTATGGGTGACATCTCGTGGTGTCACACGTCATTGTGTATAACTTTATTTTCGAGGTTTGACCACAATGGGACACAACTTCATTATTTCTTAATACAAAAGGATTTGGGGCTGAAACCCTGGCATGAAAGGCAGGATAAGTATTCCTTCAAGGAATACTAAGCCACTAATTGTCAAAATGTGTTGACCAGTTGATCATTTTCTTGTTATGCTTTAAAAACGTTGAACAAAAGATGTTGAAATAACGTCCTTATTAACTTCTGGTTTAAGTTTTTTATCTGAAGCATGGGGAAAACAGCAACAGGTGCAAAATAATTTAAAAAATGACAAATGTACAAAACATGCACCTCGGCACATCCAGTCCACAGTTTACCAACGTCAACACAAATTACATAATGTTTGTAGCTGCATAAGAATGCTCTGTCCTAACACGTATGACTAAAACAAGAGTAAATCCATTAGGCGTGTGCGCAATAGATGAATAAAATTTGTGACGTGAAGCACAAACATTTGCAGATGTAACATGTAACTGAGTATGTTTCCTAATCCCCGATGAGTTTTATAGGTGTGGGACTCTTGTTAAGGCCACTGCAAATCAGGGCCTGTGTAGGCAAATCTGAGCACCACAGGTCCTCAGCTGTTCAGAGATTTGGAGAACATCTGCCACGCAAAGATGAACAAGAGCCTTCACAACTTTACTACACACCCACCACACCTCCCCTCACACTGGCCTCATGCCAACACAAACTATTTCTGAATGCCACTTATTTCCTCTGAGTCATGGAGGCTGTGGCCCTGTAAGACTTTAACACCACCTATTTAACCGAAGGGAGTGCTAATCTGGAAACTGTTAAAGCTCACTTTACATATTTATGGGCAATGCTAAATAATTTCTTGAATGCAAATAATACCCAAGTGTGAATATATTTTCTAAGGCAGATTCTTCTTTTGTTGTTGTGGTCAAATTTGTTTTTGCATCCTTATTATAAGCACAAGATACAGGACATGGAAGGCCTTTGAAGGTATTTGCCCTGAAATAAAATTATATATCTGAGTATCTTATAACGACAAAGGCAAAAGCAATGTTTTCTATGACTAAAATGCAAATATCAGCATATAAACTGACAAAGGACAATCTGCCCTACCTTGAGCAGTATTTTGAATTAAGTTTTCATATTTGTTAAAGCTGTGAATAGAGTTGTGCTGGAGGGAAATCTAAATCATTATTTACATTGCAAATGCCATTTTGGTTTTGAACTGATTAAACCCTGTCACATAACTGGGCTATTACAGGAAGTGCAACAATGTATCTGGTTTTGTACTTTGCAAACTGAACTGTCTGAACTTTCCTGACAGCACACAAAAAATACAAGTGAAACTAGAAAGTTCCTGGAGGAACTATGACGGGGACTGCCACATTGCAGCCATTTTAAAAGTTTGATTTGGCAGGGTTGGGGATTGATCTCAGCTACCACCATACCAAATTTTAGCTCAGTATGGCAAAACATCAATGTGTTATAGTCATTTTTTCTTTTAAGCTATGGCGGCCATCTTGATTTGGATTCAGTTTGTGATGGGGAACCTGAGCTATCGCCACACCAAATGTCCGCTCTATATGTGTAAAAATAATGGAGTTAAAGCCATTTAAATTTAGCTTGGTCAGCCATCTTGGTTTTTTTAAATTCAGTAGCTTTGCTCTCAGCTACCACTACACCAAATTTCAGCTTAATATCTAAAAATGGCTGATTTATAGTTTTTTTCCTATTTAGCTCAGACAGCCATTTTGGATTTTTGTTTTAAAACTAGTCTATTATGGATTGTTCTCTACCACTGCACCAAATTTCAGCTGAATAGCTCCAAAACCAGCAGAGTTATATCCGTTTGAAATTAGCTTTGGCAGCCATCTTGAATTTTTCAAATTAAATTCAGAATGTATTGTGCATCGCTGTCAGGTACCACCACACCAAAGTACAGCTTAATATATTTTACAATATCCGAGTTATTGTATTTTTTCCTCTTTTAACCAAGGTGGCCATCTTGGATCTTTAATTTGCATTAGGGATATATAGTAACTTGTTCTCAGCTACGACCATAACAATTTTCAGCTCAATATCTCAAATAATTATTATTATTATTAACCTTTATTTAACCAGGCAAATCCCATTGAGATCACAGATCTCTTTTGCAAGGGAGGCCTGGGCCTGATGGCAGCCTGACATGACTGTTTTTGTGTTGTTGGTTTTTTTTTTTTGGTCTGTGTGAGGAAACCGGAGTACCCAGAGAAAACCCACGCAAGCACGAGAAGAACATGCAAACTCCACCCAAAAAGACCCCAGGTCCTATTGGGGATTGAACCCAGAACCTTCTTGCTGTGAGGCAACAGTGCTAACCACTGAGCCAAATGGATGACTGAATGACTGAGTTATAGTCAAATTAGTGTTTGCTGAAGTAGCTGTGGCCATCTTGAACCAAAATGGATCCAAAAGTTAATCAGTGTTTTGTTCAGAGACCTCTTCATTCTGTGACCTCACTGTGGCAGTCAGAAGATGTTAAAGAGTTCTGTCAGTGTTTTTCAATGAGACAAACGGCGTCTTTGCAAATTACGTTGCTATGGTAACTCAAAACGCCAATAAAAGTAACAGCGCACATCACGGTGCCGAGGCGGTCGCTTTAATATAAATTTGTGGAGGTACACGTTGCGGTTTGGGCTGCACTAAAGTTGAAAGAAGAGCAAGACCCTGGAAGTCCTCAAAGAGTAAATGCAAGCAAGAAGAAAACAAAAAGATGAAAAAAAGTGCTGAGGATCAGATGTGCTGATTAACGTTTTAAGAAAGTGACTTGGGCCGAGGTGAGAAGTGCAGACAGGTTGAGAAGACAGAGGTCATCACCTTGAATGAGGCCAGGAACAAAGGGAGAGCAGGTGACTGCTCCAAACAGATGGTAGAGCATAAGTTGTGTTAAAGTCCATGTGAAGGAAATATTTAATAATTATTGTGTTATATTGTGCATTACAGTAAAAGTATAACATGACATGCTTCCGGAGATAATTTATAAGCCTTTAAATGAGTTGGATTTACACTTTACACACCAAGCACATCAGTAGATTCATCTGCCATGTCAGTAAAAACACACTTTATTAGTGTGACTTGTCTGAAAATAAAAATAAAAAAAACAGCAGGACTGCATATTTGTGGCATGAAAGGATCCCAAAGTGGTGTCAAGTTATTAAAATAAAATAAAAAATGGGGTAATTAAAGGCCTAGAATTCTTTGAAGTAATGTGTATCACATGATATCTTTATTACACGTTTCTAACAGAATGTTGGTCATGCATGTGCAAATATTAAAGGCTGAGAAGGGTACGAAGCGAAATGACCTTATGCATTATCTCGTGCGTTATTATGAAACTTCACAGTATCAGCACTCAGAGTATATCATAGAGCTCGCATCTGCTCAATATCTGCAAAATAGCTGGAGTTCTAACCATTATTTTGTTGGTTAGATATGAGTGATAATGTGTATCATAACATTATGATAATGAGATAATCTAATAATATTAGATAACCATCTTGAACTGGGTTGACTCCAAATGTTAATCTATTGTATATGTACAGGTAGTGATTAAATTGAGTGTTTCACTAAAACCCATCCAGTGGTTCAAGGGATATTTTACTAACAAACAATGACAAAGTTTTGAGTAAAAATATTGCACAATGTGTAGTGCTCAAAGTCTGAATCTCAGCTACTATCGCACTAAGGTTTAGGTCAATAAATGTAAAATTGTTTAAGTTACATACATTTTTGTCTTTGTAAGGTCTGCTGGCTGTGGCAGCCATCTTGAATTGGAATGACTTTAAAAGTTTGGCTAAATAATAAAGGAATAAAGATGTCACAGCTTCACTTATACAGCCTGCATATGAAAAACATTGTGTTGTCACTGTATTCCTTCTAAAATAATTAAACACAAAGTCTATCAAGGGCTTCTCACGTTATACCTAAAACACTGAGACTAGACCGAGGACACGGTTGATTCAATTACAGGTCTTAACCAGCGGATATGGTTCAGTGGACTGACACAGACAGCAGTGTAGAAAAGCCAAACAACTCCCGTTAGGGTACACTGCTAAGGCTGTTTGCATTCAACATTCTGGGCTGGAACCATAATCTGCTCCACTACAACGTGGTCAGCGAGGTTAAAGAAGTTAGACTGGGTATGCAAATTTACATTTATTGGGTTTTTTCTCCCCCCCCC
>NC_056508.1:41491178-41529037 GCF_014905685.2 Nematolebias whitei | reverse complement strand
ATATATATATATATATATATATATATATATATATAAATTTAAATAAATAACATAAATAATACTACTTGTACTACCATTCCTACTTCGCGGTTTATCACTTATCTCAGATCTTCAGGGTACGGATCCCCCGTGATAAACGAGGGACTACTGTATATTTAAAAAAATTATCAGGCTTAAGTTTTTAAGGACGCTTTGCTCCCGTTTATAACTTTGCTAACTTTTTCAACTTTACAAGAGCAGCCACACTGTACAGAGGATGTGTCTGTTATTTGTGCAACTTTACAGGTGTATAAAACATTATCAAGCAAAAGGCAGATTCTGCAAAAACCTAAAAGCTAATTCTGTCACATCTATATTGTAATTTATCACATTTAACATTAAAATAAAATGTGATATCGGCTTAAAACTAATTTGGATAGATTTGCAGAACAGAAAGCGATCCTACAAAAATAACACAAACAAAACCATCAGTTGATGTGAAGTTTTTTTTTAACAACGTACTCTAAAACAGATTTAATTAACAGTGGTTCTGACACTACAAATTTAATAAAGCAGAGACAGAGGTAATGATTAATCCCGTTATCGAGAAATCAATATCACGCTTAAACCTTTTAATTATTTGCTGCTACAATGCTAATAGCAATAGACTGAGAAAGGAAAACAGTGTTACATAACAACTGGCAGGGAGGCAGAGGGATCGCCTTTGTGTGGTAATAAGATTTGTCCTCGAACCAAAAGCTCTTTGTGTGCTCTGAAGGCAACCTTGTGCTCTTCAATCAGTGAGCGAGGGATGAAGGAAGAGAGAGAGAAAATTAGAGGGTCGTAAAAAAAAAAAAACTTTGTGAAGTGGGAATATTCTCTTCAGTTTCCCCCGATCTTTTTTTTTTTTTCAGTTTAGGAATTACAATCCATAATAGATTCCACTTGGGTGTAAATATTATTTAACCTCTAATAAAACATTTAACATATTTTCCAGCATATAATTTGCAGTTTGTGCATAGATTTGTCAGTCCTGCGACTTATACACCGAAGCAATTTATGTTTTTTTTTTTTCCCCGTATTCATAACGCAATTTTTGACTGACGCTTTAAATTTCAACGAACTGCAACAGCGAGTCCTCCCTTGTACACTCGTTTCACTCTGCTGGTACAGGTAGAGGAACGCTGAAGAGCTAGCGGCAATGGATGGATGGATGGATGGATGGATGGATGGATGGATGGATGGACGGACGGACGGAGCCAAGCTGCCCTGGCAAAATGAATCTGTTTTGACCATTAAATAAATGCATAATAAACATGACGGGTTAGCGGTGATGCATAATAAATGTGACTTGCAAGCTGAAGTGACTTAAATGTTTTTTCCTCTTCGTGATGCTCTTTTTTATTGATGCAACTTACAGACCGGAGTGATTTTATATGCCGGAAAATACGGTACGTTTCAAATTTATCCATCAAACTTCATGCAGTTAAAAATAAACTCAAATACTTGTAGAACAACAGAGAGCTACATTTATACAGTTCGTTCATATATAACGTGAAGAATGTTTTTTTTACTACTTGTGTAAGCAAGAAATTAATGAGCATGAAGAGAGGAAGAGCGAAAGGAAAAATGAAGTAACTGCAGAGTAAATTGTATTTTTTGCCGCATCTCAGTTGAATAAACGGCTTGGAATAACTCATTAATCTAAGTTTAACTAAACCAGAACTGAATGCTCACCATATGTGCGTCCCTAAGAGCTTTTTCTTATAAAAAGTCATGAAACCCTGACAAATCCAACCTGCACTGAAAAGAACAAATCTGCAGGAGGTTAAACTAAAAGAACTGCTCCTGTCACTCCTGGTGGAGGCACAGTTTGTTCAGTCATTACAGAAAGGGTTGAAGCAGGGTGAACGCAAACCCTGCATGAATATGCATTAATGCACCTGGAGGGCAGACACATTAGCATACGAGGGAACGGGAGTAGAAAGGAAAGGGGAGGTGCTCACTTGATGACGGGAGTGTGGAGGCTGTGAAGGCGGCAGTAAAGCCTGACGCCCTGAAAAGACAAGAAAACATGACTGCTGAGTCATCAATCGTGCACACCTTGGATAAACAAGTACAGTCATGAACAAAAGCAAGAACTTAGGAGTTTGAAAAGAGTTACCCTGAGGCTATCATTTTAGGATAGAAAAGTGAATTTCATAATTTATTACCTCCAAACGTTGGCTAACCTAACAGCCTTATGTCTTACGCTTAGAAAAGGCATTAAAATAATGTATCCGACAATGTGCATGAATACAAAAAACGTTTTAAAAATCACATAATAAATAAACATTTAAAATTGAAAGCTGCTAAATACTAGTGTATGCATAATGTAGACCAGTGGTTCAGGAGTGTGACCCAACTGGAGGTCAAACATTTGCAGATATGCAAAGTTTAAGGCTTTCTAGTTGTCAATTCTCTATAATTTACCCCTCAGACAGAACAGTGTTGCCCTTTAGTTTTGGTATTTCTTATGTTGACAATTAAGAAAAATCGAGAAGAACAGAATTATATTTACCTTGGACATGATGTCCTCCATCTCACTGCGGGCCTTGTAGGTGCCATCATCATAGCGGAAGCGGTACAGCACCTGCTCATTCTTGAACTGGTGCCTGTCGGACACTGAAATATCAGCAGAAGAAGAAAAGGTCACCCCTGCAGCACTTCAGTTACAACAGGTGATTTAAGGCTTGTAACATATTGGAGGTGGGTGGGGGGACACCCTAATATGTTACAAGCCTTAAATATATAATGCTTGTTGACAGTAGAATATTTAAAATAAATAAAGCTGCCCTTTTTTGGAATATTTCTCAAAGTAGAAAAACAAATGGATCAAAACAACTCAAGATCCAAAGCCAAGGCTAAAAAAAAATGGAGAATCCTAAATGAGACAGGTTTTTATTGTTTGCAGTTTAAAGCCTTGGAATTTGATTGCATTCAGTTTTAAAACATAAAACAGGGTAAAAGGATAATAAACTAAGAAGCACAAGGCAACAATTTAAGAAATAAGCCAGTCAGAGAAGAAAAAACATGCAGATCCAAAGTTTCACTAGAATGGATGGTGAATCTAATCAACCACATCAACAAATCTGTCCATAAACCAAAGAAAGCAAAACTACACTGATTATTGTACTAATAACTATATTGAATTTACAACAAGTCTTTAAAGGAAGCTATTTTTTGTGCAGCCCAATTTACTACTTTTCATGTAGATGAACCAAGGAGCAACATCTAAAAAAGTTAAATCTGGTCCTCTGGACATTCAAAAAAACAAAACAAAGCAAAACAATGTCCAGAGGACCAGATTTAACTTTTTTAGATTTTTCTACCTGGATTATTGAGCATGCATCAGGACACAAGGAGCAACAGTTCCTCCTTAGGTCTCCAAGTTAACTTCTAAAACAAGTTCAGCAAATGTAAAATAATAGACAAGAACATTGACTGAATTCAAATGTCCAAACACAGGCTGTTTGATTCCACCACAACAAGTTGGCATCAGCTCCGACCCACTGCCAGTTCTAAGTCTAGACTTGAACTGCACCCATGAAACCAAAGCAACGCAACTCCAAAATCTGTTGTGAAGTGTCAAAAGAAAGATTTTAACACGTGAAATGACTGCTGAATTATCATTGGAGGAAACAGGATGCCAAAAGTGCAAACATTCAAGTGTGAACAGATGTGTTCCAAGTAACTTGAACAAGCACACCTAAGTGGACAAACTGTACCCTAAGATCACCGACGTGGGCTGTTTTCATTTATGCTACAACACAAAACCAGTCATTCTTTTCCAGTGACGAGTTGTGATGCCTTCATATTGCCTGCAAGGCCTGAACCTCTCCAGTTTGCTCACGTCTTCTTGCTATCCCACAGAGTCGTCCATGTCGTTATCGTTTCACTCTGGTTGTAAGCTCCTGTCTGAGACAATCTCTAGGGATTCTCCACAGGTATTAGGGAACGTGAACGCTGGGTTTCAGCAAATACTTCTGAGCGCAGCATGTATAAACATCCTGGACAACTGCATTCATGCATTAATCATGTGTTTGGAGGGTGTGCGTGTGTGTCTTCATTTCTTAATGCATAATTCAGGAAAGGGAAACTATGAGTGTCACCCTGAAAGCCAAAAATCAGGAAAGTGGAAATAATAAAACACATTTTAAGAACAATCATGACCAGACTAAGATTTTAGGTCATGGCAGATTCTACCATCATACATGTTGGACTTACACACAACATGAATGAATCAATGACAAGACAATAAATTGATTAAAACCTTAAAAGAAAACGCATTCATGGTGATAGAAGATACATAATTTAGATCAAATCTACAGAAGATCATAATAGGACAAACTGAGGAAGCTAGTGAGTGAGTAGGAAAGTGCAAATGACAGAATATTTTATTTAGTCTCACCATGATGAATAATGCCATTTTCCAGTAAGGCTTGTCCCAGGTTGACTCCCTCGTCAGCATTACTGATCTCTCCACTTTCTAACAGCCACGATACAAACTCACTGAGGAAACAAAGCAAGAAATAGGGTCAGGTTTCATTGCATTTTTTATTTTTTTCCTTTTGTATTTTAAAAATTATCCACATTTTTGATGTGAAGACTCCTTATAACATTCTGGATTTGTAAAATTGCACAATTATAACATAGCAGTCAAGTTTGTTACGTGAAATTTACCTAATAAAATGCAGCTCCTTTTAAAGTTTACCCCATTTTTCCATTGAATTCTAGTTTTGCAAATTATGTTAAAAATTCAGTCCATAACACAAACACCCAGCAGAAAGATGGACAAGCAAACGGAGGTAAAGTGTTAAAATGTTTAACTTTAAACACAACAGTATTAGAAGTATCATAACTACAATGGAGTGTGTCCTCTTTCTCTAGAAAAGATCTTTGAAAAGTTGGCTGATTGGCTCCTAACATAACACCTGGTGGTTTTTAAAGTTCTGGGAGTCCTGCATTCTGGTGGAAGTGATTCATGCTTCTCTGTCCTCATAATTAGTTTGAATAACTTGTGGTTTTCATGAACCTTTTCTTGTGGGTATTGTACATTTTATAAATAATCTAAAAGCTTGTATACAATCGTCTAAGCCGTAGGAGTGAACTTTGTTTACTTCCCCAAGGGATATAGGTAACACATCTTTAAAAAAACAGTTTTGTTTTGTCTTGGGTTCGTTCTGAAATTGTTGTTTTCTTATGTTAATTTATTGCGTACAATGTAAACAGATAGCACTTTATTTTAAGGAAATTATTTAATTTGGGGTGTAGCGTTTAAAATTAGGTTCTTGTCCAGGATATGAACATGGGATCTCTGACACACGGTGTAAATAAATCACAGTTCCTTTTGAGACACTTTCTCCTGTTGGTGATTTGGGAAACGGGACAGGACTACTTTTATCTTCAATCAATCAATCAACCTTTATTTATACAGGTAAATCCCATTGAGCCTCGAGGACTCATTTACAAGAGAGACCTGATTTCAACAAAGAAAGATGACAACAATGGACAACAGCAACAACAATAAGCAGTTATAAAAACTCATACTAGTTTGGTTTTTTTTTTTGGTTTTTTTAACAAATAGGATGGCTAAAAGGAAAAAGGTAACAAAACAACAACAAAAAAACAGCTAATATCTTAAATGTTGGGTCCAGAACTCCTACACTGACAGAGGAAATTAATCAAATGCTTAGATATCAAATGGAAAGCGCTGCAATAAGATGTCATCTGTTGTGATGGCAAAACATGGCTGATCTATATCTATTGGTTAGAGCAGTTGTCCTCCAATGCAAGGGTTGGGGGTTCGAATCCACCAGCAGTCACATGCCGAAGTGTCCCTGGGCAAGACCGTGAACTCCTTGTTGCCTCTGATGTGTGTCCCATCAGTGTATGAATGTGATAAAGCACTGATTAGTCTCTTTAGAATGATTTGTTCAATTAGCTTTGTAGAGATCTAGTAGAGTGCTGTATGAATGGGTAAATGAGGACACAGATTGTAGTGTAAAGAACTTTGAGTGTCTCCATAAGATAGAAAGGCGCTATATAAATAGTCTATTTACCATTTATACTGTTGTAGATTCTCATTCAACCAGGACATGATAATTACAAATATATAAATAAAAAAACAACTGGACTACTCTGTAGTTGGAGAGGCTTTATTTCCCACTTCAGGACCTTTCCCAACAACAACAAAATAAAGAAAAAACTGGAGTGTGGCGTTCCAAGCTTTCTAAACTGCATGAGAAGCTGTTATGTAAACCAGATTCACACGCAGATTAAACTGTCATAATGGAGTCTGGTAGATGTGGCTGATATAGATATAAATTTAAAACGGCTCATTTACAATGCTTACAAGAGCACAAATCTTTTCCCTCAAGACTATGAAAAAAAAAATCACCTCGGATATCTAAATTGTTAAAAAAAAAAAAATGAGTTTGAGAATGATAACTAAATCTATATTTAAACTGGTAATCCAGTTCAGGTTCAACATCCTGACTTTTTGTTTATAATTTGCCTGGGGTGAATTAAACCAAACAGCTTAATGGATTCTGGGTAATGTTCAGCAAAATGACCTACCTGGGATATACAGTTTACTTGTAGGTCTTGTAAGCAAAGTCTACGGTTTACCGTTCACCCACATGATCCAACCAGGGAAATATATTCTTTCTGAATCCGAGCAGACCTGGGTGTCTTCTGGGAGATTTGAGCAATGTAACATGTTGACACAGTGGGTAGGCTATTTATGCAGGGGCTGTTGACTCTTCCAGAATGAAAGGAATTACAGTATTTTAATGGCTTGTTTGGACCACAGGTACAAGTGGTGCATACTTCACAGTCTTCCACACAGATATCCCTTATATCTGCTTGGACACACACATACACATCCATATGCAAGCCTTTCAGCTCTGCTGTCTCGCCTTGTCCGCTGAGCAAATGTTTGAGGGAGAAAATGACTTTTACGCTCTTTGTGTTTCTAGCTGACAAATGAAATCACCTCCTCAGATAACCGTACACAGTGCATTGGAGAGTCGACGTGTTTCAGTGTGATCATTAATTCTGAGCCAAACGCACTAAAGTTGAAATCATTTTTGAACTGTGTGTGAAGGAGAATTTGTTTTTTTATGTGTAGAATTGCTTTTCACAAGTCATGAAACAGATGTATAAATAAATGTGTTAATCTAAATGTGTGAATGCACCTGTTTGTGTATAAAGACAGTTCGGTTGAACTTTGTTCATGTTGAAGCTGTGGGCACCAACCTGACACAAGTCCCTTTGTGTGTCTGAAGCACAGAACAAATATATCGTCATAATTGTTCAGAACATCCAGGCTCCATTACTGCAATGCGCTTCTGTTTGGAATCAGTCAGACCTCCATTGCATGATTACAACCGGTCCAAAATGCTGCAGCCTGATTTTTAACTGGTACAGGCAAAGAGAGCACAGTAAACCAGTTTTGGCCTCCCTGCACTGGCTTCCGGTTCACTTTGGAATTCAGTTCAAAATACTTCTGTATGTTTTTATATCTCTCAACAGTTCTGCCCCCTCTTATCTCGCTGATCTGCTGCAGCCATATGCAGCACAATCTGAGGTCAGCAGGTCAGATGCTTCTATTGGTTCCAGGAACCCGTCTTTAGCTCAGAGGTGACAGGGCCTTCTCTGTTACAGGTCCAAGACTGTGAAATGAGTTACCACTGCACGTCAGGCAGGCTCCCACCCTCACAGTTTTTAAGTCTCGCTTAAAATTCCACTTTTATTCCCTGGCATTTGAAACTGTGTGAATGTTAGCCATTTAGTTATTATCTTTTTCCATTTGGATCTATGTATTTTTTTGCTGTGTGCTTTACTTGTTTGTTTCTGCTGTACAGCACTTTGGTTGGCCTTGTTGCTCTTTTAAGTGCTTTATAAATAAAGTGGTATGGTAGAATTCATAACATGCTTCAAGCAGCCATCCAGGTGCATGCTTTGAGCTGTAAAAACCTATGTCTGAGTTTACTGGACTTTTTGCAGCTAATTTATTTACAAGAGCAATATTTAAACCTTCTTTAGAATTAACAGATGAGCAGGAAATGAGACGCAGGTTATGTTTCTTCCCACTGAGAGTAAAAAATGCATTAAGAGCCAAAAGCAAAGGGAACTGAAGCTAACCCAGAAATGAACTTGAATAACCAAGACTTAAAAGGATCTGTTCTTAGCCTGAGGGGTACTCATGGCATAAAAAGATATGGGCAAATAAAAAAAGGTATAAAGTTTGACTGCATATCTTTTTAAATCCTAAACACTGGCACAACCCACAAATGCACCAGGGCATTAACAATGGCCATTTTTCAATGTGGATGACAAGCACTTGATGAAATTAGGTTATAGTCAACAGGGTGACATCAAACCAGCAATCAGCATCTCTGTTTAATGCAATAACAACTCAAACTGTGCCTGTTTGTAATTTAATCGGAAAGACAAATGCTCAGATAATGAAGGGCACACTTAGCGACAAGAAATGAATAATAGTGGGAAAAAAAGTGAGAGTTGATAGATTGGTTAAAACAGGAGTGGGTGGGGAAAGTCTCAGAAGGGAGAAATAAACTGAAAAATAAAATGTCAAGCAAACACTGGAATTTGAATGAATTCTTCCTCTAAAGGCTAAAATTATGTTGGTAACTCTTAGCAAGATAAAAATGACTTCTTCATGAGACTAAAAAAAATGATCTGAGAGAAGCGAAAAATTATGAGTTATGACATGAATATGCACTAAAGCAGAAAGGAATTATTATAAGATCTACAATGATCTGCTCCCATCCTTCGACGATGGTAAATGTGCCATTTTAATTCCGTTAGACCTCCGTGCAGCTTTTAATACAGCTGACCACCTTGTACTTTTAAATTGCCTTCGAAATGAGGTTGTGATTCAGGGTACAGTCCTTCAATGGTTCACTTTCTACTTATCAGATAAATCATTATCCATTACTTTAAAAAACAATTCTTTCTCTGCAGCTCCTGCCAAATGTGGAGTTCCGCAAGGATCCATTTTTGGGCAAATTTTATTCACTTTATACATGCTCATTTGGGTCATATTTCCTGCACAATGTTTCATTTCATTTTTATGCTGATTTATAGTCTCTTGAGTCCAGATGACCTCTCATTTGTTATGTAATTTCTGAGCTTTTACATAAAAAATTAAAATGCTGCATTGTGTCTGTTTTCAATCAGAAGTCTGAAATGGTTATTTTGCCACCTCCAAAAGTCTCTGTACTGTGTACTGTACTTGTGTACTGTACTGTGCTTTCCACTAGACAATTTAGACTCCCTCTGAAAAATATAATAATCTGTGTAAACACAGAGCAGCTACGTAACCATTACATCTTCAGAACCATGTCAGGAATCTAGGCATCATTTTTGTCTGTCAGTTAAAATTTAATAAACAAATTAATTATGTGGTAAAGTTCCTGTCTCGTCCATATCTGGTTCAGAATTCTACTTCTAGACACCTAACTGTTACCAGGTAAATAGCCACTATTACTCCTGTGTTAAAATCTATCCACTGGCTTCCAGGTAAATATAGAATTGGTTTTCAAATTTTCAACTGAGCTTTTGCTTTAGTGCCTCCTTTCAGACAAAATAATGAAGGGATTGTAGGCATTCTGCCAGGACTTTGGGGGGAGACTAGATTCCATTTAACTTTCTGTAAAGTTCTCCATGTGAACAGCAAAACATTCCCATCACATTCTTGAAACAGGAAGAAATAATACTTTGAGGAATCAAAGAAACTCACTTTCCCATAAAGCACTTGGGCACAATGCTGAGCTTCCTACGCCTATCCTTGATCAGATGCCTGTTCTTGGTCATCATCATGTGGTAGAGCTTCTCTCCCTTCTCTGCTATCATCACGTAGGCGTCTCGCTCCATTCCCAACTTCAGACCTAAAAACATGACAAAAAAATAAACAAAATGAAACAAATAAGCCAGAGCCAAGAGATTTAGTCAAATTTACTGAATTTACAACCAATGAAGTGAAACACTGTTGGGGTGAAAGTTGCTTAAAAACCTCTGGAAAGGAAATGAACGGGCAAACAAATTCTAAGCCAAGAAAAATAAAGCAAACCTAGAGATTTCAACTTGGCTAAAGCTATTTAAATTCATCAAATCCAAAAGGCAAATACACGTCACAGTGCTGTTAGAAGATACAAACGGGTCTTTTCATGGATCATCTAGTATGTATTGTACTGGCTTACAGTCAGAAACAAAACACTTGCAGCTTGGGTCTGCACAAGCCTCTGATTCTAAAGAGTAAGTGAAGTTCAGGGTGGTTTGGATTTTGTTTCCGTGTTGATTTGTTAACAATTATTCCTCTAATGTATAGCAGAACATGTGAGGATCCATTGTAGTTCTGGCTGCTCCAGTGAAACCACTTCTGTGTTGGAGCAGCTTAACCTCATCCTGGGCTTTGATGAACTTCTGAACTGGATTTTGAGACTTTCTGACTTGTGCAAATCAACTCTATTTCTATGGGACTCCATAATCTGCTCAACTCTGCTGCGCGGCACATCAAGCTTCTCAACTCAAGACTTAAGTTCTCAGTTTTACAAGCCATAACGTGCTGATAAAGTTCAGATTTTGTATGAGTAAAACTTCAGCAAAAAATAAAAAAGCACTTTAGTTCTTGGTAAGGCGGCTATACTTTGAGGCGTTCTATAAAACTCTCAACACACCCACTTAACTTTTAAGTTGCTATTGCACAAATAAGCGTTTCTGAAATAGTTAACAAAAATAAATAAATAGTAAATATTTATTTTTCCACCCAGTTAAGAGTTGTTCTCCATTTTAAAAGTGTAATTTCAAACTAAAAGAAGCAGAACAGTAGCTGGAAGCTAAAATGAGCTAAATGTTAGTTAAAAATAGCTAATGTCTTGCTACTTTTAGATGTTGTTTTACGACTTTTGGCTTCTATAATGTTTTGCCTTTTTTTTAGAAAGTGTCTTGCTCCTTGCACCTAAAACTAAATTAAGTAAAAGCTAGCTTAAAGTTGCAAAACATTAACTAAAAGTAGAAAATAGCTTCCAAAAAGTAAGAAGTAGCAAAATGATAGTTAAAAGTTAAAAGAAGCACAAGAAGACAAAAATAGTTTAATAATGCTGAAGAAAGGTTAAGTTTTTATATTAAAAAAGGAGACCTCAATATATCTATGGGTAAAATGTTGTGAATAAAGTTACATAATGTGAAAAGTATAAAAGTTACAAAAAGTCATAGCATCCATCTCCTTAATGAGCTCAGTGTTATGAAATACGAATGTCTAAAATAGCACAAAGAATGCAGAGGTAGATAGTAAAAAACAGTAGTGTGAATATTGAATCTCCAGTCACACAATTAGACTTTTTTTTTCATTACACTTGAAAATTGAGTGATGGGGTGGGAGCTTGACTAATTTTAACAAAGGGGAGTTGCAACAAACAATACATGTCATACAGCTTATTTCTAACACCAAACTTCTCAGCGAGTCTTTGGAGAGCTCCACTGGCACACTGTGATGGAGGTGGTGTTGTATTACATTTGGCAGCAGCTGGAGTAGACCTAAACAATAAGTGTCATTGAACAACAGACGGGGGCCCCTCCAGTGCATAGCCCTTTGGTCCAGCTGTCAGAGCTCGTCTAAAGCTGCCCCTCATCTTCCTGTGCTCACTGGCACAGGATAAAACCATAACACTTTATCTGACCCATGTGATTTCCCTAAACTTCAATGAAAAACAGTGACAAGTCACAACACCACCAACTGGCAGTTGTTGAACAATGGCGGTTCATTAGAGGAGGGGTTGTATGAGGGGAGCCATGTGCCAAAAACAGGAAAACAGTTTTTTGAAGCAATACACAGAAGAAGGTCAGAGTGTTAAAATAAAAAGTCATTTATGTAGGTCAAAAGGTGGAAAGTGTCAAGATTTATTGCATTAAAAACCTCGTGTTATTGCAGTCTAGACAGGAATTAAGTGTTATAAGAAAGGTGAGAACATATAAAGTATTTGACAGAAAATGTAATGTATGAGGAGTAAATCGAGAAACTGCGATCTGTGACCGATCTGGCATCTGTTTGCCTCAGGTCAATTTCCGCCGGGTTGAAACTCAACACCACGAGCTGCAGCACACTCATTGAGACTTATCTGTATTCTGAACTCCTTTAATCAAGACACAAATACTAATAAAAAAGCAGGCTTAGATCAAATTCCAACATTACAAAAGCAAGGCGTATTCATTTTGGTAATTGGTATAAACAGTTAGCTTAACTGCAGTGGACTGTTTTACATTCAGCAAAGTCATTGCAGTGCAGTAGTGGGTATGATAGTTACAGCCAGTTATGAATCTTAGCGCACTGTGACAGACAGCGTCCAACATCTGCAAGGTGCATGTACCTATATACAAATTATATACGGTATATACAAATTATACATCAAAACATACTGATTTTTGTCTTCTGTCCCCCAGTGTGCCTCTCCCTGCTTTAAAACTCGTGCTTTTCTCAAATCATTCCAAAATGCTGAGAGTGCACACCCAACCTTTGACAGACTGGTTATATCTTAGCTCAAAATATTCTCTTTAAACTGTACGTGAAGCATCTTTTTAAGTTCTAATTTCTCCTATAAACACTAAAACTTCCCATAAATGACCTCCAGTCTTCTTCCACTCATGGTTTAAGAATGTGTCAGCTCTGACTTGTTGTTTTTGCACAGCGACTGTTTGGGTGAGGCTTCATTTTCAGTCTGTTTCTGTTTGCCTTTGTTGTGTTTCCTGTCAGGGAGTGACAGACAAAGGTGTGCAGTTGCCATGGTAACCCTAATGTGCCACTGGCAGCATCTTTAACAGTTACTTTGATCAGTTAATTCTTCCGAATTTTACAAAAAATAATGTAAGTTTGTACAGTAGCTACACTGACACCCTTTAAAATGTCTAGTTTTTTTTCCTCCCATATAATACTTTGGCATGATGTCTGAAAAAAAGCTTAATTTAGCTATAAAATACATTATATATAGATTAGTTAAGATAACTACTGTTTTTACAATATCAGATTTTTCTAAATGAGACATTTGTTAGTTTAAAATGAGACCACCAGTTTTGCTGCAGATTATTTTTATAAACAGTAATAAAAAAAATAATTGTTGCAGCCACCTTCCACAACAGAAATGAAACAGGCAGACTCAAAAAAATCGTCATGAAATCCAAAGCCTCCATTTTAAAAACAAGGGCAGCCAAATGTGTTCATAGTTCATGACTACGAGATGCAGACGCTCAAACCAGGTCAGAAGTAATGCACAGTGGTTACCATGTGCAAGCTTTCCTATTTTGCATTGCACAAACACGGACAAGAAACTTAACAGGTTGTTTGTTTGAAATGAAAAAAGATCAATTAGGAATGAAGCGCAAAATGACAACAAGATGGTAGATTGATTGCTGGAACTGTAGTATCAATAAATGGTGGTAAATTATAAACAACTCTTCAGTGCAGTAAATAAATGGAGTAAATACAAATTCTCAGGGTGTTGTGAAGCAGGCAGTAATAAAGATGTACGACATAAATACTTAATGACAATGTTTTCTTCTAAAATCTATTTAATGATGATAAGGCTTTCAAAAAAAAAAAAAATACAAAAAGAGAGGGGGGAAAACTATGGATACCATAATATTAACCTTTAAAAAAGTCAATACTCACTTTCTCTTTGCTCCCGTTCCCTCAGGATGGCATCCAGCCACTTCTGCTTGTCCTCTGCATTTTTGGCCATGCAGACAAACCACTTGTTCTTAGCCGTGTTGTGGATCTTCCAGCCGTTAGTCACTGTGTAGTTGTTGCTGTGATAGTCAGCTGAAAAGCAAATTAATGAATTTCAGTAAAGGGGAGGTGGACATAAAAAGCCCTAGGACACATTATTCAGTCTTTATGTGCCATAGCTTTTTCAGGCTTTGCAAATAAGAACTATATCAAGCCATCTTCCTTATAAAGCCCACGGTACAAAAGTTTTAGTTCATAAATACTCTAAAAACAAATTGGCTTCATCTTCTTCATCTTGGCTTTGTGTCTTGTTTTGCTTTCTATTTCCAGTTTCCACACATTGAT
This sequence comes from Nematolebias whitei, assembly GCF_014905685.2. Lineage (NCBI taxonomy): Eukaryota > Metazoa > Chordata > Actinopteri > Cyprinodontiformes > Rivulidae > Nematolebias > Nematolebias whitei. Next base: position 41,514,927 of record NC_056508.1, on the reverse strand, counting down.
TAACAACAGGGAAGCATTCCTTGAAGGAATGCATATCGCCCGCCTCATTTCATGCCAGATATTTAAATCAAATCGTCATATGATGTCTTAGCTCAGAGTATTTGTTGAGGATGACTGTCATATACATCCACACCAAATTTTTATTTAGTGTCTATAAATAATTGCTGAGTTAAGACCATTTTTTTTATGTTGGCTAATGTTGATTAGCTGTGGTGACTGCCATAAATTGTGTTGACTTCAAAACCTAATCAGCTGCAGATGTACATCAAATGATTACTTCCTCTGAGTTTTATTAAAATTTGTTCACTAGTTATCCTTTTTTGTCTTCAGCAGTCAGCGATTATAAAAACTGACTACAGCTTTACTTAAAGGAAATCATAAGAGTAATCAAATCATGCCTGCAAAGATGTTAACATTAAAGCTATCTCTGAAGAGAGTTTAAAGTCTCAAAGATGGATTTAAAAGCCAATTGAATGGACCAACAGGGTGCAGCATAAAAGCAATAAAAGACCACTATTTCACCGACTCATCAAATTCTCTCCTCGTACCCCGTTCTAATCCCATCATCCATTTAGCTGCAGGTGAGCAGCCTCTGAATAATGAATGACCCCTGGTAATGGGGTGCATTAGTCTCACACTCAAAGGTCGTATAAATAGATTTGATACTTTTGGTCCCACTGGGAGCAGCTTTTGCTTTTCTGAGACAGAATGAAACTGAATAGAGGCAGATGGAGAACCAATGTGTTCACTTTGATTTTAGCTACTCGGATACAAATGCTCTACTCAAAGTGCATGCCGAGACCCAGCCAGGTAGCGCGACAGGCGGATTATTCAAACTGGGTGTCAATTAAGTCTAATTTATTTTATTATCATCGCAAAGAACATAAAATACACTGTAAAGTATGCTGACATTACAACAAAATAAACTACAGATAAAACAAGATGATACAAACAGTAATAAAACTGTAGCAGTAACACATTACTAAATAATTTAAACAAACTATTAGTACATGTCTGTACTCAGTATCAGTCAACAAGGAATTTGGGGGATCAAAATATTATTTTTAGCATGCATAGTTGGATGTAATTGTTGTAATGGTTATTTGGTCTTTTCTTTTATATTGCTCTGCAGATGGCTGTTAAAATTATTTTAAGTTTTGCTAAATAGATTGTTAAATGGCAGATCAGTCCCTTAATTTAATTTTTTTGTTGTAGTCGCTGAATACACCATAGAGCACATGTGTCAAACTGAAGGCCCGGGGGCCAAATGTGGCTCTCAGTGGCATCTTGTCTGGCCCCCAAGATGATATGTTAAATGTAAAAGACTTTTATCACTTGAATTTTTTTTTTTTCAGTAATCTTTGATTATGATGTTGAAAGCACAACAGAGTGACAAACTGGTCTTAAATGAGACCAATCAAACTCTTGCTGAGGAACCTGCAACCAAGAAAAGACGTTGGGCATCTGATTTGAGTTAATGTAGTTTCTGAAATTGGCATTTAGTTTGAAAAATGTTTTAATTTTAGCCCCCTTTTGTAAGTGAGTTTGACACCCCTGCTGTAGAGCATTTACTCCCAGTGGTACAGGGCAACTTTGGTGGGAATGCTTTGACTCAGTTTACTGAGAGAGGGAGCCATAAAGTTAGTGATCTGTAATATTTATAAGGTGCTCTAGGATATAATTTTTAAAGTGCAAAAAGCATTTAAGGTCATTAAAATAAAGCAGGGATTTTCTACAAATGCAGGTTTGAACACGACTCTTGTTTGCTCGTGGAAGAAGGGAGCAGTCGAAAGAAACTTACTGTCTTAGAGACGTATCAAACAGTAGGTCAGAGCTTTACAAAGATTAAACTTGGCCAAGAAACCCAAACTGGTGCATTTTTCATTTTAAACAGACACACCCCTGTGCTACAACGTTCACACTTGAAAATGGGACCCCTGAATTCTGCAAATGAGGCTTGTTTTTCTTTGCGGTTTCCCTTTCAGCAGTTTAAATGTGACAGCCAGCACCAGTCATGTGAGCGTGCAGAAATAATCTGCCATCGTGAAGAAGACTGAGACAGAGAAGAAAAAAAAAGAGGAAACATGTGAGAGAGAGAGAGAGAGAGAGGAACAACATGCACTGAGCCCAGCGAAGCCTCGCAGCAAACCACAATAACAAAAACGATCCGCGTGAAGACCATTGCAGCATCTGCTCACAGACGACTTGATCTTTGACCCATTATCTCAACCTCAATCAGAACGCATCAAGTTTATTGCCTTGTAAAGGCTGGTTTCACACGTAAGAATTTTATCGGCGCATCAACCCATTACTGAATAGCCAACATCAAAGGTACACAACATTGCAAGCTACATCCTGTTGGAAACTAGGTGCAAGTGCGATACTCCACCCAAACTGTCAACAACAACCTGATTTAAATCCAACTAACAGTTCCATTTTGACACCAGCAGCTGAAGCAGCTCCTCGTTGACAGTTTAGGTGTGAATAAAAAAAGTCTGCGTTATATGCAAACTATAATAGTAGTAGTATAATAATAGTAGTAGTAGTAGTAGTAGTAGTAGTAGTAGTAGTAGTAGTAGTAGTAGTATATAATAGCAGTAATTATAGCCTTTTGCCAAAGGTAAAAGATGATGTTATTGCCAGTCGCATGCATGCATGCGTGCATGTGTTTATTTGTATGTAGTGTCAGCAAAATATGCCATTAACTGATATTTATGAAACTCAATTTCTTAACAAAAGATGGTACAATTCTGGCAATAAGCACCTTTAAGGAATCCCAGGGCTTTAATTTTGCAGCTATTTGCTCTCTAAAATAACTAAGCAATCATTGTAAATCAATCAAATTGATCTACACAACGTTGGAAATAACCAGAACCTCATGGGGGAAAGCTTAGATAAAGAACTGCATGCATGGACACTTACAGACACAGTCTCTAAAGGTAATATGTTGGTGAGTAAACACAAACCTGTTCCATCTTCCACATTTTCCACCTCCATCACCTCCGTGTTGATTCGGCCTCTGAACACATAGAGGGGCCCGTTGATAGACTTGGTCCTCTTACTAGACTTCTTTCCAGAAACCCTTGGAAAAAACACAACGCTGTGGTTACACTGAGGAGGGAAAGCATCCGTGGATGCCAGTGCCACACCGTAAAAAACAAACAAACTGGTCTCTGTAATGATACATTAATACAGATGCAGGTATGTGAGCAGGGCATGTGTATAGGTATTTTTGTTTTATTTATTTATGTTTTTGCTTGTATAGGAGTCAATATTAACAGAAATGTAATTATCTGCACTGCTTTTGATTTTTCCATGTTTAAACTTTTTCTATTAGTCAACCAATGGGGAAAAAATGTTTAAAATGATTTTTTTCATTTTCTCATATTTGACTTAACGTGCAGTTCTTTGAATGTTGCATTTCTCACCTGGACTTCCTTTTACAATAAACTAAAAGGTTGTCAAAAAGGAAGAAGACACGTTCCTGGATGTTGCCTGCTGAGATTTTGAGAAGATTTCCATGAAGAAGCAATTCTGTGCAGATATCTGTTAGGTTGGTTCCCTAGAAAGAAATAAAAAAAAGGCATAGAAATGAAACGCTACTGCCATGTGCTGCAGCCGCAGTTTATTTTATCTGAGCAGAGCAGAGTTCTAGAGTTGCAAAGAAAACATTGTTGTCTGTATGAGTTCACAACCTGACTGCAACAATATGAAGTCAACTTTGGTATGAACAACTTGTTTTCATTCTTTTGTCAATGATAGGAAAGGCTGAACACAACTGATCCTCCCAAACCAATCTTATATCTTACAATTGAACAAAAACCTAAAAATAACTTCTCTCCGTCAGAGCAGCTAGGCTCTTATGAAGTAAATAAAGAACTAAAGGAGAGTATTTAACCAAAACTGCAAAATAAGGTTTCCTGCAACGTGATTAAAAGCACTTACAACTGAATTAGAACTAAAACGGTTACTTCAGCATGTAATAATGTGTATTTTCCACTGAAATCTCCCAAACACTGATGATATTCTACTCCCAACATGTAAATGTGTCTATACAGTAGTCCCTCGCTACTTCGCGGTTCGTTTTTCGCGGACTCGCTCTATCACGATTTTTCAAAATAAGATTGGACATGACACACCATTGGCTGATTGATGGATGAGCGGCACGATCAGCATGGAATTTTTATTTAAAATAAATTATTTAAAACTTAGCACTTGCTGCACCTGTGTGCAGTCCATACTGAAGGATAAGCTTCCTCCTGCAGCTGAACAGCTGATCAGCTGTTCTCCATGCAGCGTGGGAAAGTGGGTGTGGCCAAGAACACTTGCAGGTGGCTGAGAGCAGCGGAGGCACAGAAGGAAATCATGACATTCTGTGCTCTTTTAGAGGATTTAGAGTTTAGAAACATTGTTTATAATATTGCAAGAGTGTGGGAAGGGTTAATTATTTATATATATATATATATATATATATATATATATATATAGTAAAATAAGCTACAACTTACTACTAGTATTACTATTCATACTTCACGGTTTTTCACTTATCATGGGTCTTCAGGGTAAGGATCCACCACGATAAACGAGGGACTACTGTACAGATAAAGTAAGTCCTATAACAGACAGTGTTGACATGGTACAGACAAACAAATTTGTTGGTACCCTTTCATGTTAACCTAAACCGGGGTTGCAATTCCTCTTGCGTCTACATTCTGGAAGGTTGGCTCAGTACCATATACTTTGTACAAAGTTTGGCAGATGAGGTCAGAGGAACATAAAGCTGCTTGGAGATGGCTTTGCAGCCTTTACCTTTAACATTAATAGCTAATATTTCTGAGCTCCTCAGACAGCTGTCAAGTTTGCTTTCTCCATCCATGTTTGGTGTGGTGCTCACAACACCAAACCACCCAGTGGTATCCTGATGCATGCTCAATAAGCCAGGTAGATAAATCCAACAAGACCTCTTTGGACTGAAGAAGTCTTTTGGATCAGACAAAACGTTTCAACAAAGAAGAATCCGTGAGAGGGCCTGACTCAACCTTGTTGTGGGATACGTTTTCTTTAAATAGGCTGAATGTCTTATGAAATGTTTGCAAAGCTTGTATTTTTACAATTCTATAACTTGTTAAACTGCCATCTACCTACAGTATTTAAAAATATGTACAATGACCCTTTGTAGCTGACCTCCTTCACAAGATATGATGAGATTTAACACAAAGATATTTTTAATGAACAATGAAATAAACCATAAATGGCTGAGGTTCATTATAGCAGAGGAGAAAGGTGAGTTACTGTCATTGCAGTGAATGCTGTATTACAGTTCAATATATAATGGTATATGAATAAAATGTTAAGTCAGAAGACTCTTCCAACTACAGTATATAACTTACATTTAAAAATATAAATATATTCAATGTGATAAAATTAAAATTATCTTTCATTTATGGGTCATTTACCATCAACTTTATCTGTTATAGGTAAAAAATAATAATAATTAAAAAGCTGTACTGGCTGACCATATTTTTAATCTAATTAGTGAGTGAACTTTAGGATCAACTGCAATCATTACATAAGCAATTATTTTAGGAAGCCATTTACAGAGTGCCCCCCACCCCCACCCCCAGCTAGAGAACAGAAATTAATTTCACAGATAAAAACCTTCATTAACATGTTGTCGCTCACATTGTGCCTTTAACGTATCAAAATCCAAATGAAGACATTTTCATGGCTTTCATTCAAAGAGATTAAGAGCAGGCATGAGAATTCTCACTGCTTGCTTAAGCTGTTAAAACAACGCCGCCAATAAATGAAATAATAAAGGCAAAAGACGACTCATTACTCATCGTTAAGTGGATCATTCCTCCCCAAATCATCCAGAACTAAATGCATCCATGTGTGGGCCCCTTTTTGACTTGAAGTGTTCCCATCAAACCCCCACTGCGTCCCCACAGATCACATTTAGACAAGTCTCGGACATGGAGCCTCCCGAGACCCTTGATAGCATACATCCTCCACCTTGACACAAAAAAAGTGTTCTCTAATTATTCTCTATTTTTCTTAAGGTGAATACCCAGTTGGATGGGGGAGGGGCCCACATGTCAAACAATCGATTCAACCTCATGGCAGCTGCACTAAGCTGAGGTAGCGGGGGAAAAGACTTGTGGTGAGCTTGAGCCTGCGCATAGCCACTCATATATTGCAACATGTGTCTGAAGACACACCTTATGGCCACTTAATGTCAATGGACGAGCAGAAAGCGAACAAATATGAACGCGTGCGTTCGTGCACGTTGTAAGACAAGCACAACGAGTACACGGTAATGTGTTTGGGTTTGATTCTGGACCACTAGCGGTCTGCTCCATTTAGAGCTGAGGGTGATTATCCTTGGAGAGCGGCTGAAGAGCGGAAAGACGAGCGAGAGTAATGGTGTTAGGTGAAAGGCTCAATGTGGAGGGGTTGCAGGGTCAGAGCAAAGTGTCTTCGTAAGGTTCTGCTTTGTTTAAAGGAAAACATTGAGAATTTCAAGAAAAATAAACCAGGCAATAATTGATTGCAAAGTAGTATCAGTATGACTGTGATCTGTTTTTTGGCTAATATAAGATGAGTTTACTTGTTTATGTTGCACGTTTAGACAATTCAGCAAAAAGACTGACCACCAACCTTAATGTAAAGCTACTTGCTGCTTTAAATACACCTAGTATCATGTGAATGCTGATTTAGCATTCACATAATTAATACAAATATTGATTTTCTGTTTATAATTTTGTTTCTTTGGTACGTTTTAATGCAAGTAAAGTATAACTGTATATATACTTGGTGCAGTTTTACCATTCATAAATCCAAACGTTCTGCTCGACTGAGAAGTGTGTGCTTTGAGTTTAAGTATTCATAACTTTTATACTTTTTGAATTATTTGACTTTATTTACAAGAATTTTCCTCAAAGAAATACGTTGAGACCTGACTGAACATTGTTGGATTTATACCTGGAATAATGAGCGTGAACTTTGGTGCTGGTTTGTGCTGATGTTTGACGTAATGTTTTTATGCTATTAGTGCTTAGTGTATATTTAGTTGATATTTTTCTTTGTTCATATCTTAGATGTTATTACTGTTTTTCTTTTACATTTTATTGTTGGATGTAACTGGGACCCTGTGTACATAATTTCACTCCACCACATGTACCACATGAGGTGCAAATGACAATAAAGAAACTCTGACTCTGGATTTGTACCTGGATTAATGAGCATGAACTTTGGTACATAGAGATCTCCTTCAAAACTAAATTTCAGCACTCAGCATTCACTGCTTTATTGCAGAAAAGGCAGTTGTTCTAGTTTTTTAGTATTTTATTTTGTATTTTAGCAGTTACTCTATTTATTACTAATAAAAACCCAACCGAACTGAGTTTAAAACCCCTATAATGTTTTATTAAAGTGACCAATGAACAAAAAATCAATTTAAAATTAATTAAATGGTACATTTTCAAAGCAGAAACAAGTTACATTTTTACACTTTTGCTTTAAAATCGGGCTTTTTCCAGTCGTGGGCCCTAAACATTGGAACAATTTGCCCCCCCCCCCCCCAACATTAGACAGGCCACTTCACTTCCTGTTTTTAAACCTCTGCTAAAAACTCGTCAGTTTTCTCTGGCTTTTAACACAGTGTGATTTGATTTAGTATTTATTGTTCTGTGTTTGTAGGTTTTTCTTCAGTACTATCATTACTTTTATTTATGCGTTTTTCCATTAAATTACTCCCATTGATTTTTATTGTTTAGCAGTTTGGTAACCGCTGCCGTTTTAAATGTGCTTTATAAATAAAGTTGACTTGACTAACAAAATACAAATATGAGACAAGTTATAAAAATTAAGGGCCTTTTAGCTTATTGACGTATGAACTAGAAACATAAATAAACATCCATCCATCATCTTTACCCACTTCTTCCTTTTCAGGTCACAGGAATCTCTGGTGTCCATGTCCAGCCATCACTGTGCAAGAGGCGGGGGACACTCTGGACAGGTCTCCGGTCCATCAAAGGGACATAGAGACAAACGAGACAAACAACCATTCACTCTCTCACTCACACCTAGGTACAATTTGGAGTTACCAATCAGTCTAACATGCATGTTTTGGTCTGTGGGAGGAAACTGGAGTACCTGGAGAAAACCCACGCATGCACGGAGAGAACATGCAAACTCCACCCAGAAAGGCCACTGGCCGGGATTTGAACTGTGGCGACCTGCTCACTGAGAGGCGGCTGCTCTACAAACTGCGCCACCGTGCTGTCCAATAAACATACATGATTTATTATTTCAAGGTTTCAATGATTCAAGGTTCTTTATTTGTCTTTTATTTATTTGTGTTTTGCTTAACACAAGAGCAGAAATTAGACAATCATCTAACGTCAGCGTATCAGAGTTACACAACCATTACTGATTTTATTGTCTTGGAGGATAATTATCAGAACTTAATGGTGACTCTTTCCTAAGTAAAATGGAGGCAGGAGTCTACTTTGGCACGCAACCAATGTTCCAATGGGGCCCACTAAATGCTTTCGTCTTTTAATTTTACCCTATATCACTCCAGACATGTGGGACTCGAGCTCTGCTTCTTGGTTCTCTTTTAATTGGGCAGTCAGCCTGTTGGCATCCCCCCTCAGCACCCTGTGTGGGTGGATTGTCCTGTTGGTGCCCACTAAAACAAGGACTCTGTTGTGGTGAGTAAGGCGAGGCGTGAAAAATGCACTGGACCCTTCACTCGGCTCCCAAGCCCTATCTGTGGCTCCTGAACTCAAAGCAGGGCTGCTAAAGTGTAGATCTGTTAAGATAGCTACAAATTGTGTCAGCTGAGGTCTCTTAAAGAAAATCAGAGCTGTTGTTCCAGTTTGAGGGGAGTCATGCTTCATTTAGGGTGATTGTGCATTTATCAAGTCAAAATTTGTGATTCTTATAGTCACAACTCCTCACAGTGACTGCCACCCCTGTTGCTCTCACCTCCCAGCCTTCAATGTGTGACTGCAGGTGTTCTAGAGCCTCCAGCTTCTCCATCTGCCTCTTGGTCTCGTTGATGTTGGAGCACACAGCCTTCATGGCCTGCAGAGCCTCCTCCACTGCGGGGTAATCTGCATGTTTCTTAGGGGTCCTTTTGAGCAGCTCCTACATCATGAAAAGAGGAAGTTACCAAAAAAACTGTACATATGTCAAAAGTAGGCAGGTTAAAAACAAGATATTTTGTTAAGTGCGTGACCTTTCCCAGCTCGAGTCCTAAAATGCAACCTACACTGCTGGTAGACTGGGCCCGTCTAACCAAGTTTATAAATGAGTCACTGGCATCAACACAGTTCTTTATGATTTGAATTTGAGCTTGCTTCTTCGGTTTGCTTTGTTAAAACACCCCCAAAAAAGGTTTTCAGCTCAACGGAAGGTGCTACAGTACCTTCAGCAGCAGAGGGTACTTGCAGATCCTCTGAATGGGCGTGAGAAGGTAACCCTCCAGTGGAATACTATCTGTGCCCTTCTTTCCTCCAAGAACCATGCAGTGCTTTAAAGAACCAGAAACAAACAGGTTTACAAACGGCTGTATGTGTAAAACGACTCGTGTGTGCAGACAGAACAAGTTGGAGAGGAAAGCGGACACACAGGGCGTTTTGTTTTGCTTTACTTCCTGTAACCATCTGAAACACTTCGGTGCCACAATGAGGGAAGTGAACGGTGGAAATGGATGCAAGATTAGTATAAAAGGTTAGTTTATAGTTCAGTTACAGAGTAACTCCATTCAGAAATACAAGCCAACTCGCAGATGAGCATTTGCAGAGATTTTTCTACAAAAAGCGTAGTCTTCTGTGTGTATTTATTTATTTATTTGTCAGCGTCAAACTTTAATTGGCTGCAGTCGTCATTTTAATTGGACATGGGTGTAGTCGTCATTTTTAACTTGCTACGGTTGTCATTTGCATCTACATCCAGTCTGAAATCTCTGAGCAATAACTGAGCATGATTTCCGTTTGCTTTGCTTTTTGTGTCCTAGTTGATCAGCCTGTTTGTAGACTGAGACACATCTCATTTAAAAGGTAAAAATGTAAATGCAGGACAATTTTTTGCGGCTGTAAATTAGTAAAAGAATCAATCTTTCTTAGTATGTTGGACCGCTGTCAAGATTTATAAAAAGAAAATTGTCCACACCTTTTAACAAGAGACCATCAAAGATAATCCTTATCCTTCAGAAGAAAGAAATAAACTTCAACACAGAACCAACTGACAAACTGGAGCTCTCTTTAGAAGTCTATGGGAAGGAGGTGGGGGGTGGGGGGACTGTTCCGGTCTGGGTTTCACTTCACCTTGGATTTTGATTTAACACAGTCTGTTGTTATACTTTGAGCTTGTGGGATGAGAAGAAAGATCAAACGCCATCATGCAGATAAACCACTGGAGCGTTCTTCGGTGGGAAGAAAGGCTGATCACTTTAAAGCATTAAAATTATCACGTGGCAATTCCTTTCAAGCCTACACAGAGTAGAGGAGACTGGTGAAGCATTTCTAAAGGAAAATAAAGCAACATTTCTTATTCCACACATTCCCGTTGTATTATTTCTTCTTCATGTTTTGTTCTTACACCCCCCCATTTCTAACCTAATTTTTAGTTTTTTCCCCTCATCGTTGGTGTTTTGTAATCCACCAGCCTGAAGCCACAAGTCTCATCACTCTGACCTCGTTTTGCTTTCACGTTACTTCTCTCATCTCCCACAATGCAATTAACACTTCATTTCATTGTGCAACTTCAAAAAAGCTTCCTTTCGTTGTAAAATTCAATTAACAGGAGCCCCAATATTTATTCAAGTTCTTACTCAAGTCTTCTTTTTTCATTCGTGTTTAGTAGCAGATTCACTCATATTTCCACCTAAACGTCTTCTATGAGTCTATGCTTGTATGATTCCGCTATATTTGTTTACTTGCACCGACTACAACCAGCCCTGCGTAGAATTGGGGTTGAACGACTACATATTTTTTAAAGTCGACATTAACATGATAATAGTTGAGTCGACGTCAACTAGTTGATGACGTCATAGGAACTCATGACGCTTAAAGAAAAAAGCAAAAAAAACGTCATTTATTATTTACAAAAAAAAAAAAAAGAACAAGAAAATATCGAGAGCGTATATTTATGCTCCTAGCATTTATTATACTGCAAATAAGTAAGAGGGAAAACCAAAACAATTAAGCTGTAAAAGTTAGTTTTTAATCCACTAAATTAAAAAAAATACCGCAGCGGTGGTGGGCTCTCCACCGGTGGTCGTGCGTGGTGGATTCTCCGGTCATGTGCATCCGTTGTTATTTTTATTTTATTTAGTGGATTAAATAAAATAAAAATAAATGCTACCAACTGGCAGTGGTGCATGGTGAACGCCGGCTGTGGTGCACGGTGAACACCGGCTGTGGTGAGCAGTGGTGGATTCTCCGGTGGAGCACACCCGTTAATTTATTTATTTTTAGTGGATTAAATTAAATGAAAATAAAAACTATCCACCACCGCAATGGTGGATTCTCCACCGGCAGTGGTGTTTTTTTGTTATTTTATTTAGTGGATTAAATAAAATAAAACTAAAAACAGGAGGCGGGCGGTGGTGGGATCCCATCATAGATTAAATAAAATGAAACTAAAATCATCATCTTTAGTGAAATACTTCCACACTGTTGATGAATTTCTACCCGTTTGGGAAGACTTTGCCTGCTCCTCGCCTTCCATCTGCTTGGAAGAACCCGTTTTGTAACCAGCAGCCTGGCACTGATCACATGACACAACCACCGTCTGCGACTAATCGACGTGAAATTTAAAAACTTGCGAGATGTCCTACAATCGACTAGTCAACTAGTTTATTCAACCCCTAGTGTAGGTCAGTCACCTTACTCAAGCTTCCACAGGGTTTTCTGCAGATTCAAATGCATACTTTGTTAACATTAAGTGTGGACCTGCATTTCACAACTGCATTTACTATATCTGAAAAACTATGGGAAATGCACCATTTTATGTAGTTCCTGAAAACTTTTCTTTATATTTGGTTTCATACTTTTCAATGAGTACCTTTAAGCTTTGTTTAAAATATCTAAGAAGCTTTGTTACTGTTTTGCTGGTTGTTGCTACACAAAACACAAGACCTCATTCAGTTTTTTAAATTATACTGAGCCGGTCTAATAGGTGCTTTGATGCACGCCCAGATGTTGCATAGTCATTTTATTGTGGAAAGAGCATGACTCGGGACCTAACACATACACACAGCACTGTTTCCATTCATGTGGATCAGGATAACGTCGTGGAAGAAACTCAGACAATGACAAAACATGAGGCTCAGAACTCATCGCCAATCTCAAAAAGGCTGCCAGCACTCCACAGCTGGCTGATCTGTAAATGATTTCCTTAGATGGGGCCCCACTTAAGGGTCCTGTCGCCATTTTAAGTTCATTGTCCGGTGCCCAAAGGTTTGGGTGTCAAAAACAAGGAAACAGCTGGCTGCAGAAGCACCACAAAGTGCAACAATACACAAAAGTAACCTTGACAGCAGTTGCATCCTGTCCACACAGGAAGAACCTGCAGACCTTGTTATGGTTTCTGTCCTTTATTCATGTGTTAACATGGAAATAAAGGTGACACCAGTGACAAAAAAAAGAAGAAGTGGCTTGGACAGATGCCAAAAAAAGAGCAAGCGGAGATGCACAGGAAGAATGAAATATAAGACAAAGGAAGGATGGGGGAAAAATAAAGAAATAAAAATGAGAAGGTAATAAAAGAGTTCAGCAACACTCACAGAAAGTGTGGCATCAACTGATGGGTTCATTTCATAAATAATTAAAAAGAAAGAAGTTAGAAACTTGTTTTTAACGCAGTGATTGGGGCCATCTTGACACATTTGGACACAAGTGCTCAACAAAGCTGCATCAGTTTTCTGTTGGTGAAGTCATAACGTGATGTGGTGAGATTCCAGTAATGATGCTAAAGAAGGATTTTATACCCCAGAGTCTAGAAGCAGGAGCACGGAAACCAGGGGTAGATATGCTGAACTGTCTTACCAGTAGGAAGGCTCTGATGTCAGGAATCTTGTTTAGCTCTATTAGAAGTCGTAGAGCCTTTTCATGGTTACTGCAGTACTCGCCGTACACTGAGAAACTGTCCTTCTGCAAATGAAAAGAAAAAACACATTTCATATCACGTTTTACAAACTGGTTCACAACCCAGAAGAATGAACAGAGATGTGGGTATTTAGACAATGAAGAAAAATTAAAGAAGTTTCAGATGTGATTTAAGAATGTTAAAGGTGCAACCGATGAGGAACATATACCATACCAGCTTTAATTATAGAGCACTTTAAACACCCACAGGACCAAAGTGCTGTACGCAAACAACCATACAATCAAATAACAAAAAAACAATCAAAATTATTAAAAGTCGACATTACAGATGGTGTCAAAGGCTAGGGAGAAGAGATGGGTTTATGAAGGGATTTAAAAACAGACAGGGAAGAGGCCTGTCTGATGTCCAGGGGAAGGTCGTTCCATAGTTTAGGAGAAGCCACAGCAAAAGCACGGTCTCCTCTGAGCTTATATTTGTCTTCGGCAAACTCAGGAGCAGCTGATCACATGACCTGCAGGTCATGTGATCAGCTGCCCCTCAAATCAAGTTGCTACATCCATACACACATCGAGAGCTCCCTGCCTCCTCTGTTCTTTGCCACCTGCAAGCGCTCTTGGCCACGCCCACTTCTAGGCTCTGCACGGTGAACAGCTGATCAGCTGCAGGAAGTTTATTCTGCAAAAAGGGCTGCACAAAGCTGCAGGAGGAAGTTTTTTTTTCTGCATCTCTGGGCTGCACAAATGTTCAGCAGGTGCTAAATAATTTATTTTAAATAAAAAATGCATGCCAATCGTGCAGCTCATCCATCAATCAGCCAATTGTGTGTCATGTCCAATCTTATTTTGAAAAACCACGATAGAGCAAGTCCGCAATAAACGAACCACATCTGATCAAAAAATAATACAGTCAGATTAAAAAAAGGGTGAGAACTGCTTACTTTGTCAGTGACAAAGTTAGTGACATATCTTAATCACGCCAGGATCACACGTGCTTTTGAATGCATTTTTCATAAGTTCTGGCTATTTAAAGACGGCAGCTATGCAGAGGGGGCTCTGTTGAGGTGCAATGTTTTTTTTAATTACCATAATTTAATTTGATATTTTATTTTTGTCCCAGTAGCCACCCCAGTGGCTTTTAGTTGCTGGTTTTGTCTTGTCGTTTTTATCTTGAACTTTGCTATCAGAGCAGGTGTTGGCTCTGATTGTGGAAGATTACAACAACAAAAAATAAATGAATACACACGCATCACGCTAAAATACAACACTTCGTTATTTCTGAGATGAGCGCATCACACTTTCTAAAAATACAGTGCAGCAACTAAAGCTGGAGCTTCTGAGGAGCTGGCATTCAGGTTTTGTTACGGTATGAAAAACTACACCTAAGCCTGTGAAAAAACAATGTAGACTGAAATGCATTATTAATGCAGGAGAGGCAAAACCCACAGAGCTGAAGCTGAATGCACACCCATGTAGCTTGAAGCCTTTTTTTTCCCATTCTTAACTCTGGTTAACTACCAGGATATGAAACCATATGCACCGTGGAGCTTAATGTCGAGTACTAGAAACTGAAACTTTTGTGTGAAACAGCCTGAAATCCAAAACTGCAAGAGTTTGGTTTTCTCTCAGCCTCAACTGAAGTCTTGATGCATGAAAGCATGAGCTTTTAAAGGCCAAAATGCAGTCAACAAATCCAGTGTTCAAAGTCTAAATGGTGTTAGAATGTAAAAGAAACTCACACCTGAAAATTTAATAACTGCTATTTTAGCATATTGTACAGATATTAATGGTTATGCATGGAGATTTCCTTCCACACAAGTAAATGGAAGAAAAAAAAACTAGTGTGCATGTAACCAACTAAGGTTTTATTCTCTTGACATAAAATAAACTCCTTTTGTACACGTGTGGCACAAGTGAGCAGGACAAAGTAAATGGTGGGCAGTGTATACCCCACAGACAGAAAGACAAACACACCCAAAGCCATGTTTGGTGGTGGTGTGTGGGAGGGTCCCAGTCCAAAACCACCACTGGGAGCAGCAGCTGGGCTGGCATATGGTGTGAAGCCTCAGGTACTGTGGTGCTGACAACACAGCTAGACAAACCATTCTGGCTTTAACAAAGTTACAGCAACACCATTCTGAAAACAGAGTAAAATGGAATTTAACTTTAACAATAGTTAAAGGTGACTGTAAGAAAAATGTTGATGAATAAGTTAATATGACTAGACGAAATATTTGATTTGATTTAAAGAGACATCTCCGTAGGAAAATCCTAAATGCACAAAGAGGGAAAAAAATGGTAAATTTACAATTATTGTATTAAAAAAGGGGACTGTGGTAAAGATTTCATATCTGAACAGACACAAGCAAATTAATTGCCGTTTTGTGCTTTGATCATTTAGGTTTTTTAAAAAACAATTTTTTTGTTTGTTTTTTTAAATAAAGTGTATAAGTGCTATGTGTTGTCATCAAACAATGATGAAATCAGTTCTCTGCATGTAACCCATCACATGTGAGATGCACCCAGGTGGAGCAGTGGGCAACTATGTAGGTGCCCGCCTGGGCAGCAATTAGGAATTGGTTGTATTGCTCAAGGGCATCACGACATGTGGGCATGACGGGGAGTTGAGCCTGTGACTTTTAGGTCCCACGTCAGCTGCCCTAGCTCTACCCCATCTCCGCCCCTAAAAGGACAAAGAGACCGGGCAAGAACTGAAGAGTTAACACAATAAACGCCTAACTCTCTTAAAGTCTTACTCCTACCAAAACAATCTCTCTGACAAGACGTAATTTATTAAATTTAGACAAAATGCACTGTTTGTCTACTTTTTAAAATTCTATTGTTAAAAAAAAAAAACACACAGTAAGCTCAGCTGGAAAATCAGATTTACCTTAAAATGAAATGTTTGAATCCCACACAACTTCTAGAGCTTGTGTTTACATGATACAAATGATACTAAAACAAAAACCTAAGTAAGCTAATTGTTAAGGGAGGGTCACATGACCTTGAAACGTAGCTGCTGTGTATCCGTTTCATAGTTTAAATGCTTCTGGATTGGTTCAGCTAATAAATCTGAAACAACCCTTTTAATCTTTAAGCGAATGAACCTCTCTCTTCACAAAAAACAACAAGCCTGTTTGTTTCCATGTTTGCACATAAAGGTCACACCGAGGTATTTCCTCTCCTACACAGTCAATTCATGCCCCTTTAAAGTAGCTTATAGGCCCAACCAGAGCTGAAAAAGTGACTCTTTACTTCAGCAGTAATGTCTGAACTCTAGGACAACTCTGAAAGACGTCATTTGTGCCCAGAATAGCTCAAAGGCTTTGGTTGTTCCTTTGATAAACTTGTAAGTCTGTATTTAAATTATTTGTCATTGGAACGTTGCTCTATAGACCTGGATGAGAGGAAAGGATCACCCGCAAGGAATCGTGTTATGTCAAAACATACTAAATAAAAGTGTCCAGAAAATGTGTAATGACATAAATGTTGGCTCCTACACAGTGGTCATGTTCCCGGAAACAGAAGAAAAACTTTTTTCCCCCTTACAGGCATTTAACAAAGGTTTTTAGTGTATCTGAATTTAGTAGAAAGAATTTCTTTTAATATTATTAGGAAAATAAATAAAAAAAAATGGTTAAAACCGAAACACATTTTGGATATATATATATATATATATATATATATATATATATATATATATATAAAGCAGTATTTCAACTGTTCGTTTTATGCAAATATTAACAAAAAATTGCATTTGCTCGTCTTAAATCTGCCTCTTGTCAAACCATCTTGGCAGCATATGACTTTGAATAGCAATGAATCTTTCTGTGATCTTGTGGAACAATGCAGGAGGTTAATCAAATCCCAGTCATGGTGTTGACCTCCAGAGGAGGTCAAGGGCCACGGCTGGAGGGCGCCAGACGGTACCAGCCGATTGGCTGAGAGGTGTCAGCGGTGAAGGAGGCGAAGGTCATGGGCTGGTGAGAAGAGTGTAATGGATACTCAGGAACAAAGGTGCTGTGTGGAAAGCTCAATACCTTAACAGAAACAGAATTAAATACAAAAGAGCATCCGTTTGTTGTCCCAGATGTCATTTATGAAAAATAAGGTTTGAAATCTTGAGTTAATGCGTCCAAAAATGTGTTGTGTTTTTTAAGTCCAAGTGACCTTTCCTTACTAAAATCTAATCTGTTCATCTTTGAGTCAAAGCGAATGTTTGTCTCAGATGTAATGAAACTCCCTCCAGGTGTTTCAGAGATATCACATTCAAAAGAAAGAAAAATAATCCTGAGATCACACTCATCGTGACCTTTGAACAACAAAATCTTCTTCAGCTTTTCCTCAAACATCTAAGTGAACATTTGTGCTAAATTTAAATTACAGTCCAGAGAGTGTCATAAGCAAACTACGGAAGAGAATTAAGGCCATGGTGCAATATATTTTCCTTAATTCTGAGGAAAAAGTCAGAATTCTGAGGAAAAAAGTCTAAATTATGAGATTAAATTAAGAATTCTGAGAAAATGTCAGAATATTTTCTCAGAATTCTGATTCCCCCCCCCCCCCCCCTCAGAATTAAGGAGAAAAACATTGCACCTTGGCCCTAATCCTCTTCCGTAGCAAACTGTACATCCTAACTATGATATTTATGTTGTTCGTACAAAACGATTTTTTTGCATATTTTCAGTTAGTCATCATAATACATAAATTTGATGTTTCCTGCTATGGTATATAAGATGACTCAACTGTTTCACAACTGAAAACGCACAGAGGCAACTTATCTTTTTTTTTTTTTTTACCAATTTGGTAAAACCTAAAGGCACTTTATATTCAGTCTGTCCTTTCCTATTTGAAGACTGAGCGCAGAGCGATGGAAAAACCTTGTGGAGCTCCTTTAAATCGATTCGACGCCCTGACACTTGGCCCTGCATCGTGACAACCTGCATATGTGTGAAGCTACATTTTGATGGGCAAATTCTGCAAACGCAAATAAATGCTATTCACGCTCAAAAGAGGTACCAGAAAGGTTGTTACTGGTTGTTTCGCGACTTAGTGACTTTCAGTCGAGTCCTTCCACAGATTAATCCAGTTTCTTGAAGATTTTTGATGATAATATAAACGTAGATGAAGGGATATTTAAAGTATTTCCATTTTCTGTTGAAGAACAATAAGCTGGAATTGTTCCTCTATTTTAAGATACAATTTTTAGCAGGCTGGTGAACCTTTGCCCAATAAAAATGCAACAGCTTTACTACACTGTGAATGAAATATGGGTTTAAGAGATCTGCAAATCATGGTCTTCTGTTGGAATTTACAGTTTTTTACAAGATGCCATCTTTTGGAATTGGTTGTAAAACTCCACACTAGCTATGTTTGCATGTGCAATATTCTTTGACCGGATTGATTAAATTATTCAAATGTATCGTTTACATGGGCACAATCCATTCACGACGAGCATTTACATGCAGCAGGCTTTGTTCTGAACAGAAGTACTGGCTTGTGTAGAGTGGTAAACTCTCCTTAAAAAAATAATAACACAGAAGAAGAAGTTCGACTTCCGTGATGAACATAAACAAACCTGAGCGCCCAAAATGGACCCGCGACAGATTTTAATGACGGTGGAGACGTTACTGCACTCCCTGACTGAGCTACAAGTAACACAGATCATTTTGAGCTCTTTCAAAGTTTCTAGTAGAAATGTTGTGTCGCTCAACGACCAGTTTTGCTTCCTTGACATGCTAATATTATTAGCATTAGCCAGGCGGAAATATGCGAGGCAGACACAGGTCGCACATGCGCAGTCTGGTCAGTTTATCACAATCGAAAAAAAAATGAACAGATCAAGTGTTTACATGCACAACGTTCAGATTATGAATCGGCATAAACCACCTGTCTCATTCTGATTACAAATTCTTTCGGATTGAGCTGAATCAACAAAGAATAATCTGAATGGGGAGTTTACATGATGCATTTTTTAATCCGAATGGCTGTTTAATCCTATTACTTATGTCCATGTAAACATAGCTATTGCTTATAGCAGTGTTCATGCTACACACTCTTGAAGGCTGGTGAAGCATGCTGATGGTGGAATACCAAGCCGCAGACTTTGTGCCTTAGTGAAAGTGAACTGCAGATTAATTATTACAGAGGGACAAATGGACAGCAAAAGAAAGAGCTTGAGATTGAGTGCTACCAGCAGAAACATTGTCCCCTCGCTGAGTGACACACCATCTCTTCCTCCCTGGACACAGACCCTTCTTTGTTGGTTCTCGGGGGCCATATGAGTTCAAACAGAGGGGAGCCGAGAGGAAGGGAAGGGGTTGTGTGTGTTGGTGTAACCGAATGGAGAGGAATCTCAATAAAGTGTGATGGAGTGGCAAAAAAAAGGAGATAGTAGCACAAACTGATAAAGAAAGATGGAAGGAGGAGAGTATTTCGCTGCAGGATGCAGGCCTGTCAGAGAAGGTAGGAAAAGGAAAAGGAGGTCGTCTGTTGTGCTGTATGAGAGAAGGAGGGCATCCAGGAGATGGGAAGAGTGTTTTGTGTAAGAAAGAGAGAACTGAGGGGATATTTCACTGCAGGTTTTGCTCAGTTTCCCCTTCATCTCTGATTACAGGTAGCCCTTGAAAAGAGGGGTTTTTTTTCTGTGTGGAAGTGGAATCCATGCTTACCACAGCTGACAAATACAAGCTCAGGTGTTGCTCAGGTGTTGTTTTATGTGCTTCTCTGTGTGTCATGCACTTACAAACTGGAGGAACACGTGGCCCAGGGCATGGTTAGGATGGGGTTCAGGCTGCAAGCCGCTCTCCACAGCAGACAGCACCTCTTTGTGCAGCTCCAGGATGTCCTCAATGTTTGAAAACAGGATCTATGTAAAAAAGAATGATGTAAAGGCAGGGTGGTTCAAGGGAAGGAAGACATGAAGAGGAACGGTGAGAAGTGAATGAAGAGGGTAAATAAACATTAATGGATTGAAAATATTTCCCAAATGTTTCAGTGAAGAGTTTAATTGCATATGGCACATCTTTCATGTTAAAATTGCATTAAAGCTAATTTAGCAGCTAGTCCTACCTTGACATGTTCAGGTGAGAGACACTGCTGGTCATCTGGAGTTTGTCTGATTCGCTGCAAAAATGCCTGAGGAGAAAAACCATGTTCATGAGGCACATGTCTCTTGCAATAACATTTAAGGATGTACAAGCACTGTATGATTTAAGCATCCTAACAGGCATCTGATTAGCTCAAAAAGAAACAAGAGACATTTCAAAAAGAGAGAGAGAAATTAACCATATTGTTCAGATGAGAGTACTGTAGTCTGGAGGTGGACGTCTCTAAACTCTGTCAAATATATACATTTACTAAGAAAGACCTAGTATTCCTTAAAAATACAAGGCCTTTGTACACATTCCATCTCAGAGTTTTAATCTAAGATCATCTTATGATGAGAAATGACATTGTCTCTAATGATTACTTTCTGTAAAGTTTATTAAAGTTTGTCCAGTGCTTTATGAGATACACTGGCAACAGACAGACATATGCACAAATACATGCAAAAACATCACATTATCACTCCGGCTCCACTTTTCGGTGGTAGGCGATAAATATATGATGCATTTGCTCAGTTTTGAAGAAATGAGTAGAAACCTCGTAGTAAGTATCACCTTTTGGTATAAATATGAAGTTTTTTATGGTGCAAGAAAGCAGCATTACAGTTGTTTAACTGTCCTTTATGTGCCACCACTGTTCTTCGTAAAAAAAAAAAAAACATGTTTTTCACCTCATCTGTTTCAGAGGAAGCTAACACACCTGAAGAGTCAGCTGTAAGACAGCAGCTAAAATAACTGCTTCTTTGTTGCAGCATCTATACACGCCACTTCACCAAAGACGGCAGTAATAGACACACATCAAGCTGAGCTCTGCTGGTGCATGCAGTTTTGTGCATTCATGCCCGTCAATCAGAATCTTGATTTTGGGAAGAAAAAAGTAAGAATGGTGAAGAGAGAGGAAGTGAATCTGCAAGCAGGTTTTTTTTTTCCATCTTCTCCATTTTTTGTCTTTGTTTCTCATACACCGTTTGACAACGTTAACCTTCGTCAAACTGTTTGACTCATGCCGATAATGTCTTGAAAAGGACAAAGGAAGGCCATAAGCAGCCAATAACCAACCCATGAATACTCTTACTCCGGAATTTTCTTCATCTGGCAGGCTCATGTTCTGTCTGCATGCATTCAGTCCCTGGAGGCTGAAAATCAATAGCCTGCCATGTGTACAAAGGCTGTTGCAAAGCCAAAAAACACTAGGGTCAATGATGAATGCATAATGATATGCAGGAACTAAATACAGATATATGTTTCTCACATTTTTATTACTTTATCTTTTTTGTATTGTATTAAAAAGCAAATATAATTGATATAGAATGAGTGTAAATTGAGCAAAGTTTCATCCAACAGAGTCAAATAAAACTAAAAACCCTTTTGCATCAAAGAGATAGCTCCTATAACCACCATCAAGTTGTTTCTGCTTAAAACATTTGTGAATTTGTCAAATGCATTCATTTAAGGCAATATTTGCCAATCGGTTAGAAAAAAAACCCAAAGAAATGAGAACGGAAAAGAAAAATACACCTGAAAAACTGACCAAACATCAGAAAGCAAAAAGAGACAATTTGTAACTTATTTTCTTGTCCAAAAGCAATCCAAATAGTCGCTCTTGTAAAAAACAGTGACGAGCGTAAAGCAAGGCATGACTGACTGCTATTAATGTTTTAATCGAGAACATGCCCATTTATTTACAGCTTTAAAATTAAAATATTAGACAAATAATGTGCAGGTTTTCCTTGAGTTGACAGTTTTGATCCATCACAACATGAAAATGGGATCTGTCGTGTTCCTTTGTGGCATCAACACATGGCAGCCATAGCCAAAATGGTTTAAAACATCATTTGTCCTGGATTATTGAGCAAGAACTTTGATGATTTGAACCACTTTGGCTATGGCTGCCTCAGAGGAGTCGACGGTGGAGGGCGGGCTTCAGAAACCACCTAATCACCAGCAAACTGGTTGGCTCACTATGTGAGTGTGCTGCTTGTGGAACTCAGTTTGTTGTGGCTCCTCAGACTGATGAAGTCCTTTAGATGAAGGACGAAACATCTCAACAAAAAAATAAATAAAAAAAACTGTCCAGATGACCTGACTTAACTTTTGGATTAAACTGAAATAGATTAGCATGAAATCCAGTAGAAATAGCTGCTCCTGTCCTCAAACAAGACAAGATTGGAGACACTTTAGACTCTACATAGGTTGGGAAGAAAACTGCTAAAATTTAGTATGCAAATACTTGTCAAGTATTTTCAGAAACAATCAAATTTATACTAGTACAAGTTTAGAATAAAACATGCTGTCCTTTAGATCTGATGCGCAAGATCATTTGAAATTTGTTAGACATAATTCACCATAGAATATGGAACTTTAATACACAGAAATTCAACACTGTATCATAATTACACACAGGATTTTAATTTTGTTATTTTTATTGAGCTGTAGAAAGTGTACTGCTGGACACAGGCTACACACCAAGACAAAGCTAAATATTTGATCACATGCTTGTAGCTGCAACAAATCACATTATTGTTTCAAATATAAAAACGTTGTAAACATGCATGCACTTAATTCTACTTTTAAGGATATTTGGTCTTTTTTTACAAGGTGAACTTGAACAGATTTTAAAATTAGCATTTGTTGAAATAGGTTTTAAACAAAAAAAAAACATTTTGAACTAAACTAACCTAAAATCTGATTCAAACTAAATTGTGCTGTATGTAACGATTAATACCGTGTGTTCACGTGCGGTCTAGCACTAATGAATTCCCAGCAGGACATTGTAATGAAACAAAAAGATCAATAATATTAACTTTCCCTGCCAGAGGTGTAACGACTAACTGTAGTGATCTAAATCGATGTGAGGCTTTGAAAACAAGCTTTTGCTAACTTTATGCATATTATGGGCTAGCTAACAGAGTAAAGTCACAGGTCTCTAATGAAAGACCAACACTTGTAATCACACATTTGCTCTAAAGATAGAACTCCACTAACCAGGCTGTAATTTCCTCCAAGACTCAGTAGATTGGAGGAGATTGGTTTAAATTTTATTTCCTTTCTTTATTGGCTATAAGATAGGTTATTTTGGTTTAAAAGCTAAGGTCTTAAGGAGTGAGCTGCCACTGCTTTAATTAAGACTATGGTAGTATTACAGGGAAGCAGAAGTTGCCGTGTTCTTCCCTGGTTCTGTGAGGGAGCTGATTGAGCTTGTGGCGGACACTAATTAAATCTCCCATATGGCAACTTGTGTCCACATTGGTGGAGTCAGTCATTTGAAAGACTGTTCTGTGACAGAGGAGACAAGAAAAGGGAGGCAACACACTTTTTCTTAGTTAAGTAATGAGAGGACAAGGTGGGAGTGGAGTGATGGAGACAGTAAAAGCTAGGATGTGAAAATTACTCAACTCGTACAGATTCATAAACATGGACAATGTGACTGCAACTGTAGAGCAGCTGCGCGCCAGTGCAGTTTTGGTTTTAATCCTAGATAATAATAATAATAATAATAATAATAATAATAATAATAATAATAAT
>NC_056508.1:41481611-41491168 GCF_014905685.2 Nematolebias whitei | reverse complement strand
AATAATAATAATAATAATAATAATAATAATAATAATAATAATAATAAGATAAGATAAGATTGTGTAAAAACAAAAACAGTGCAAAGACAAGACAGGAATAAATTTAAATATAAAATACATAAAACAAAGTTAAGAAGGATAACTTAGTCTAAAGAGATGTGTTTTCAGAGTATCCTGATGCATGCTCAATAATCCAGGTAGAAAAATCTAAAAAAGTTAAATCTGGTCCTCTGGACATTCAAAAAAAACAAAACAAAGCAAATCAACAAAAAAATGTAGAAACGTTTCGTCTCTCATCCGAGAGACTTCCTCAGTCTGAGGAGCTGTATTCAGCTCAGTCTCTTAAATAGCACCGTCTCAGGGTGGATCAACCAGTTTTGCTGCTGACAACCAAAACTGTTTTCAGAGTAGTCTTGAACAGAGAAAGAGAGGTGGTGTTTCGTAAGTCTGGTGGTAGAGAGTTCCAGAGGTGAAGGGCAGAGCAGGTGAAGGCCCTGCTTCCCATGGTGGAGAGGCGGGCAGAGTGTACATGGAGGTGTAGCGAAGAGGAGGACCTGCGAGAGGGGATGGAGATGTGTAGGAGGTCAGATAGGTAAGGAGGGGCAAGATTGTGGATAGCTTTGAAAATGAGAAGAATAATTTTGAAGACGATGCACAATTTAACCGGGAGCCAGTGGAGCTACTGCAGGACAGGAGTGATGTGGTTATAGGAGGCGGTTTGAGTGATGACACAGGCAGCTGAGTTCTGGACCATCTGTAGCTTCTGAAGAGATGTGTTGGGGAGGCCATAAAGAAGGGAGTTGCAGTAGTCAATCTGGAAAGTCACAAGACTGTGAACAAGGATGGATGTGGAGCGGAGAAGGATGGAGACGGATAATATTTCGGAGATGGAAATAGGCAGAACGAGTAACGTTGATGTGTGAAGTGAAGGAGAGAGTGGTGTTGAGGATGACACCGAGACTCTTGACCTGAGGCGAGGGGGATAGCAGAGAGTTATTAAGGGGATGAGATGTTCTGATTTTGAAATAAGAGTTTTTGGTACCGACAAGGATGATTTCTGTTTTGTCACCGTTTAGTTGAAGGAAATTGTTAGGAAACCAGTGACTGAGCTCACCGAGACAGTCAGTGAGGATGGAGGATGGGTAGGTGGAGTTTGGTTTGGTTGACAAGTAGAGCTGTGTGTCATCAGCATAACAGTGGAAATGGACACCACATTTGTGGAAGATGTGACTTAGAGGAAGGAGGTAAATGATGAAGAGGAGTGGTCCGAGGTCACAGACTTGGGGCACACCCGTGGTGATGGGGGAAGACTGGGAACGGAAGGATTAAAGCTGAATGAATTGAGTGTGGTCAGCGAGATAAGATTTGAACCAGTCTAAATGATTAATCAGTTTATAAATTCTTTGAATTAATAAAATATATGTTTAACATTTAAAAGTCTGCAAGCAGGTTTGTTTCTACAGATTAAAAAATATATAGAAAAATTAGTTATGATGTTTGTGTATGAAAAACAGATTCCCTCTCGTCATTTCTTACTGTGTTCTTCTGGCTGTGGTTCTTGCTGTTTAACAGTATTGTTTTCTTTTTAGTGACACCTACAGTTCAGGAGAACTGCTGCATCATCAGCATAAACAGCAACAAACACCTTTTGAAAACGTGCTTAAAGCAACAGGAATCAACAGGTTTTATGAAAGTGTTTTGCAATTTTAAAATAGGACTCGTTTGTGAGCAGCTACTTCTCATTAGGTAGCAAATATTTAGTTTCAATAATTGACAAAAGGACCATTCCTTCACTTCACTTTAGTATTACGCATAAAATCTTGATGTGTTAAATCTTGAATGGAATTGTCTAGTGATTAAAGGCTGAAAGGTATTCACATTTTACTGACTATCATTATTAATCAATTTGTTGGCACGTATTTAGACATACTGTATCGGAGATGAACAAGAAAGTCAAAGAACTTAAGAACAGGTTTGAAAAGGTGAAAATGTTAGGGGGGTTGGAGGCAATGCTCAAAGTAAAGTATCTCTAGAGTCATGGCTACTGTTCGTACAGGATAAAAGCAAAATGTGCCACACAGATGTGATTTTAGTGAGATTGATGGGATGGATGGTGAGGAGGAACAGAGTTTCTTTGTGTCCAGGTCTCACCCAGGGTTGTGTTGGCTGTCTTCATTGTTCCGTCACAAAAGCTCACAGGTTTATTTGGAGAGAAAATTGGAGGCTTTCTCTGTGAACCCACAGACACTGGTCTCAGCAGAGCAAAACATAAACCAGCAACGTGCTCCAAGCATGCCCAAAATTACTCAAACACAGACCTTTTCCAGTCTGAGCGTTGATATTTTTGAGTGTGGTCAGAATTTTAAAAAAAAAAGGTTTTGAAAAAATACCTTGTGTTTAATTGGAAAGTTTTTTGGCACCTGATGGACACTAGTTAGCTGTGCCTAGAAAGATAAGTAACAAATATCAGTCAAACTGCAGTCTAGGCTGATTTTAAAAAACTAATTTAGCATAATGACCAGCAGAGAAACTCACTTCCTGCCAAGATTAACAGGAAAGTCAATTTTGTTTTGCAGAAGTGAACCTGGACCTTGATTTGTTTTGACTTTCTTCACAGTCAAAATCTGCAACTTGACATGTGACAAGTTGTCAAAACTGGCAACAGGGGGGTAATTAAGTCTGACTTTGGATAACATGATATAATTGGCTTGTTGAATTGGCTGTGTGCACAAAAAACTAAAAGTAGGCAGATGGGATTGCACCTTCAATACAAAGTATGCCTGATTTGTATGGAGAATACAATACCCAGTGTACAATGATATCAATCAATATGTGAATATGAAAGACCTATCCTTTCAGTTGATATAGGAATAAAATATATAATGAATAAGAGTAATCTTCCCACCGGGAGCTCCTTTAAAACTAATTACTTCTTAATCAAGCTGCTGAGAGGCAGCAGGATGCAGCTTAGGGCCCTTGTTTACTTTCATCTCTACCTCTCAGGTGACCTTTTCTGCCTCTCTACTGACATCAGCATTTTAGCATCAGTAGGCTGAGTGCGTCCAATCATCTATAGCTGAGGATCAGATATTGCTGAATAATGTCTAAAATCTAAATCAGACACCGCACAGCTGGTTGTTTTAAATAAACAGAAAATGATCGTGTCTTGAAAGCGTGTACTGTGGAGCTGAAATAATGAATCATGGACCTCAGGGGAAACAATCACAGACTGCGGTGAAACCTGGAGTTCAGGGGTTGAATTTGTTTGGATGACAAAAGGAAGGCCTCCTCTGAAAAATCTGTCTGGTTCCAAAACCCGAACCTTTCACTATGCATTACTGATGTTTTTACAAATGTGAAAATGACCCCGATCAAGATGAAGGCTTTGGAGCTGCGCTTTAACAACAAGCTGGACAGTCCATTTCCTCCTTAACACACTGAACAAGACCAGAATTTTCCTAAATAATTTCAATTTTACAGTCCTACGACCACTTTTGTCTGAAATGTTTAAATTTTCTTCACAGTCTCACTTGAATAAAGTCCGCCTCTGAGAAAGCAGTGTTTAGTGCCCACCGTCAAAGGTGAAACAACTTTTGCTTACCGGTATGTCTGTGTGTATTTGACGGTAAAGTTAGCTAAATATCTTTTGAACCACTGGGTAGAGTTTAATGTCTATTGGATAGTTGATGCTTTGTGTTTTTATTCCCATTTTGACAGTCTTGAGACCTTTTCGTCAAAAACATTGTATTTTATAGCCTTTCCTTTCTCGCTGCTCAAAGTGCCTTGTTACCATCCAGTTTCTAAAAACAGCATCAATCAGTGCGATAATAATAGTCTGTCAGAAGGGACACAAATTCATTTTTTTCATACCCTAGGACTCATAATAATGAGAGAGACGGGCTCAGGGAGGGCTCAGCTGCAGCATGAAGCACAACAAAGATGTTGCACATGATGGTCTCTTGCCAGAAGGGTGACGGGCTGTAAGGGGAAACCGCTCGCGATGCAATCCCACCGGAGACGAGTAACAAAACCATGACGCTCCTTATTAGACCACAAAGCAGCTGCCAACTACCAACACACATTTGCAAATATTCCAATGACTTGCCAATGCCAATGTGGTAAGCCCCAAAGAGTTCAGCATCCTCCCTGAGAAAGTACTTAAAAGTTGCATGACATAACCTTTAAATGTACATGCTTTAAAGGTTTTCTGGGCTAAAAAAAATGAAATGGTTAAAATTACAACTCTAATGGAAGTAATTTATGTTTTTACTTTACTATCTACCCATTACAGAAACTTAAAATTTAAGTCATATAACTAAACTGCACACAGTTCTTAATGATAATAAGTTTTCAGACATGCAAACGCTGGAGTTTGGCTCAAGATCTAAGTAGTTCTTTTACTGCTCAGAAACAGTTGAGCGTTAATTTCTTTTTTTATTGGCATTCGTGAAGCTGTGCTCTTATAATCCAATCACTCACAGAGATATTGTTAAATCCTCTCGGCAATAAGCAGGAATTAGCTAAATGTCAACCATTGGTAAAATTTCTTGGCTTGGTCTCTTACGATTGACTGTGGGGAGTCAGTCTAAAAAAAGTCACTGCAGTGAAACGTAACCTTTTATATTTATATTCCATGATTCACACACAGTCAAAACTTAATGTTCAAATGAGATATTATTTCCCAAAAACAAATAGGTTGTAGGCTCTGGTTAAAACAAACAAACAAAAAAAAAAGGTTATTAATTATATGAAATGCATGTAACTCCACCACCATTCATGCCAGAGCTTTAAACTAAGAACATCTTGTGTTGAGAAACGATATTGTAGCTGTTTAAGTCAAAATTTTAAAATGACAATAAGCGTATAACAAGGTGTCATAGGCAGAATATGTGTTGTGAACGACTCTTCTACTGCCACACAAAGTTTTAGCAAAAATATCTATCAACCAGTCTGGATTATCACAGTGTTTGTGTTTCCTAAGGTCAGTTGGCTGTAGCAGCCATCTTGAACTGGACTGACTCCAAAGTTAATCAAAAGTAAATGTGCATCCAATGATTCTTTAAAATATGTTTAGCGATTCATCAGATATTTTGCTAACAGATATGGGTAAAACATATATTTGTCTGCATTCACTTTTCGGCAGCAGGCTATAATGGTGAAAATTAAACCATAAAAGATAGTTTAATTTTAATAGAACTTCCTAGATTCATTCAACCCTGATAGCTTTTAAAAGCACAAACTTTATTTTTTAGTATTTTAGCCCACACTCCTACCTCAAAGTTTAAATGTAGTTTGGAAACGGGTATTTTCACACATTAACCAACAAAAGGTGTTCCTGGACGCAAGTCAGTGACTTCAGAAAGCTTAAAAAATGCAAAATTGCTTAGACAAAAATCTGACACGTGACAAAAATTACTCTCCAGTGCACGTGGAGTGTGGACGGCAGCGATCATGTCACCTGGAGAACCTTGTTAAAAATCATCTGCAGTCTAAAGAGTAAAGTGTGGTATATTTGTGTGATTTAAACACAACTGGGGTTATTTATGTTATTATATTTTTATTCTTTTTATACCGCTTCTTTTTATACTTTATATTTTGCTCATTTTGGTGCAACTGGGACCCTGTGTACCGGTACATAGTTTCGTTCCACCTCATGTACCACATGTGATGGAAACAACAATAAAAGTTAACTTGAATTTAAACTTATGTTTGCTTCTTGGTATCGAGCACGTGGCATAAGTGGTGTCAGTGTAAAATAACCAAAATCCTAAAGGCAATATAATTAAAAAGTTGATTGAGCCACATAACATTGTGAATGAAACTTGCATAAAGCAATTGTTGAATGTACTATATGAACATTCAGGACAATAAAAATTAATCCTGCAAACTACAATAACACTTTAATGTTTCTGTCAACACCTGAACTGTTTCAGACCCTAATTGTTGGTATTTTTATACATTTCCATTATTTTTATATTCTGTGTGATTCCTTGTGCATGGTCCTTTGTATTGCAACCCTGGCGCAAACATTTCCTATGGAATTAATAAAGTTCTTATCTTATATTCTGATTAATACAAAATTAAACTGTAAAGGGCGTTTGTTTAAAGTTTTGCCTTTAACCATTCTGAGTCAACTCCGTTAGCTAAACTTTTCATTAACCACTTGGTGGATTTTAATGAAGCGTCCAGGAAATAATTAGTGAATCTACCTAAACAACAGATTATATTTTGGAGCCAACTCAATTCCTGATGGCCACCCCAGCTGAGTGATCTTATAAAACACAAAAATAGCCAAAACGACACAATCAATTTTACAGAAATTGAGCTAAAATTTGATGTGGCAGTATGAGAGTCATTCACAATACATACTCTGAGCTTAACATTGCAATATCACATAAGATGGTGCACAACTCCATAATTTCTCAGCACTAGATGATCGTAGCTTAAAACTCTTGCAATGGGTGATGATGAGCATTTCTTCATGGGATGATAAGACTTCAATTTTTGTTGGATGCATTTCTCGTTTTGTCCTCACCACACACACTCACCCAGCCATAACACTCGTCAAAATGTTGTAAAACTGAAAATGTTGCTGCTTTTTGAAAAAGGCACGTGAGCTGACCGAAGTAAGGCTGGGCATTCCCGCAGAGCTGACTCATTGTTGCATTAGTTGCAAAACTGTATGTGCAAGAAATGCTGAGGACATATTACAAGAAAAACTTTTAAAAAGCACAATACTGCATCGTTCTGCAAAGAAAAGAAAAAAAAAGTCTGCACGCGTGTGGCATGCAAACAGGAAGTGAAAACGGTGCAATCACACAGAACAAAAACCAAAACTTTTTTTTTTTAGACGCCCAAATCAATGAGAAGAATTTTGTTTCTTTTCGAGGAGATAGGCGGCGGTTTAAGATGGCAGAGGAAGGAAAATAAACACTAGGCAGAAAGAAGCAGTGCCTCTCAACACAAAAGCACCAGATGTCATTTCTGGACAGGATGTGTGGCTTTTGTGAAAAAAGGAAGTTTATGACACGATTGACTGGTCAGTAACTTCACTGTGCTCTATATAACGTGACAGTTTAGCTTGCAAGTGAACTGTGTGAAGAAATAAATTGCACTTTTTTTAGTTATCATTATTTCAACTTTTTGGGTCAGAGCTGTGCTGAGCCACAAATCTGCTCAATATTTGTGACTATCTTCTACCCCACAGTGACTTGTACGTTCGACAACAACCAGACATGTCATAGGTGACATCAGCTCATACATTCAGCAGCCTTGGGGTTTAATAAATGCTTCTGTTTATCAGAGCGTAGAGGAGACAGACAGTAAGGTGTGAGGATACAGATGGACCATATGCTGGTGTGAGCTCAGTATTCGCTTCACCGGACAGGCAAGAGGAGGCAGCCCGCTGCCTTCCTGTCTGTTTTGTCTGTCTCAATATGCAGACTCTACCTGCAGCTACTTAAACTAACATTACCGGTAGTTGCACCGCTTTGAATAATTATTTTTGATCAAGAACGCCATGTTCAAAACCATTTAATCGATTCTTTAATCATCACCTGCCACTTTAAAGTGTGTTTGTGTGCAAGCAAAATATCCCAAGAATCAGTGGACAGATTTTAATGAAACGTGCAGAAAGTAATCAATAACTGATTAACCTTTGGCGTCAACCGAATTAAAGACAGAAACCACAGCCAGCTGACTTTAGAAATCTCAAAACTGACAATGATTCAGTTCATTTTACAGATATTGAGCTGCAGTTTGCCGTGGTAGTAGATAAGTCATTCATAAACACGTGCTCTGGGCATGACATCTCACAATGCAGTAGTCCCTCGCTACTTCGCAGTTCATTTATCGCAGACTCGCTCTATTGCAGTTTTTCAAAATAAGACTGGACATGACACACAATTGGCTGATTGGCAGATGAACCGCACGATAGGCATTGAATTTTTATTTAAATTTAATTATTTTAAAATGTTTAACAACGGATGTACATTTGTGTGGCCCACGCTGCAGGATAAACTTCCTGCTGCAGCTGATCAGCTGTTCTGCGTGCAGAGCTGAGAAGTGGGCGTGGTCATGAGGCAAAGAGCAGAGGAGGCAGGCAGCTGAAATCATGACTGTGCTCTTTTAGAGCTTCACAGTTTAGAAACATTCCTACTTTGCGTTTTTTGACTTATGGCGGGTCTTCAGGGTACGAATCCCCCGTGATAAATGAGGGACTACTGTATTGTACAAGAGAACGCCCAACATTATTTTCAAGGTTTAACCAACACCGCTACAACTCCAACATTTCTCAACATAAGAGGATCCCAGTTCAAAACTGGTTTAAAAGGCGGCGGGTGATGAGCATTCCTTCAAAGAATGTTGTATTACATTTGCATTAAGGGTTAAAACTCATGGAGAGTTCGTAAAGTAGGAAACTACACACAGTCATAATTACAAAAACAGAAACCTGCAGGGAAATAACTAGAGAAGTAAGGAAATGTCACAGTTGACAAACTGGGTCAGGGTGCAACATGGGACTAACACAGAATCTGTCGAGGCCGCTTTTACACATAATGAAGGGGATTTTAATTTTTTTAAGGGTCAGGAGGGTCCCAAGTCAGGAGCAGAGGGTGCATTTAATTAGATTTGCTTACCGGTTCTTAAAACAAACGTCACCCATAATGAACACAGACTAATGAGAAGATGAATGTCTGTGAGAACAATGATTCCATGTCACCCATATGAGAACATGGGTGACATGGAATCATTTAGAAGATGTGGTTATGTTGTAATGAACTGCCTTTCAAATATACATGTCTCTAACAAAAAAATTTTAATAAATAGTGCCGCAATTATTCAGCTTAATCTAAAGCAAAACAAATTACTGAGGTTAAGTGAAACATCTAAGAACCAGCCAATGAACAAAGATATACTAAATGTTCAGAGTTTGTTCATGAATTATTAATCTAATAGACAAAATAATCAAAAGGATAATACAGGTCAGAAAATGTGAAAATCCTATATAATTACAATTACTCTCATGTCCAATTCGTAATACCGGTACAGAATTCCTGAGATGCGTTATTACTCTAATGAATTTTTACAAAAACTTACATGATTTAAAAAAATAATAATAATGCAAATTTAAACCCAAAATAAAGTAACTTACTGATTCAACACACGTGCATACAACATTTACATTTTGTACAATACAATGGTGAAAAAGTCTCATGTGTTCTTATTTTTTTAGCCGATTCAACAGCTGGAATCAGATGTTCCAAGCCAAATAGTACCGTCTTTTCCGGACTATAAGTTGCTGTTTATTTCATAGTTTGGTCAGTCCTGCGACGTGTAGTCCGAAGCGACTTATATACATTTTTTTCTTCCCTATTCATGACACAATTTTTGACTGACGCGTTAAATGTTTATTCATACCGACATGAACCAAATCGAACATGAACCGCTCCGTCTGTGGAGGAACGCTGCAGAGACTGCGGCTCCCGACGTGAGCTCCACAGCGCCCCCCTACCTGCACCTCGCCACCTCCCGGGGGTGCTGACCACACGCCTCGC
>NC_056508.1:41437292-41481601 GCF_014905685.2 Nematolebias whitei | reverse complement strand
CTACCTGCACCTCGCCACCTCCCGGGGGTGCTGACCACACGCCTCGCCGCCCCCTTCCTCCCTGCTCCGGCGGTGGAGGGACGGGGCACGACTGCCGACCGGGACGGACTGTTCTCAGTGCATTTTTTTTTATTTAACCAGGCATAAACACTAAGAACAAAATCTTATTTACAGTGTTGGCCTGGCAAGCCCAGTGGCATCAACCACTGCAATTTAAAATTAGCAGTCGGGTTTAATTTGTGCCAAATAGTCTTACAAATCAAATGAACATATAGAAAAAGTTTTTTTCAAACGGATGACCCCTGCAGTGTCTGCTTAGTAATAATCTGGCTCTAGAATGAATTGTCAGCGACCTCTGTCCTGCAGCAGCATTCCTGGCACAACGCTGCTTTACTTTCCAAATATCAAGGCGCTCATCTTCTTTGTGAGCAAATTTATCCAATTCTCGCGGGTTCTCTTGTCAAGAGAGCAAAAACAGTGTTAATGGGAACAAACCGTGACCACGGTTTTTTTTTTTTTCTTCTTCTTCTCCAGGCTACATCAGCATTCAGCAACAACGTTGGGCCATCTCACTCAATTCAGATATCTCACAAGAGAGCCTGTATATCAAGAGCAAGCTCTAACACTTGTCAAGGATTTTCCAACAGGCTCTGAGAGGCCCTTTCAATTTGCTGCAGTTCCCACACCTTCTGAAACAACCCTCAAACTGGATCACAGACCCACAGATCCAAGATTTTCTATGCAAGTTCTCAGATCACCGGTCTCAAACGCTCTACCCTTCCCAAACCAAAGAAAACAACAACATGCTCAGAACAATGACCCATTAAGCATCTTTTCTTTTAGAAAGAGGATTTGGATAACCAGCCACAAAGAAAGACAGGGCAGTTTTGGAGAAGGAATGAGGCCATTTTGGGGCCGACATGGCATGAAATTGAATAAATAATTGAAGAAATCCCCTCTTTGTAGCTAGAGCGCAGCAGAGCCGGAGAAAGACCCATGGCGTTGCCACAATAAGGGACCCCAGCAAACAAGAGCAAATGTTTTTTCCCCCTTCCTAAAGCTGTAATTCACCTCTCTCCTCAACTCTTAAAAACTCCCTCCACTCCTCTCACCCACCAGCCTGTCTCTAGCTGTCCTCCTTGGAAAAACTCCTCTTGGCAGACCCAATAACCAAAACACAAAGTCGTCTTTGAGCCTTGGCCAGATTTTTTTGTTTTTTCTCATCTCACTCACTTCCGCGTTGAAGGACTTTAAACTTGGGGGGGTTCTTTGAACTGCTCATATGGGTGTGAACTAAAACACTGTGGGGGATGAGATGATTGGACCAAAGCAGACACTTCCTGTTTGAGACCCCCACCTCATCAAGCCCACGTCACTCCTTTGACATTATTGAGTAGATGATTTACAAAATTCTTTATGTCACAAATATCCACGTTTTACTCTGGCTGAAAGAAGCCTCAGAAGGGCGTCATGACGAACTTCAAATTGTTTCACTGCTATGAAGCAATTACAGTTTCTACAACTGTCTGCTTTTGTTACCAACTTGGCTCTGGTGCACCAGTGTCAGCGCAGACTGGTATCAGTCACCATATCTCAACTATGTCAGGGTGTTTGGTATATTTTATCCTACAATTACATGATCCCTTTCGCTCGTCATATTAATTACAATCGTGCAGAACAGAAGCACAGAACATGTCTCATCACATCCTGGCACGGTAAGAATATACTGTGGAAATGTAGCTGAAAAGCAGTGTTGTGCATGAACCCGTTGAAAGAAGAGTATCCGTGCACAGCATTTTTTATGAATGTATCAAGGATGTTTAACTGAAAACCTTGATTTCGGTTAAACTTTTTGTAGTAACATTAAACAACTTTTTTTTTTTTTCCCAGAAGTGAGTATAAACTTGTAGAACAAACTTTTTGTATTTCATGCAAAAAAGTGACTTTTTTTTCTCAATAGTAGGCTTTATTGACAGACTGTCACAGATGTCACGTCATGTTTGTGAGGATCAGTCGTTGATAAAAATCCTTCTTTTTCTCCTCGACTGAACTTTAACAAGTTTAAGACGATGCCAAAACCGTTATTAACAAAAGTGTATGCCAAGTTGTTAATTGATGCACCGTTCTGCATGTACCGGTACACAGAAAAAGTGCATTACAAGCGTGACGTGAAACCAGATCCCAACATCATGTCAGAGATCATGTCAGAGAAGAACAGAGGAGATTAAGCTAACAAAATTTATTAAATAAATAAATGAGAAATGGTTAATGTTGAGAATAGGCCTGTCACAATGATAAATTTTTCTGGGCAATTAATTGTCTCAGAAATTATTGCGATAAACAATAATATTGTTTGAAATTTGACAGTAATTAGTAATTGTCAAATTTAAGAAGAAATGTTTAATTTGTGTTGCATGTAGTACCTTTTTTTGACCACCAGATGGCAGTATAAGACTGTCTGAACCGAAGGATGGATAGTGAGGGAGCGAGCAGCGTGTCTCTTTAAGACAATCGGAGGGAGGCCGCTTGACGTGACATGGGCTGCCTCTCTTCGGTTCTCAAAATGGTGGACGCTCGGTGTGGTTTGAGCTCTTTAGCGTAGCATTTTTCACACAAAGCTTTTAATTAAAAAAAATCAGTAAACAAGTTCTCAGCTTCTTTTTGCAGAGAAAAACAACTTTTTACATGAAGGCACGGGGTTCAACCATGAATTTGAGCTTCAACAAGATGGAGGTTTTTTTCCCGGAGGTCGGCATGTTAGCTTAGCTCGTAGCTTAGCTTCTCAGCTTAGCTGCTTTTAACGATCCAA
The DNA here is from genome assembly GCF_014905685.2 of Nematolebias whitei. Classification (NCBI taxonomy): domain Eukaryota; kingdom Metazoa; phylum Chordata; class Actinopteri; order Cyprinodontiformes; family Rivulidae; genus Nematolebias; species Nematolebias whitei. The sequence continues at coordinate 41,478,792 of NC_056508.1, read as the reverse complement.
AAACGTGATTTTGGACGGTTGAAAAGGATTTCAAAAAGAAAGGATAGGGGGGGGGGGGGGGAAGAGCACTGGAGTTGAGCTTTTTGTCATCCATTGTCTTCAGTAGAAAGAGAAAGACACAAAGTAACGATAAAGCCGATAAATGAAAACGAGGTCGATAATTTTCATTTATCATGCGATTAATTGATTTATTGTTTATTGTGACAGGCCTAGTTGAGAATGTGAATGAAACATGGCATTTTGAAGTTGGGAACTATGAACACAAATTAATCTAAACTTGAACAAATCTTGAATGAATCTTAGGATCCTCTTAATTATCTGATTACCTTAAAACTTAAATGACTGTTATTTTACATATAATAAAACAAATATATTTTCATGGCTAATAAAGTGTGTCCAATGACATGTCCAAAAACCCTATTAATCACAGGCTGCTGACCAACAATCAGCACAGATCTCAAAACTGAAAACGCTATAGAAAAGCTAAAAGAATTAGCGTAGTGTTTATCAATGACATTTTCAAGGTCAAGTTCAAAGTTCTTTATCGTCATTCCCATTGCATGTGGTACATGTGGTGGAACAAAATTGTATACACAGGGTCCCAGTTACATCCAACGAAAGTATAAATCGTAAAAGAAAAACAGTAATAAGATCTAAGATATGAACTAAGAAATAGGCTAAACTAAGAATACGTTAAATAAACACTTACTGGCAATAGTACAAAAACAGTAATACGCCAAACAACAGCAGCAGCAGTTTGTACACAAATCAAATGTTTTTAAGTAAAGTCATGTTCTGATAACGTCAACTATTATTTACAAATATTATTCAGGTTTTAGCAAAGAAAGAATAAAAAAATATGTGAAAATACAGCTTTACTGCAACATGTTTTTAATACAAGAAGCTGCGGTAACTATTAGGACAAATGGTATCGTGCAGCAACTACTCTGCTGACTTTTAAACTAGCAGCACAGATTAGCGTTAGCAAACATAATTATGGACTTTTGTGGAGGTTTATTCAGAATCCTTCATGTCTGTGATGCAACAAAAAATTTATTTTACCCCCCACCCCTAGTTCTTGTGAAGGAATAACTTGCACATCATTGCTTAGGGAAAAATAAAATCTGTTTCTTTATGCCATCAATTCAGACTCAGCTATTTGCTTCGTTAAAAACATCAAACATCCTTCATTATATTTGTCGGTACCAAAAGTGACACGTTGTCCTAATGGAAATCATTCAGCTCAGGTTTGCCTGCGAGTTCTTTTTATTACATGGCTTCTTGGTGACAGGTGACATGTGGTGGTCTGCAGATAACATCATGAACCAGATTGCAGAGACCATCTGGAGGTTTGGGCGGGCGTGTTTTCTGGTGCTGATAGACGTAAACTGAATGAATCACAGTGTGGTGAATATGATGTTGAGTGAGCCATCAGAGCAGCACGAGCCTCCAACAGAGGACGAGACGAGCTGCAGACAAAGAGGTATGACAGCTAATCATTGAAGGTGGACCTGATTATACCTGCTCATAAATGGTTCCAAGACAGCATTTCGCTTTTTGCTTTAATTTGTATAACTTGACCAAGAAAATCCAAAATAAGATTGCCACACCTGGCATTCAGCTAGGCAGACGTAAACAGTCTGCACAGCTTTGAAGGAGATGAAATAGTGGCAAAAAAGCTAATTAGTGCCCAACATTTTGCAATAACGGTCATTTGGCAAAACAGGTAGGAAGATGCTACAGAACATAGACCGTTTTAAACTCAAATGGTGTTTCAGTATCTCATAGAGAACTGCATTTCATGAACAAAAAGCAGCAGGTTAAAGATCTAAAAATATTTGATTTATGGTCCAGAAAACATGCTGCTTCTCATTTTGGCGGTGGTTGCAACCATCACTGGTTTACTTTTCCATTTCAGGGGGTGACACCTTTGGTGTAATTTTTACTCACGATATTCCAACCTTGCCCAAACAGAACCTACAGTAAGAATGCAGAACTTAATCTACGTCACATGCCATCTTGTGATGAAGACAGACCTCGTAACGTCGTGCCAAAATATCTGTTTTATGGATATTCTTGATGTTAGTTTAAAGTAACAGGAAATCATTAGTATTTCTTAGTCTATAAATCTGTACAAAGCATAAAAAGTGCTTGCTCAAACAATCAGAGCAGACTGGGCTTTTCAGATGTTGAGTTGCCTTCCTGGCCCGACTTCCCATTTTAAATTTAAAAAAAGGTTTCCTGTTTGCAACTCTGGAAATGCTTTCAGCTTGTGATAGCAACAAACTGCTGAAGTTAGTCTAGGTCATGTTCTTTCTTTATTGCATCTTCCATTAACCTTCATGACATACTAAATTAATTCAAGTCAAGCTGCTAAGGTGGCATTTCAAAACCAATCTAAAACCTAAAGTTTAGTACAAAAGTTGAACTCATTTCAACTTCGTACCACCACACAGCAAAAAGACAGTGCAAAGTTCCTCTTATTACCTTAGTTGATTTGCCAGAACTTTTCTGTCAGGGAAATATACTTTCACTCTTGAAAGGCAACACACATCTGGTTGCATTTGAGAACCCAAACACTGTAATGCTGCCTCAGTTCATAAACCAACTTGCAAATCTCTTGGGTGTGTCTGTGCCAAGTCCTTTTGTAGATACCCATGCATTCTATTCTTTCACAGCACTGCACTGCACTGGTACTGAAGCCTCCTGGAGAAAGTAGCTGTCCAAACTTTGTCCAGATCATGATCACCGAGGTGACACTGATGAGCTCGTATTCCCTTACATTTACAATTCAGATCAGGTTGAGTGATGTATTGTATGTCAGACTGCTGAGAACACTACCCAGAGTTCTTTCTTGCATGTTTCTACTGTTCCATAAATTAAAAAAACAGCAAAGTGCATCTGAAAACCTTCTATTTGCATTCTTCAGATTACAAGATCTGATATTTGATACAAAGAGACCGGGTTTATGATATTCTTACCAATGCACATCTCAGAATTTGGTTTGCACCGTTCTGAACAGATATACTTCTCTAACTTCATGGATCATGGCAATCAAAAACAGGAAACTTTCACTAATGCCTTTGCAAGATTCAGTTTCTACTGTACTAATACACAACTGTAAGGACCTGCAGTCACCCTTGAAGGGGAGCTGAGGGGTGGATGTTTTTCCCACCAATTCTCTTGAACATCGTGCCTTTGGGTCTAAATGGTTCAGACTTGTTAGACTGAATTCTTAAAATTCCTACTGCAGTCTTGTGCCTTAAAGAAATGGCTTATCAACACACATGACTATAAAAAGCACAAAGATTAAGTTAAAAAGTGGCAATTACCACCATTGCTCTGTAATGGCTTAGACTGGGAAAGTACTTTCACTGCAAGGTACCAATTGTCCAGAGCTGATGAAGATTCTCAAGTTTTTTTTTAATTCAATTGTCCAGAGCTAAAGGAGAAAAGATGCATTGGACAAAAATATGTTTCTCTGCCTTTATTTTAAATGTCTTTCAGCATACAATGATTTGATTAGGCATGCAAGTTACAGTAAGTTGCAAAAATATCCATCCCTCTCAAAATGGCTTCTATTTTGTCGCCTTACACAGTTAAAATGTAAGGTGACAAAATAGATGGATAGATACGTGTCTGCAGTGCAGTGGGCACTGTACTGATCTGTCGTGGTAAAGAGAGAGCTGAGTCAAAAGGCGAAGCTCTCAATTTACCGGTCGATCTACGTTCCTACCCTCATCTATGGTCATGAGCTTTGGGTTGTGACCAAAAGAACGAGATCACGAATACAAGTGGCCGAAATGAGTTTTCTCCGCAGGGTGTCTGGGCTTTCCCTTAGAGATAGGGTGAGAAGTTCGGTCATCCGGGAGGTACTCAGAGTAGAGCCACTGCTTCTCCACATCGAGAGGAGGCAGTTGAGGTGGCTCGGGCATCTGGTGAGGATGCCTCCTGGATGCCTCCCTGGTGAGGTGTTCCAGACACTCTTACCGGAAGGAGACAGAGGAAAACCCAGGACACACTGGAGGGACTGTCTCGGCTCGCCTGGGAACGCCTTGGGATTCCCCTGGAGGAGGTGGCCCAAGTGGCTGGGAAGAGGGAAGTCTGGGCCTCCCTAGGCTGTTACCCTCACGACCCAACCCCAGATAAGCAGAGGATGGACAGACAGACAAACATTGTTAAGCTTTAATTTTTAGTTGTTTAGATGTAAAAAATCTACAAAAAAAATCAGATGAATGAATGCAAACAAAAAAAAAACTATTTTAAGGTCATTTTAAAAAGCAACACTGAAAGATGGTGTCTGCATTTGTATTCAACCCCCAAACCCAATATTGTAGAAAACCACCTTTTAAAGCAGTTCCAGCATCTCGGTGGACCTTGGTTCATATGATCACTGGACTTGTCCATTCTGCATCACAAAACTGCTGCAGCTCATTCAGGTTGGACAGATCCTGCTCATGTCCAACAATCTTTAAATCAAACCAAAATTTCTCAGTTGGATTAAGGTCTGGGTTTTGACTGGACCGTTCCAGGGCAATCAACAGTACTTGTTGATCCTTGTTGAAGGTGGACCTTCATTCCAGCCTCAAATCTCTTGGCTTTTTTAAAGCATAGTCTTTTTTTCTGTCCACTCCTCCATGAAGCCCAGCTCTTTGCAGCTTATAACCACCCTATGGACAGATCCTCCCATCTCTACAGGAGAGCTGACCTGCTCTATCAGGGTTATCTCTTTGGTGTCCGTTTGTCTGATTAACACCACCCTATCCCAGTCTGTGAGTACTGTAGATTAAGTGGAGCTTCATGGAATGTTCAGGGTTCAATTCAATTCAATTCAGTTTATTTATATAGCACCAAGTCACAACAGAAGTCATCTCGGGGCACTGAACAGAAACATTATAAATAATAATTTAACACCATCTGAGTTTTTTTTATAAACCAACCCTGATCTGTACTTCCCACAACTTTGTCATTCATCTGTATAAAGAGCTCCTTGGTCTTCATGATGCATCATTTTTCAGTTTTATATATTTAAAACGTATTTGCAACACATTTTTTCTTGTTTCACTTCATTAATCTGGAGTATTTTTTTGGAAAATTATTGCTTTTAACCAAATTACAATGCTAATCTGAACAAATCATTCTATTTAGACTAATCAGTGCTTTTAGATCACATTCATACAATGATGGGACACGCATCAGAGGCTGTGAGGGATTCAGTGACTTGCCCAGGGACACTTCAACATGTGACTGCTGGTGGAATGGAACCCCCAACTCTCCCATTGGAGGACAACTGCTCTAACCACTCAGCCATAGCTTCCCCTAATAAAAAGATTACCAAGAGGGAGAAATACTTTTGCAATCCCCTGTATTTAGGCTACTGTGTAAGAGTGTGTCCGATCTACTAAAAATGAAGAGGCAAAGTGTTTAAAGCCCACTAATAATAAAAGTCCTGGCAAAGACCCAGCAGACTGTTGCAAAACTTTAAATCTTGCTGCATGTATCTATGTTTGTATGATTACTGTGAGGTTGAGAGTACAGTGAGCTGAAATCACCAGTGTGGTGGCAAAGATGAGAGTTAAAATCTAAAGCTATTTATACTCCCACATTCAAGAGAAATTTGATGCTGGTCTTTCCCACAGAGTGGGGAGGGCATGAGAGGTGAAACAGAGGAAAAGAAGAGAGAGAGAGGAGGAAAAGGTAAAGCTTGTAGAGGAAGCGCAGTGCTGGGTTCCTGCACGTCCGTCTTCCTCAGCTCAATAGTGTGCTGCGTTTGTGTGCAAACCTGTACACATCATCCTGCTTGATCGGACCAAATTGTCTAAATCGCAGTATGGGATGTAAAGTCACGTCAACAGGCAAAAACAAGAAAGACGTTTAAGCAAATGTGCCATCCCGCACCAAAACACATTTTTTTGGTTTATTCCCCAAAACAAACATCAGCATTGGAGCAGTAATCTCATTTGTGTGTGGCCCAAAGCAAAAGGTCACAGGACGCAGGATTTCCAGATGTTTCCTATTATCCCACAGCACCTTCCTGGTCACTCAACTCCTTTCTGTCTCTCAATTCTCAAAGTTAATAGGAGAGGTCAAAATCTGACGGATTTATTGGCCACACATTTTCAACTGTTGTTTTTACAGGGCAAGATTCACCAAGACATGGGTCATTGTGGCCAGACGAAGAAAAATCCAGAGCATTTAAATGTGGCCAACGACCATATTTTTATGGTTTTGAAGGAAAATCCCACAAGCCTGCCAGGTACGACATCAGTGAGCATTTTCTTGTCCAACATTCTAGTGGATCTTGTCAGCAAAAATCCAGTTGACTGGATTAAATCAACAAAGCACGATCTAAAAGAAAATTCAACCCATGACACTAAAAAGGCAGAAACATGGGAAAGTCTCAACTTGAAGAGATCAGTTTGCTTCCACTCTGCTCAGAGCTAATTGATTTAGAGCTTAAGAGTGATAACATTGAGCAAAATGAATCCTCTAATCTCCGCTTTCACACCCCATCCCCTTCTCACCTCTTGCGCTCTCACCATCTCAACATGCTTCTCTCCACTGTAGATGAGCTTGTTGGAACTGGTAATTGCCGGGGGATGAGAGACGTGCGCAACAGCTGAGATGCCAAAACCGAATAAACGTTGCCATCGTTCTGATTGAGGAGCAGGGCTGAACCGGGGTCTGAGGTCCAAAGGGTTGTGGACGATGAAGAAAGGGTGAGACAACCGGTGTCAGCAACAGTTTTGTTTGCTACTTTAGCATGTCCAAACAATTCCATCATAATTAAAGAAAACAACCAGGCAAGTAAAGGTCAATTTCAGCAAAATGTTTTGTTTTTTTTTAACTGTCCAGTGGGCATGTTATTTCTACTCCTGCATCTTATATAAATGCAGACATACACCACAGGTTCTAGGGAAGCCCATGAAAGGCGTACTGGAAAAATGGCAATGGCATTCTCTTATAAATTATCAAAGCATCTCCCATCCTTGCATAGCTTCAATATATGGTACGACACATCACAACAAAATTCATCCCCCACCATTCTGAATCAGACTTTATCTTTACTGAAACCATATGCTGTGAGCTCCCACAGCTAGACTTCCCTTATCAACACCACAGTGAGCTGTCGGGTGACAAACCCTCGGCTCCCACTGAGGGGAAGACAGGCTGGCCCGACCCTCGACAGCGAACATGAGGGAGGAGATTTGAAAAAGATTGGCAGTGGTGTGGTGGCAGTGACTGGTTATTTTCCCTTTCCGTTTCATCCATGCACTACTAAAGCAGCACCAACCATCATGTCATCACACACAGAGATTTTGTGGACAATGACGGCATATGACATGCTAGAGAATAACTTTACTATGAGGTCCTAGAAAAGTCCAAATGTAGGACATAAACTGATAGACAATAAAAGCAAGCACCGTCAGTGTTCTTCACTTCGAAGCCACCACGCAGATATATATATTTTTTTAAATCAAGAAAATTTAATTTCATGCCAGAACAAAATTTCTACAAAACTTAATTATTTAGAATAAAAAACGAGTCTACGTTTTGATGTGCAAACTATACAAGAAGTATAAAAAGAACCAAGCTCAAAACAAACATTAAAGCCAGAGGCTCGTTATGGTCCACATGGTAACCACACATCTGTGTCTGTCACTCCCTGACTTCCTGGTTAATGAGAGGCAGACAGAAATGGACTGAAAGATGAGTTGCTGTGCAAAAAGTATAAGTTAGAGCTTAAAAGATTTTTCTACTGTGAGCAGAAAACTAAGATAAGATAAGATAAAACTTTATTGATCCTGCAGGAAATTGTTGTGCCAGAGTTCCTATACAAAGGAGCATACAAGATTTAAAAATAACAGGATATAAAAAAAATAACAGAGAGATAGAGGTATCAACAATTAAGGTCCAAAACATGTCAGGTGCAGGCAGAAACATGACAGTGTTTATTGTAGTGCAGTAACTAATGGCCCCACGTGATTTTTTTAAACCTAGTGTTTTATGTAAAACACATATGTTTAAAAGATCCTTCACTTCTAGTTTTAAAGAGAATACTTTAAGCAAAAACATAAATGAAATCTGTGGACATTTTGGTGTGCACTCTGCATTCTGGGGGGATTTGAGTTAAATAAAAAACAACAACTATAAGTTATATACAAGAGAGAGACACGATGGGTGAAAGGAGACAAAAATGTCAAAGTTTTGAACCAAAAAGAGTTGCAGGGGGTGAGAATAAACAGTTTGCAAAAAAACATGAACATTTTAGACAGCTCACAAGTTATTGTGCGACATCAACTGTCAGTTAAACATTTTGTGGAAAAATCCTAAAACTTAAGCAGCAATTGTGTAAAAACTGTAAAAGATATCAAAGTGCCAGCTCAGTTATGTGAAGTCCAACTTTCTGTGACCCGTTTAAACTTTAAATGAAGTTTCTAATGTGAATCCTGCGTGAGTTTTAGTGCTCCAAAGAGAGCTGGATTCTCTTGTGCATTTTGCCAAAATCCCATTGATTGCCATTGTTTTGTGTTTTCTGAAACGTTTTTGCATATTTTGTCAATGTTATGGGACGATGTACAACTACCAAAAGTCATAGAATGCAATTCTTGATCGAGCTTCACATTTTGGGATTTAATTTACACGTTTCTATTTTAAAGTTATACGACGAGACAAATGAAAACACTTAACAGGATCGTAATAAGTGTTTGAATGCTGTTGCTTTGATATCAAACAGACCAGACATGCCTGCAAAAAAAAAAAAACACGAGCTTCATGTTGACACTCCATTTGAAATGATTGATATTCTATGCAGGAAGGATGCAGGATGTAGGAAGAGGGCCACCTGCATCATGAAGGACCCCACTCACCCAGCACACACACTTTTTGCCCCGCTCCCCTCAGGAAGGAGGTTAAGGAGTATTAAGTGTAGAACCACTAGACTGAGGAACAGCTTCTACCCTGAGGCTGTTAGACTCATGAATTTCTCACCAGGATGTGAAAAATTACATCATGTTGCTGCTGATCTGTTTCATGTTGCCGTGTTCATTCGTGCTCATTTGCCCACACAGACTCATGTTCGTGCTGCTATTCGGCGTATTGTTTTTTATCAAAAATTCAAATTCAAAAATACTTTATTAATCCCAAAGGGAAATTATTTTGTTGTTGTAACTCGATATTCTCATTTCATTAAGAGATGTTATAGATACTGACGGCTGTAGACAGGAAGGATCTCTATACATTCTCTTATGCAACTAGTGCTTAGCGTATTTTTAGTTAGCGTTTTTCTTAGTTCATATCTTAGATCTTATTACCGTTTTTCTTTTACATTTTATTGTTGGCTGTAACTGGGACCCTGTTTACACAATTTCGTCCCACCACATGCACCACATGTGGTTCGAATGACAAATAAAGAAACTCTGACTCTATGATCTGGGAGATAACATTTCTTAATTCAGACAGTCTTCCTAAACTACAAGGGTTAAAAGCAAAGATGCCAATTCTTGTGATGACATGAATGAGCACAACTGATGGCACCGACAGCTTTCAGATGTCCACAAGAAAAGCCTCCTCTGATAAATCTGTGGGGGATTTGTCATTGTTGTGCCAGAAAAGGGTTCAGGAGGAAGGAGGTCACAGCGTGTCCCTTCGGTGGCTGGTCTGTCTTGCAACAGATGATAAGCTTCACTCACTGCCGCCGCAAAGAGGACCGTCATCCCAAAGATACTTGGATTCTACAAGTGTAAATACATTCATCCCTATGTGGTTGTAATTATTTAGAAACGATTTAAGAAAACACAAGCTGTGAGACACAAATCTACACTGGGCCAGAACTTTGAGGAAGTTTCTTAACATGTGACAGCGTGGAAGAAAGAAGGAACCAACATCATGTTTTAACACGAATATCAACCGGATGTTGAGAACCGGAAAATGCAAGGAATCATGAGAATGTTAATAAGAAGCAGCCTCCAATCATGGGTAAGAATGATAACATTCAGGGGTCGCCTTTGATGCAGCAGGGTGCCAAAGCAGAGCAACCTAAAGGCATGCTTGCTCTATGGCAGTGGTTCCCAAAGCTGGGGTTGAGACCCCACAGAGGGTCATCGAAGACCAAATGCGGAGCTTTTAGGTGGTTTTCAGACATCAATTTAAAGAGTCCCTTTAACCAGCGATAGTAAGGGTTGCAGCGAATCTCCCTCTGCCACTATTTTGTAGGTGGGAGGCTGAAAGGTTTGGGACACACTGCTCTAGGGTGAGCCTCGAGCCTGGTCCTGACCTACGACTCTTATTATTTTCTTATGTACAAGACAACTGTATTTCTTAATGGCAATTGGTGTTGTTTTAAAAATGGTTAAAGTATCGTGCTGTCATTTCAATAACAGCCAGACTGGAGCTGACATTGCACATATTTTGGCCACAGCTAGAGGCAGAAGCAACCTGCAGTTAAAACAGCAGAAGACGAAACAGAGGAAACTGCAACCAGAAGTGACAAAGTGAGCGGTCACTCGCAGGGTGGAAGCAGCGTGTTAACAACTGAACGAGTGTTAAATTACTAGAATGTTCATTCATAACAGGACAATTTGTACACAAGAAGTAAATGGTGCAACATTAGTGAGGACAATACGCTGGCAGTGTTGAGCAGCAGAGTTGAGTACATGGGTTGGGCCCATTAAAGTCTTGCTAAATCTTCTCTGCTCATGCTAAACAACTTGTTCCGGTAGCGGCTCTTGTTTTGAGCTGCTAGTACTCCAGGTTGCAACGAGAGATAATCTCACAACTCCACAGTGTGGGACTAAACTCCATCTTTCACGATGACAACACTCAGCCCTGAGAACGAGGTTTATCAGACTACCACCAGAATTTGGAAATGGGAATAGCCTCCCTACAGTCCTGACCTCATTCACATTTAACACTTGTGGGATTCGCTATGGTGTAATGGTAATTCCAGAGTGCCCAAAACCGCTGGAAAATGCTGGGAGAAATAATGGGATGGCATCCCACAGCAGCATGAGGAGTTGTGGTAGGTACCAGGCTGTCCTGATGCATGCTCAATAATCCAGGTAGAAAAATCAAGCAAGGTTAATCAGGTCCTCTGGACGGATTCTTGTTTGTTGAAACGTTTCATCTTTTATCCAAATGACTTTGTCAGTCTGAGCTCAGCAGGAGAAGGTTCAGGAGAAGGGGCTGTTTATAAGACTGATCTTGTTACAAGAGCTCAGACCAAGTCTTTTGGATAAAAGAAAACGTTTCGACAAACGAGAATCCTTGCAGAGGACCGGACTTAACCTTGTCAGATAGGCGTCCGGCTGTTGTGGCTGCGTATGGTTCTTCCACATGTTAACGGAGACCCTCGTTTGTCGAATGGATGAATTGTTCAACTGATGTTTCTTGTTTCTTCGAACTTCAATCATCCACTCCAACGAACGACGAGCGTCAAGAGCAGAATAGGCTGTTTGGTAATGTCAGAGAAGATAATGCAAGTTTTTACTGTGAGCCCAAATCACAAATGTGGCACCATTTAAAGAGAAATAACCAGGCTTCCCAACAGTGTGAGGTTTATTGCCAAGAAGCATTGTCACAGCAAATACCCCAAATCAAACACAAATTACCTTTTCATTCACCTTTTATTTATACAAGTTAATCCCATTGAGCCACTTGGACTCATTTACAAGAGAGACCTGGAGACCACCAAAGAGTGATAACAGTGGCAACAAACAACAACAACAGACATATTTATATACCACACTGAGACATTCTTTAAATTTACAACTCAGTTAAACTCCAAACACTGAATGACTCCAGCATTGCCACGAGGATGTCCTGAGGACTTTACTTGTTGTATTAAATTAATATTGTGTAACCCTACTAACAGGTGTGATTTAAGACTTCTGTGCATCTATTTATTTACCAAGCTCTTTACTATTTTAAACCCAAGTCCATAAACTCAAATGTGTGTCTTGTTTCGGACATATATTGAGGATTTGGCAACATCAGATGCAGCATGTTGCAGTCTAAGTGCAGAAATCCAACAATTTACAACAACCTTAAATAAAATGCATTTGAAAAGGAGGCCAACCTTTTAGTTGAAGAGGAGTTCGTGCATGAGAAAGTGCAAAACTTACCGACTGGAGGAAGAGCAGCGTCCGAACATAATCCCTCTCCGTGTTCAGAGTCTCGTTTAAAACGCAGAGCCGGAGCCGCTGCTGTCGGTCCGAGTCTTTGGAGACCTGGATCCCGTTCTCCTGGTGCCCTTCGTCCTCTTCCATGATCCTCACAAACCTCCCCCTGAAAGGTCCGGACGGGTCGCAACTCTCGAGAAGAAGCTACGCGTGTTTCCTGAAGCATCCACGCTGCCGCTGCTCTGGGGTCAGTTTTACTCCATGTCGCAGAGTCTGGTGATGCTCGACGCACAAAGTTCGGTCAAAGTCCCAAACAAGAAGCGGGAGGAGAGTCGGAGCTCGGCTGTGTGGTCGCAGCAGCAGCTGAGAGCGAAGCGAGACGGCAGGAGAGAGAGGAAGAGGAGGAACCGACGAGCTCGCGCAAACAAAACGCACAAGCGTGCGTCTGTGCCCCACGTCCTTCACACATGAAGTCACGGAAGCCTTTAAAGAGAAAAATGGCTTCTCGAAGTCAAAATAACTCAAGTCGCATTAAAAAAATTAAAAAAAAACACTGGCTCGTGCCACAGCAAAATTTAGCTAAATGCGACGTTTAAGGGAAATTTGCGGGGTTAGCTAGTTGTTTATCGAAACGCAACAGTGCAAGTCAACACTGAACCGATATATTTTAGACGTTTCGCAAAATATAGAAAACAAGGCGTTTAAATTATTCCAGGAACGTTAAATTCTTAAGTGTCGAGACTTAAAATTACTTGGTTAGCAAATGTAAGAAAATGGCGCCCTCTAGTGGTTGGAAGCGCAGCTGCAGCTTCCTGTTTGGAGGCGGGTGCTGATAAACATGACGTCACTTTTTGAAAAGCTCCCTTTTTCTGTCTGTTACCTCATAACAGACACAGCTCGTGAACAGCTGGAGTAAAATAAAATGTGTATAACGCTAACAATTTTACAGATAGAATACATTTGGACTCGTGCATTTGAAATAACTCCTTTTCTGTTAACATTTTGTGTGACATCATTTAAATTTTTACATTCGCCCATTGCAGTCAAGACTGTCTGCAAAATATTTTGTAAACTGCAGAATATTGATGAAACTTTCAGGAAATAATTATCAGTTATGAATCTACAACTGATTCAACAATGAATTCAAGAATGCCTTCACAACCAAGCAAACTTTGCAAAATAAAATAAAAAGGCCAAGCGTATTATACTGAGCTAAAATTTTATGTTAGTAGCTGAGAGTCATTCACAACATGTTCTATGAGCACAAAATCCAACAATATCATGAGATTGTGTATAATGTTAAGGTTTGGTATAACTGGCTACAAGTTTGTAATTTCTAGAAGATAATTTAAAACTGGCATGACAGGCGGAGGACAATGTGCATCTCTAAATATAATTTTAAACACACTAAAGTATCAGATCGTTGTTTGTTTTTTCTGTAAATTCAGCTTTTTGTCATGTTGTTCTGGTAAACATTTGGCATGTACAGCTTGCTGACTCATTTCAGTGCAGTCACACTTATCCAACTGCACAAGCTGCAACTCATCCTGATGCATTTCGGACTTTTGACGTTTTATTTCAAAACCGCAGCTTTAAACTTCTAAACCCAGTTCCTTCTGTAAAATGTAAGATTTATAAATGACATCCTGTAAGGGGAAAAAGAAAACAAAAAATCAAATTAAAAAGTGCCGAAATTAAAATGTCAATAATGGTTTTAATTGATGCATGTTACATTCAATACCCATTGTGTTCCTCCCGCATATAATTACAAACATACATTTTGTTTGCCGTCTCAGCTGCAACGGACAACTTTTAAATGCCTTAAGCTATCATATATTTACATATTCTTCTACTTCTGTACATGGCAAGTCCTTAAATACGATCAAAACATTAGAAGAGTAACAGGATACAATGTGCGATGATTGTATGTGTTTTCTTTGAAGCATATTTAATGTACTTTCCTTCCAAAAAAAGGCATGTGCATACAGCACCGTCATAAAAAGTGAGTCACGATTAGACATGATAGGTTAAAAACTCCACAAAGCCTCTTCTTCGTTCATATATCACAAGATAAAACTCTTCCTTCAGCAGGGTTTTTCTTCCAAAATGCAGAAAAGTACAAAAAGACGTTAAGGTAACAAAAAAAAAATGTGCTCAGTGCAATAAGACTTTCCAATATATCAGAAACTAAGAGGTGTTTGTCCTGTATGTGTGTGATAAATAAATTCACATTGTTACAGGCAATCAGAGGACTCAAATCCAAACAAAGGTACAGTGAATAAACAGTAGTGGAAAATAAAATAAAAAGTCAGACAAACATTTGTGAAGGCAAATCGGAGCATTTATAAAGACCCAACTTAGCTTAGCTATTTAAATACTCTCTTTATGGCTAAAACATAAAACAAAACAAAAAACAAACGGCTTGTACAATACTCTGCAAAGTCTCAAACCACCTGATATTTATTTTATTTGCTTAGAAAAAATGGACTTTATGGCAATTTCTAAACTAGTCTTGAGAATATAAGCATTCTGGCACTATTCCTCGAGTTTACTGTAGAAACATGCTTGTTCTTTTTAAACTTCTTTGGAACTGACCATTTTTTAAATAAATTTTTGTGTGCATTTGTTATGCCACTTAACTTTGACCTATAAGTATAAAAATAGTTCAAAGCCTAAGGGATGAATTGATAAGTCTAATATATTTAGATTTACCAATAAAAAACAGGAGGTTTAGCTAAATTTGTTATGAGGCTGGATAAGATTTAACCAAAGGTACTTTAAAATACTTTTATATAAAGATAATACCATTTGAGTTTAGAGATCTGTTTTATGCTAAATTCATTCAAAGGTTAGTGTCAAGAGGCAGAAGAGTAAAAAAAAACAATTTCACGGAAAACAAGTAAAATTAAATAAAAATTTTTTAAAAAAACAGCCAATATCCAAAAACTGAAAACCTGTCATAAATCTGGATCAAAACCAGTTTAAAGTTAACAAGACAGTCCATTTTTTAAAAGCAAAATATAATACATAAATTATTGGGTGGCCCAAGTTTTGCACAGTATTATAATATGTTGGCTACGTTGAGCATTTTGGCCAGTCAATCTTTCATTTTAGATTTTAATTGAAGGAATAAGACACTTAAATCTGCTTTATGCTTCCGTTTGTTTTTGGCAGAGACGTCAAACCCAAAATACATCTGTGGTCGTTTTAGATCAGCCCTGCAAACGTTAAGTGCAAACTCCAGGAGCTCGGTGACAGCTCTCACTGTCAGTAAACCCACACCCATTCTAACGTTAGCTCGATTGGGGAAAACAAAAATAAAGAAATGATATAAAACAGTATTGTATTGAAAGTTGTGTTTTCTAAAGTGTCAAATGTCATTTGTATATGCCACGAGCAGGATTTATGAGGTTCTGTCCTCTTGTAGTGTCAACTGAATGGCTAAACAAGCACACAAAAGGCTGTGTGTACACACACACACACACACACACAGTGTAGTGGTGGTTGTGTATCAGGACAACCATGCACAAAGCACACTTGTGAAAATGACACCCATATTCTGTAAATAAACAGAAATCATTAATCATGGAAGAAAAAAATATAAATGCGAGTTCTGTTTGCTGCTGAACTGGTCAAATGCGTGCTCACATCAGGAAGACTATAGCGGGTGTCTGGATGTGAATAAAACACTGTAAATTGGATTATGGGTTTTGGTTTTAACGGAAAAACATTGTAGTGATCCTTATGTTTGTAAGCTTGGAGAAAATCAAAACAAAACCAGATTTAGATTCAATCCTACGTGACCAAACCTCATGAAAACGACTCGCGTCCCAGGGTTTACAGAACAACCTCTTTAAAAGGTCAAAAGGCCAACAGTGTTACTAATGTATTGCATTTAAAGATGAGCAAAAACTCCTCCTGCCACAAAGCATGAACCTAAACAAGGAGACAGTCACTGCTAAACTTCAGCCATTCAGACCTCCAAAATGCAGCTGCAGTACAGAAACGATGGTTTTTACCTTGGCATGGTTCTTGACACTTTGATCTCAGAGTCAAAGGCAAACAGTGTTGATATATGTATTCATATAAATACCAAAATAGTACAGTATAAATATAAAGACTCTGTGTGTGTATGTGTGCACGCACAGTCGAAAATGGTATCCAAGTTTAGAATGAGTGTGTGTGGTGTGCGTGCGCTCGTGAGCCAGTGTTAGGACAGGATGGAGGGGAGGGGGTTAGAGGTGAGGCTTTCCATCCCCGACCTCGTGGAAGAGAGAGGTGTAAAACTCGGGCTCCAGCTGCTTGTTGCGGTAACGCTGGATAATCTCTGTTATTTTGTGTTTTCGCCTCACATGAGGAGGGTTGTACAAGTCACTTTCCAGGCGCTTCCGTCTGCACACGTTGATGACAGTTTCACGCACAAGAAATCCTGGGAGGCAGACCAACAAAAACAAAAAGCCATTAGTGTCCAACAGCAACAAATGTCAAGAAACAGCTTGGTCCTATTAGAGATCTTTTTTTTTTTTTTTTTGCACATAAGCACAAACAGCCAATTGTTTAGAAAAGCCATTGTATTAAACACATTTTTTGTACTTTTCAAAGTAAAACATCAACCGTAAATTTAAAAAGGGTACAGCACAATGGTGGTGGGAGTAAAAGCTATTTTTAGAAACATCTTATAACAAATGGAAAAGATTCTTAATCAGTTTTCAGAAGTCAAACATTGACCTTAACATTTATCTGTGCTCCCCACTGTAGGAGAGTCAGCAGAGTAGAAGCTGCTCGGTGCAGTTTGTCCTAGTGGAGCTGCCGTAGCTTCCTGTAGTTAAAACATGTTATGGTAACAATTTGTGGTTTCATGTTTTTCATCGTTTCTTCACTGAACGTTGAAGAATAAAGCATGTTAATAGCACCTAAGTTGTCATAACACGACAGTCTTTAGTAACTTTCAGTGTTTCCCCTAGTTTCCTTGGCAGGAAGCTCATATCTTCCGTGACTTTTGTTGACAGGTGGTGGGGGGGGGGGGCGACAGACACGTCTGTGTTGCGTGCTGTTTATACCGACAGTTTTCGAGCAGGGGGGTGAGTGGGGTATAGACGGCTCAGCGTGAGAGAAACGGAGCGCTACATCTGTAGCTTTATAGCTAGCGCGTCTGTATTGTGCACTGCTAGCTTAGCGCTACGTCAGTGCCGGCAGTTGTCGATGGGGGTGAGGGAGAGTTCGATAGGCATGGCACTCAGTTCTGTTGACAGGGCGGGGCACCCTGCTTGTATAATGGTAAGGGAAACAGACTTTCAAACATTTGATGTGTATACATTTCCATTAATGCACACAATGCTAATGACTTAAGCTTTTCTGTGGCGTTTTTAGTTTTATGTAAGAATCTGTGCTTATTGTGGGTCACTACACTGCGAGTCTGTGAGAAACAGGGACTCGTGGTATTATTTTATTGTGCACTCTTTATTAGGCATGAAATATATAAAACAGTGTTCATGTAAAGTTTCACTATAAACAAACTGCATCAATAAATGTTTGATTACATCACAGCCATCTGCCTCATAATCTAATCAAGAGACGCATCAAGAATCCCACAAAAAATAAACTGATCATTTCCTGTGATGCACTCAGACCTTTTGTTTTCTTGTTCCAAAGAAACATTTTAAAATGGGGTATAGAAGGTAAGTTAAGTCAAGGAAATCTGCAAGATCTGTTACCTAGAGCTCGGCGGCTGACAACCATTCCGTCCACAAGAGGAATCACCATGCCAAATTTGCCTACAGCTCCGTGCAACCGAATCCTGAAAAGTCCCGTCTTCAGAGGGTGAATGAAGATCAGAGGAACGTCCTTTTCGAGTAACCCTGACCTGCAGCAGGGACAGCAAAGGGAAAAGTAAGGAATTTCTCACCAATCTTAGTTTTCATGCTTAAAATATAAATTACTCCACTGACGCATCAACAAATGTGTAGCTTTGCAATCTTTGCAACTTTTTTTGTTAATGGAACAATGTCAATAGTTGCATCAAATTTTTAAAATCTTGGTTGGGAGTTGGAGCATGGACAAAAGAAAACGTTAAGTTTAGGTAAAGATGAACCTCTTTCTTAATTAATTATTTCCGAAAAACAAAAAACGTATTGGGTTACTTAGCAGAAACGGTAAAAGTGGTCAATTTGTGACCGATGACATTTATTAATTTTTATGCAATCGGGCATCTTTAAAAACTTTTTTATATCCTGTACATAAATATAACTAATTTAAGCAAAGTAGACAGTAGTCTTAGTTGATATATTTTACTAAAACAACTTGAGATCAAACCTAAATTAAAATGACAAAAGCATAAAAAAAATTATATACTGATAGATATACTGGTATATATATTAATTCAGCCGGGCCATTCCACCTACTAAACAACTGGCACTTCTCTGCCACACTTCTTTTTTTGTCTGTCTGCTTTTGCACACACCATGTGAACACTTCCTGTTTTGCATTGCAGGTTTGAGCACAGCTTTGCAAAACAGTTTTTTTCTTCATCCTTTGTGCACCTGACCACAACAGGCCGTTCAAACAAAGTGTTTTGAGTGTTAACCTCCAAATACCTGCACGAATTGCTATTGCTCAGGCTAGCCTCTAAACCCGTACTGGTTTCCGCCAAAAGATCCGATGACGGGAAGTTCTCTAGAGACACACAAACAAACAAGCACCAGTTGATTTAGCTCATGAACAAATGGTTTACTGACCACCTATTTTACACTCAAGTTTATGACAGATTTGAATGACTAAAAACACTGAAAATTTAAAGAATATGTTCATACCAATATCATCAAAGCGTTCCACCCAGACTACAAACACCTTGGTTTCAGGACCCAACTGGGGGTAAGGCTTTCCAGTCGATGACCTCTTTGCCTTCACCAAAGGACTCAGCTACAAAAAAGCGGATTCATTCAGTAATTTTGAGTAAACACTAAATAAAAAATATACCAAATCACCTCCAGTGATGTCCGCATAAATCTTTGCATATGCAACCCGTGCTGGCAAAAGGAATGGGCACAGGCTGAAGTGCAAAAGAAGTGAAAATAAAAATAAAAAATTGATTTGTAATTAGTTTGAGATCTGCATTAATAGAGGACAAATTGACCTCATTTCCTTCAACGAATTGCTAAAATTGAATCGTTTTCATTTGATACTATTTCTATCTTAACTTGTGATTCTTGACCTGCCATTGTGTATCTGTTCTTCTCAAACCCAGCCGGTCGAAGCAGATGGTCGCTTGTCCTGAGCCTGGTTCTGCTAAAGGTTTCTTCCTCATGAGGGAGTTTTTTCTTTCCACTGTCGCCTTCATGCTTGCTCAAGATGAGAGTTCTGCGATGGGAGTTAAATTCAAAGCAGTCTGCTCCTCAGATAAATAATGTTAAATTATTATTTTTATATACGAATGTTTCTGTTCAGTGCCCTGAGGTGACTTCTATTATGACTTGGTGCTATATAAATAAACTGAATTTAATTGAATTGCATAAAAATGAGTACATATAGACAGCATCTAGCAATCCCTGGAAATGGAATAGCCTATGATCTTCCTAATCTACTTTTAAATCCAAGTTTTTTAACAGCTATGTCTTCAGAAATAATTGTCTTATATACACCTTAATAGTTTCCTTTGAAATTGACCATTTCGTCTGCCAGCATCAGTAGTGCCAAGAAATACATTCGTATAATGTTTGGAATCATTTTAAAGCTTTGGAATGCTCAGTTTTCCACATTTCCCATTCCTGCAGCTAATGACTGGATTTACAACTGACTCTAAAGCTCACATCTTTTATCCTATTTTCTATTTTTGTTTGTTTGAAAGTGCAGTAAATGGTAAATGGACTGTACTTGTATAGTGCTTTTCTATCTTAAGACACAAATCTGTGCCCTGATTATTTACCCATTCATACAACACTCTACTAGGTCTCTACAAAGCTAATAGAACAAATCATTCTAAAGAGACTAATCAGAGCTTTATCACATTCATACACCGATGGGACACACATCCGAGGCAATGACGGGTTCAGTGTCTTGCCCAGGGACACTTCGGCATGTGACTGCTGGTGGATTCGAACCCCCAACTCTTGCATCAGAAGATGACGTATAAGAGTATCGTTTCCCGATTGCTGCACGTGTTTTCAGTAATCTCATTTTAACATTCCATTACATTCTTACACATGTATCTGTTCTAACTAATCTAGTATTACCCATACCTTCGGTCTGTATGATTTGATGTTTGGTTGCCTGTCGTGTATATGTTATTTCTCTGCTGTTTTTGTTGCCTCTTGGCCAGGTTATCACGAAAACAAGAAATTGTTCTCAACTAAGCTGGTTAAATAAAAGTCAAATAATATAAATAAAAATAATTCCTCATTGTGACTCTTTTTGCCAGTGCGGCTCACGTATAACTGCACAAGCAAAACTTTACCTTCTTGGCCGACTCCAGGTTCTCGGAATGGTTAGGGAAAAGTTCCAGTGTGAGATTGTGTTGTCGAAGTATACCAGGCATGAGATCTGTGGTGGTGTCTGCCTCAACGGTGGAGTCACTGTGCACCGATGACTCCTCTGCAAAACACCAAAGAGCAAGCTACAACTCCAAGTCCTTTTTAAAAAGACATCTGTAAATCATCATTTAAGTTATTGAATACAGACCTGAATTTTCTGTTAGAGAGGGAACAACAAAGGCTATCTCAGACAGAGCATCAGCATAGTATAAAACCTTCTTCTCTCCGTTGAACACTGAACCACCCGTGTCCTCAGGGGTAGCTGCGTCTTCTGAAACAACATTAAGTTACAGCACCACTAAAAACAAATTCTATATTAGAAATTGGTCCAAATTCACCCTTACATCTGGTGTAGTAGTTGCCATATAAGGTTACCTGCTTGTTGTACATCGCTGGTGTCGAAGCAGGAGTTCAGGGACCAGCTGGTGTCAAGGTGTCCAGTCCACCCAGGGTGGCGTCCCACATCAACAGCCCAGCCCAAAGACAACAAGAACTCCAAAAAGTGGGGCTGGACAGTAGCTGATGACTCTACGTTCCTCAAAATCTGATGACAGGTTGTTTATTAAAAGATTTTTGCAAAATAGTGAAAGACGCAAACAGTTCTTTGAAAAATTCTTCTGACCGCTCAAGAAAAAGGCAATTTCTCTGGAGAACTGATTTGACCACAAGCTGAAACATTTTGCTCCTAAAATATGAAAACTTGTCATTCGTGCAACTTAAAACTCAACAGTGTTGATCTTCAGTAAAATCTTCATTCAACCTTTATTTATACAGGTTAATCCCACTGATCCTCGGGGACTCATTTACAAGAGAGACCCGAACACATTCATTCACATATTTGAAGACTTAGATACTAAAGTAACTCGGCTATGTAAATAGTTTTTTCTTTACACTAAATCAGCATTGTGAAAAATAAAATTTTAAAAATAAGTGTCTGCTCACCTCAGAGCTGCTTTTCTGTCCAGCCCTCACGTAGAAAATAAAAACAGTGTCAAACGGTCGACAGGGAAGCAAGTCCAGGTAGCTGATGTCCTCAAAAAATCCAGGCAAAGATGAATCCAAACCAATAAGATGAGGAGGAAGACGACTGTTGCTCGGTTCCTGCCAAGATTACAATTTAAATTTTAATGAACTTTAACTGTATTAGCATTAAAGTATTGTTTTGTGTTTAGGATTTCAAAGACCTTTCTGACTCAGCATTCACGCAAACTATTAGCGCGTTATTCGGACCAACCTTCAGTGCCTCCAGAGACAGAAAGCCAAACTGTGAGAGGAAGAGGCGCGCTGTCTGGAACTCCTGTGAGGGTGGAGGGGGTTTGCAGTCCGTCTGTGGGTCGGGGAAAGGCTTGGACTTCATGATATCCTCACTGCGTCGCTCCAAAGAGTTCTCGTACTCTATCTGCTTGGTCATCAGAGCACGAAGCTTGTCGTGTTGAATTTCCAGCTGAAGCAAAAAGAGTTTGTGGGGTTTTAAAAACTCAGATAAATCATATGTGATGAAAAACA
Organism: Nematolebias whitei; assembly: GCF_014905685.2. NCBI lineage: Eukaryota > Metazoa > Chordata > Actinopteri > Cyprinodontiformes > Rivulidae > Nematolebias > Nematolebias whitei. The sequence continues at coordinate 41,456,642 of NC_056508.1, read as the reverse complement.
ATAGAGAGCACAGATTCATTATTAAGCTGCACAGGAGAAGCCCAACACCCCAGAAACATACCGCCAGTCAGAGTTGAAATTAAAATCTTGCATCATTTGTAAAAGCCAAACAGAAAACATTTAATTTAGGAAAGAACGTTCATTTAAAACCTCAACAATCTAATCCAGTTTTGATGGTCTTTCAATAAAGAAAAGCTTTAACAAATTACTTGGTCGACGTTATTCTCAACAGTAAAAGGACAACTTAAGAGTTGGCTACAAAATAATTTAAAGTTTATATCTGCAAAGGCACAGAACTGGATTAGGAAATATCCCACAGCGATTAACCCCAAACTTATAAATTTCATCCTTTTCTGTGAGAAACACCCAAGTGAAGTGTTTTTTTCTGTTCAACAACTCACATGGGGGTTATTACTCATCAGTGAACTTGTGGCTTCTGACTCATCCTCCCAGCCCATACAACCCACCTGAGTTTGTACAATAACAAATCATGTGAAATGTGAGTTTTCATTAGAGCTACATTTCAGCCATAACAGCGAGAGAGAGCCCTGAGCCACCTCACATCTGGAGTCGTTTGTGCAATATTATGGATGCAAGTCTAAGAGCAAGGGTTAACAGGTAGCTGCTTTCTCACCTCTCTACTGACTATATCATCCAGGTCAGGGATGCTGACATCAGCTTTGACAAGAGGGATCTTATCGACCTCTTCAGGGAAAGGTCTTTGTTTGACGTTGTACTTGATGCCCACATCGTTTCTGGGTGTCGGTCGGCCCTCAGGAACAAACATCTGTGAGAAGAACGAACCAGATTAATAGATATAAAAACTGGTTTTAAATAGCTCTAAGGTAGCATGATTCCTAAGGAGCATTATCGAGTAATCCACAGTGTGATGTCACCCTTTGATTGGCCCGAGCTCCTCTGGGTTGATGGAAGAGCTGCATTGTCCAGGCATGTCGTCCAGCTGTCCCCCGAATCAAAACCGTCACCGATGGACTGGGGTCTGCAAATACACATACAATTACCAAGAAATCAGAAATAATTGCACATTTAATGGACAACAATAAACCAAATCATTCATTATTATTTAAGTCTATCAAACTATATTGTCAACTGGCGGATCATAGGCCTGTCACGATAACAAATTTTGCTGGGCGATTAATTTGTCTCAGAAATTATTGCGATAAACAATAATATTGTTAGAAATTTTACAATAATTAGTAATTGTCAAAATTAAGAAGAAATGTTGATAAATTTTTGTGTGTAGTACTATTTTTGACCACTGGATGGCAGTATAAGACTGTTTGAACTGAAGGATGGATAGTGAGGGAGCGAGCAGCGTGTCTCTTTAAGAAAAATGTGAAAGAGGCCCCTTGATGTGACATGGGTTGTTTCTCTTCGGTGCTCAAAATGGCGAACCCTCTGTGTGGTTTGAGCTCTTTAGCATAGCATTTTTCACACAAAGCTTTTAATAATCAATCAGTAAACAAGTTCTCAGCTGCTTTTTGTAGAGAAAAACAACTTTTTACACGAAGACACAAGTTTCAACTGTGAATTTTGGTTCTTCGACAAGACGTAGGTTTTTTCCCCAAGGTCAGTCTGTTAGTTTAGCTCGTGGGTCAGTTTCTCAGCTTAGCTGCTTTTAATGATCCAAAAACCCAATTTTGGATGGTTAAAACAGATTTTAAAGAGAAAAGAGAAAGGGAGGAGTCAGTGAAGAGCACCGGAGTTGAGCCATGTTTTCAGTAGAAAGAGAGAGACACGAATAAACGATAAAGCTGATAAATAAAAACGAAGTCGATAATTTTAATTTATCATGCGATTAACTGATTTATTGTTTATCGCGACAGGCCTAATGTTAAGTCACTCACTCTGCTCATTGCCAAGCGGTTGCTCCAGCATTGCAAGGATAACAGAGTTGTCCAGAACGAAGTAGCGGAAATTGTTGACTCCGGTGGCACTTAGCCTGGCATAGCGAATCAAGGTGTCTTCATTCAGCAGACTGCAGGTGGATGCTGGTCCACTGGGAGAAGGGAAAGACCCCAACACCTGCATGATGCTGGGAAACACCACAAAAACACAAGCAAGCACATGAATTACAGTAAAGTGGGTCAGTCAAAGCAACACATTTTACGTTTTAACAGGGTCAGTTCAAACACTGCAGAAATAATGATTCAGAATTAAACTTTACTTTTATTTTCTTCAATGTTTTCTTAAGTATCAGGCAATGCATCTAATCCTATGGCAATCTGCTGGATACTCAACATGCATTAAGCATTAATAGTGCTATAGCATTTTCTTTTTCCAACTTGTAAACAAGCAAATGTGTAAAACTGTGTTTAAAAGTAAGGAACCAGAGGTAGAAAACTACTGCTCGCTGCAGTTTCCCAGTAAGTTTTTTTATGTAAAAGTATTTATGCCCGGGTATGATTGAATTCACGGTGGCAGTAAGCTGATAGATAATAAAGTACGTGTCTGTAGACTGAACAATATTTTTATTGATTTTATGCAAAATGATCAGGGAAGCTTTTATGTGCACAAACACCTCTTCTATTCGAGTACAAATAAAATAATCAGCAGGTTTTCATTTTGCAAAATCTTTAAAAGTTTACCAGGATAAAGTAGCTTCGGCAGCGTCCTTCACCCTCATGGAAGCGGGGTTGTGCTCCTTCTCTCCTTTATGACGAACTTCCTGTTCTTGACGAGATTTACTGCCAGAGATTCCTAGTTCCACTATTTCCAACACTTCCATCAAACAATCCTAGCACATAAAAAATATATATATTAATCAAAACATACCTCTTTATGGCCAAGTTCACAAATTATTCAAGGTCAAATTTCATACCGGTCCCTAAGCGTACCTTCTCATCCAGCATGTCAGGGTGCTCTGTGAGCCACACACAGAGGAACTGGAAGGCAGCCACGATCATGGAGTGAAGGTCTCTTGATTGAAGAGGAGCTGGACGGCTACACTGGTACACAATATAGCCACAAATGGAGCTGACGGCACGTTTACGGTCTGCAGAATCCACTCCCACCTTAACCTAGTTCAAACAAACAAAAGTGACTTTGGTGGATCTGAAATATCCTAATTAAAAGGAACTATTTTAATTTATGTCACTTAATATAATCTGTAGTTTTTGTGTTTTTACAGCAACAGTTTATCTTTTTACGTCTGGTTTGTTGCTTAGTTCTTGGCTAAGTGACACCACCTATGCATTTGTCTGCACAGCGAGTAACAGAGATCACATCTCAAATGATTACTCAAGACACTGAGCAAATAAATAAAAGCGTTTACAGACAAACATGACGCTATTTACTTAGAAATGAATAACCAAGGATGCATTTCGGCATCAGATACGGACATCTCGTGTATATTTAGTGCTTGCTTTACCTTGGCAAGTCCAGCTAGCAGCTCCAGGGCAGCGAGCGAAATGCTCATGTCTTGTCTCCACTGGCAATTGAGCCTCTGGGTGACGAGGTGGATGCTGCGCACCAGCAGACCTGCAGCAGTATCTGGAAGAGCTAGACCATATAACACCCCGAAATACCAAACACCGCAAAAACAAACAAACAAAAAATAATACAAAATAAAAAAAACAAACAAAGCAATGCAGAGTTAAAGCAACACACCTGAAATATTACACAGGATATGAGCTCAGGGTGCCCACTTAGTAAATATTTCATGTTAAAGACAACATGCATTATGAAAGTCATTAAACGGCAGAGCGTACAATAAACAACGGATGTTAGTAAAAGGAAATATCAAACCCAGAATCAGAACTGAGAGATGTCCATTTAGTATGTGTTTGAAAAAGTAAAAAACATTATTTAAATGTAAGAAAATTATTTAGTTTTCATTTTCTCATACAAATTTACAATTATTCAAACAAAATTACCCATTCATGGCTTAATGAGAGAAATGAGCCGTTACAATTCTCCTCACAGCCACAAACGCTTTGCCAGTTTAACCTACAATTTGCATAATATTAAACCATAAAAATAAAAAGTATTACTATAAATTCTGTGAAAAAACGTTCCCTGATAAATAGTTTGAAAAGAGGAGCTCACAGGAACGCTGGCAGAGTTTCACGGTTTCTTTCTGTACAGAGAATTACACAAACTGTGCAGTAAAAATATTTTAATTTATTAACAAACCACTATGTCCTACATCGCTCAGCCCTGCTCTGAAAATAATTTGCTTTAGGAAAAAAAAATATATATATATATATATATATAGCTCTCTGGTATGGAGTCAGAAGGATAATGGCTTTAACTGATACTGAAAATAATAGCAGGTATTAAAAAACAAACCAAAAAAATAAATAAAGTATTGTAATACAGTAGTTCCTTGTTTATCGCGGAGGTGTCCACTCTCAGTCCACCCGCGAGAAGTGAAAAACCGTGAAATAGGAATAATAGTACAAGTAGTAAGTAGTACTTTATTTTAGTATAAATATATATGATATATATATATATATATGATATATATATATATATATATACATACAGTATATATATATACACATCTGATATAGGCGTTTTAAACCTTTCCCCCACTCTTGCAATATTATAAACAAATTTTCTAAATGCTCTAAAAGAGCACAGAATGTCATGATCTCTGCTCTCTGTCACCTGCCAGCGCTCTCGGCCACGCCCACTTCTCCAATGAAGAGCAGAGATCGTGACATGCTGCAGGATTCTCCCTGCACATGAGGGCTGCACACAGGTGCAGCTGGTGCTAAGTCATTTAAAATAATTTATTTTAAATAAAAAATACATGCCAATCTTATGGCTCATCTATCAATCAGACAATTAATTGTGTCAAGTCCAATCTTACTTTGAAAAAACGCGTGAGTCCACCAAAGTCAAAAGGTGAAGTACTGAGGGACTACTGTATTAAAAAACATGCATGTACTAAACAATATCTATAGACATAAACATTGTGTCAGCTACCGGTATTTAGCTTTTCATGTTTATTTTATTTTTCAGTGCAACCTTGTTTTTCCCTCGTAGGAATTTATTTTCAAAAAAATTTTCCCCAGTGGTCATGTTTTAATATTTTTCTTTTATGGTTTTTTCCAACTTCGACGCTGTTATCATTCTGGCCCCATACAGAGAGATCATCAATCTCAAATAGTTTTTTTAAACAGTGTCACAGCAAGGAACTAAATCACCTACAAAGACATTTTACCCAGCGCTTCTTAATTCTGGACACCACTTTAACGACGTTAGCTACAGACAACAAGGAAGTTAGTTACATTACATGCAGTGCAAGCACTTTTAAGAGCTCTGCCACCAGCCTGTTAAGCATCATCTGACCAAAGAATCAGTGGAGCAGTTGTACATCTCACCATAATCTCTGAGCAGTGCCTGTGCAGGGCGCTCAGAATCTGGACTGGTGGCCTCTACGTTGCCTCCACTGGTGAAGCTGACGCCACTGTTGGTGCGACTATGACTTTGACCCCTCAGTGTCACATGACTCCCGTCTACACTGCCCTGAAATCACAACAACACGGCAACATTGATGTTCAGTCCAAATTTAACCCTTTTCTCATTTCTCATCAGAAAACAGGAGTGAGCAGAGCCTCACCGTTTCAGTCTGTGCTCCTATGGACTCCAACAGTGCTGAGTCTTGGACAATATTCAACATTGCACCTAAGAGAGATAAAATAATTAACAGAGATACTGTACACATTAAAAAAAAAACAATTTGAACAGGCCAGCGTAAATACTGTACAGAGAACAACCAGTGTCATGGTACAGAGTACTAGAAAATGTAAGATACCCAGGATGAGTTGTGTGTTGGTGGGGTCGGTCTCAGTCTGCAGGGCTCCTATGAGGACATTGACGAGACGTAGTCTCAGCGACAGGAAAGACACAGGCTGGTCATGAGGCCACCCATCCTCCTCGTTAAACTTCCCCTCCAACAGAACCTACAACAGACGATGTACAATTATCCCAAATTATTCAGCCCAAAAGTCATATTTAATAAAATCATTACAATTAACTTGTATAAAGACAGCCGAATGGAGATAAACGTCTCATTTTCATCACTATTTTAAACATCGTTTTGGTTTCTTTTTCAGCTTTAAATTAACAGCACTAAAATACCAGTCACTAGAGCTTTCATTTTTTAATATTTACCCAGCATTTATTTGATGATCCGTTAATTATACAGTCTATATTTTATCATAAGTGCGTAGCAAAAAAATTTAACAGGTTCTAGAATATTCTTTCACAATATAAAAAGCAACCCTCCACTAAGCGTTGCATAAAAACTCAAAAAAGCTCATATTTAGGACAGACTTTAAAGCAGTTACCTCTGATTTGATGTTGCCAAAGTGATGCGGCAGCGGCAGCATGGCAAGAAGAATGTTAATGGAAGCTCTCCTCAAGTCGGTAGGATTTACATACATCTTGAATTTAGACAACTCCCTGAAATTATAATAAAGGATTAAAGAATAAAGACATCTACAAAAATTTTTTTTTTTTTTCATAAAGCTGCCAATAACATTTTAAAGCTAATTATTTTTTAGTGCAAGAACAGATTTTTGGTACCACTTCAGCAAAAAGGTAAGGATTTACTGATGCTTTAGAAATAGGGTATTTATGCATTTGTGAACACTTTATAAAGCATTAATAATTTATAAAACCATTATAAAACACTTTATAGCAAGCTCACCATTTGGCCAGATCTTACTGTACATTTGCCAAATCAGATAAAAGTAATTTATTGTATGTTGCTCAGTTTATTTATCTAAATAACTTTAATCTAAAAATGCTCATAGTGATAAGATGCAATAACTTACTGACAAATATTTGATATTTAAGATCTAAATTATGAAGAAATTAATACAAGTACATCACTTGATTGTACCAAATAGAAAGCCTGCTTCAACATATGAACAATGCTTTATAAGTGTTTTTAAAATGTTTGCTAATGCTTCATAAACTCATGAATAACCTATTTATCAAGCATTTATCTATCATTTATAAAGAGGCCTTTATTGTGAAGTGGCACACTATTTTTATTCTTACTGAAGGGAGCGAAAGAAGCAAATATTTAATTTTTATTATAGTTTAAAAGCTACCTGTCTGGCACAATTGTCTCCAAAGCAGCTATGAAATAGGGCACTACAACGTTGATGCCTTTTAGGTCAGTACAGAAGAGAGAGGAAGAGTTGAGAATGATAGAAGCCAGGACTGGTCTACAGATGAAATCAGAAATCTGGAGACCCTGAATCAGAATCATGTAGAACCTGCAAAAACAAAGATTAAGAGCAGAAGAATATGATTTAAACCCCTGGCAGTAAAACTGTTCCAACATATCACTGTTGTTATCTAAACAATATGTACTACCTGGAGAGGTAGACGGGAAGAATTTCCTCTCCAGTTTTTTTGCTACAGAAAATGCGAGAGAGCGTCCCGCAGGCCTCAGCACGCCCTGCCTCGTAGCTCTCGGGGAACTCGTTGATATCAAACAGCGGGTTGGGCACCATGGAGTCAGTGGACATTTGGGAGCCCTTCCTTCTCAGCTCCAAACCCACCTGAGTGGCGATCGCTGAAAGAAGAGCGAAGAAACAAAATGAAAGAACCCCAATTTGTTTTGTTATTGAATGCATTCGTGCACGTACAAGAAACAGGTAAACACAGACATATCTACTGTATGTGAACGATAAGAGCTAACAGCAAAATTTAAAATGTGAAAACAAAAAAAAGCAGACATTTATAGATACAAAAGAGAAGAGACTTCAATGATTCCAAACTGACACTCACATCCTTTGAAAGCATTCGGTAAAGGAAACTCTGACACAAAGAGTTTGTCATTAAAGTTCAACCAACCACCATTACAAAACAAGTAGTGAACTAGAGCTAAATATGCCATTCACTTGCATGCCCACAATGCAAAGTCCATGTGTCAGCTTCCTTAACGTTGCAATTATATGACTGTCACTTAAAAGAACAGACCATTCAATTCATGCACTGAGGCACGGAAGCAATAAAATCACAACTCGGGTAAACAGACAACACAAAAATAAATTACAAAAATCAAAACATTAATGCTTAAGTTGAGGGGAGGGGTGGGGTCTGAAACGCACAAATCCAGATTAGCATAAATTAAAATAAAAAATAAAAAATGATGAGGCATTATCAAAGAACTGGCAACATTATGGCTGAGACAAATGGTCAGTTGGTAAAATCGATTGAATCGCCTTTGGGGAAAAACGCTGGTAAACTTTTATATATGTGACCAAGAATGAGGACGTAAAATGATGGTGATGATGGCAATGATCATGAGGAATTCAACTGAAAAGCAGGAAGAGTTGTCAAGAAACGCAAATCAAGTGAGGAAAAAAAAAAAGCTGCCATTCCTACTTACAAGATTTATAAGAAAGGAGAATTTGGATAAAAGAGGCTGCAAGATAACAGAAATAGTGGAGAGACACAAAATCAAAGCAGATCCAATATTTTAGGATCAATTCATAATCAGGCATGAATTGTATTTTTGTTCTCCTCAGTACATGACTGTTGACCCGTTACAACTACTAACATTAATCAGACATGGTAGACACGTGCAGGACATTACACCAAGAAGAGAAATATAAACAGAAAGCCAATAATCCGCCGAATATCTTCTCAAAAAGTGACTGTATGTGTTGTCATCAACTCTTTTAGAGGCGACTTTACAAATCATGGGACTATGATAAATCATTCATGTGCAATTTTAGCCTGAATGGCATTTTGGCCAGGTTTAGATAGCTGGCAGATGCAAACGAATTAGGATATTTCCATCTATCATTATGTGGCCACTTCTAACCAAGACCTCCACACACAGAAAGGCACAACAAAGTTTCTGAGAAAAAGATGGAAAAAGAAAAAATATCCCAATAACACAGTAAAAAAAGAATAACACCACAAACATGTAACTCCACAAAAAAAAAAAACACACACACACACATACTAATGAACAGCAACATAAGACACTTGCTCATGCATCAATTATAAATCCATCACTCATTATGTTCGCCTTCTTACCGGTCATGCTGGGGTCTCGGCTGAGGCCGCTGTGGAGTTTACAGTGGACCAGAGCAGCGTCGAAAAGCCACTGACCGAACAGGTTGAGGATGCTGTTGACCTTTGGCCGTGCTGGGGCTGGCAGCGGCCGGGACTCCAAGCTACTCTGGTTGGGGCTGGAAACTAGGGTTGGAGAGGACGTTGGCTGCTGCTGTTGCTGCTGGGAGGCTTTGGTTGGTTGACTACTACTGCTCTGCAAGGTACAGAGGACAGAGATGGATGTTCACTGCAAGTGGTTAACAGGACATTGTATAAGTTTCTCTTCAATTTAATGTTTGTTCTGTTTGTTTTAGAGCTGGTTGGACCCACTGAGGCCACTGTACAAGTGCTGGTCATAAAATTAGAACATCATGAAAAAGTTGATTTATTTCAGTAATTCTGTTCAAAAAGTGAAACTTGTATATTATATTCATTCATTACACACATACTGATATATTTCAAACGTTTAATTCTTTTAATCTTGATGATTATAACTAATGAAAACCCCAAATTCAGTATCTCAGAAATTTAGAATATTGTGAAAAGGTTCAATATAGAAGACACCTGGTGCCACAGTCTAATCAGCTAATTAACTCAAAACACTTGCAAAGGCCTTTAAATGGTCTCTCAGTCTAGCTCTGTAGGCTACACAATCATAGGGAAGATTGCGAACTTGACAGTTGTCCAAAAGACGACCACTGAAACCTTGCACAAGGAGAGCAAGACACAAAAGGTCATTGCTAAAGAGGCTGGCTGTCCTCTGTAATGGAGGTGAAGGGAAAGAAACGATGTTGTAGAAAACAAGTGTGCAAGCACCCTGGAGAGGATGGTGAAACAAAAATAATTTCCAAAATGTGGGGGAGATTCACAAAGAGTGGACTGCAGCTGGAGTCAGTGCTTCAAGAACCACCACGCACAGATGTATGCAAGACATGGGTTTCAGCTGTCACGTTCTTTGTGTCAAGCCACTCTTGAACAAGAGGCAGTCTTCTTAAAGTCTTAAGTTTTGCTCTGACACAGGGTTAGTTAAGCTTATTAATCTGAAAGATATATCTACAAAAAATGCAACTCAAATTGTTCTGAATAGTGTTAAAAGTGAAAAGAATAACATGGTTCAGATGTAGACATTTTTACAGAAACGTTAGCAGTCACAAAAACATTTGGGGTACACATTAACCAGCCAGGTGTGAATGCACTTAATCCGAGCTGACAAATGACAAGTCTGAACAGCATTTACAAGATCACAACGTGAACAGCACTCTGAAATACTGTCTTGTTTGTAAGTCAACTCCTAAAAATGCAAACAAAATACACGACGCAACAATAAAAAAATAAAAATAAGGAGTTGATTTTTCCTAACTGGGCATCTTCACTTCAAAACGTTTGACTTACAGTTGAACTTTTGCTTGCCGTTTTAGTGACCACAGCATGAACATGGCGTTGCTTGCGGCTGTGAGGGGGAGTAGTATTGGCGATGGAGGGCGGCGGGGACATGCTCATTCTGTTTACCGGGGTGGGCGGGGCGCTGTCAGCTCTGGGACGGGATATACCTGTAATAAAAAAGTAACGTAAGCAGACTACAACATTCTGTTTCCACTTAAAGCAGGAGAGTGGGGTATAATTACTGAGAGATGATGATGACGTGAAGAGAACAGAAAATGATTTGGTGAAAGAAACCGAGTTAATCAGAGGAGGTGATCTTTATTTGTTAACATGCAAGACAATGGTTAGATATGAATCACCAAGTATTGACAAGCATACTGATTGACTCTTTATGCCTGAAGGAAGCCCCTTGTTGGTGATCTTGTAAGCAAGTCTGAATAACTGACACGCTATCATTTTGTCGTGTGACGATACCCAAAGTTTTTAAAGCTCCAGTGTGCAATGTTTAGACTATTCCAAAGCATAAATGCAATATATTTGTACTACAGCAGGAAAGTGGGAACTTTTGAGTCATCATTACACTAAAAAAGGCAAAACAACTTGTCACATCACCCGTGCTCACTGCAGTAGCCTCGAAGAGGCAAAGCAAATAAACTAAAGACCACTATAATTTAAAGGGTGTGTGGGTGGGGTTAATTGGGTACTTCTCACTAGATACTACACACTGGACCTTTAACAGATAAACACCACAAATAAATAAATCATCTGTCCCGAGTATTTCATTAAATGATGCATCAGCTGGTGTTGGTACCATGAGAGAGGAACACTGGGCAAAAAGAGAACACCCTCTCGCGCACATCTCTCTTTTCAACAGACACACCTACAGTGTAAAGAGAAAAATACATACTGACAAGCTTCTATTCAAATGTTTAAAATATATATACATATATATCTAAAATTGAGAGTCATCATTTTCATTTTATACAGGAATAGTATCAAAACAGTACATTGAGAAAAAAAAAATGCTGCAAAAAAATGACTTATCTAGAAAATAAGTTTGCTCTTTCTTCTAAAACTGCTTGTAAACACCCACGATGTAGTTTTTATAAATAAGTTACCATAATAATGGCACCATTACAATAAAGCAGGGAATCTTTTCTGTGTAAAATAACAGTTAAAGTGTCTTCTTTGTAAGAATTTAATTATCTCAAACACAAATTTTTCAACTGTTTCCATCCACCACTGCAACAGTATACACTAGGCCTGTCACAATAACAAATTTTGCTGGGCGATTAATTGTCTCAGAAATTATTGCGATAAACAATAATATCGTTTGAAATTTGACAATAATTAGTAATTGTTGTCAAATTTAAAAAGAAATGTTGGTTGTGTGTGTAGTACCTTTTTTGACCACTGGATAACAGTATAAGACTGTTTGAACCGAAGGATGAATAGTGAGGGAGCAAGTAGCGTGCCTCTAAGAAAAATGGGAGGGAGGCCCCTTGATGTGGCATGGGCTGTCTCTCGTTCCTGTTTTGTGATTCTCAAAATGGCAGACGCTCGGTGTGGATTGAGCTCTTTAACATAGCATTTGTCACATAAAGCTTTTAATAAAAAAATCAGTAAACAAGTTCTCAGCTTCTTTTTGCAGAGAAAAACAACTTTTCGCACGAAGGCACGAGTTTCAACTGTGAATTTGAGTTTTGACAAGACAGTTTTTTTCCCCAAGGTCAGCCTGTTAGCTTAGCTTGTAGCTTAGCTTCTCAGCTTAGCTGCTTTTAACAATCCAAAAATACAATTTTGGACGGTTAAAACAGATTTTAAAGATAAAAGAGAAAGGGAGAGGTCAGTGAAGAGCACCGGAGTTGAGCCTTTTGTCATCCAGTGTCTTCAGTAGAAAGACAGACACGAAGAAACAAAACCGATAAAAGAAAATGAGGTTGATAATTTTCATTTATCATGCGATTAATTGATTTATTGTTTATTGCGACAGGCCTAGTATACATAACAAATATATACCTTGTATCCTAATTTAATTTATTGTGGCCACCTGATGTTTTGGTGTGAGAAATCAGACTGTATTTAAGGTCCAGTCTCAAACTAACAGTGAATATTGTGCACTTTGATTCTGACACTTTCACAGGCATGTCTGAATGAAATGTGAGGAACATTCATGAAAAAAGGACCAATTACCGAATACTTCATTTAATACACTGATTGTGCCAATTAACCCTGAAAATGCTAAATATTCACACCAAACTAACATTTATGTGTTGTCTTTTGTCTTTACATCCATACGTATACTTTGATTAAAATATTGTTTGAGAAAAAAATGTTAATCTGACTTGAGTTAATTTTTCTTTCGTGTTAAAGGGAGACTTCACTTTGTAGTGATAATGGAATCAATCATTTTGACGTTTAGAGCAAATATACCTTTTTTAATCAGTTTTGAGTGTTACATGACCAAGATTTTTTTAATCTTTACTCAACATCTTCTTACCCAGGAAAGCGTCCACTAGGCAGCTAATGCCCTTCATGGCCCTGAAGAAGATCTGGGGTAGCTGTTTTAAACATGGATGTAATACGACTTCGTGTGGAATTCCACTGGAGTTCAGAAACTGTTCCTGAAACTTTGGAGTGGTGCTCACTATCACTGGGTTGCTCAGGTCTACTGGATTGCTGCAAAATAATAATAATAATAATAATAAATTTAAAAAAGAAGATGCACATTCACGTTTTAAGTAAAACGCTTACAAATTATGAGTGAATGAGCAGAAATGCCCTAAATAACATGAGTCATAAAATCATGCAAACAAAAGGTTAATTATTCAGACTTAATTGTAATTATTTTTACAGGAAGGAGAACAGGCAACTTCCACTTCCCCTTAACAAACGTGAACAAACACACTGTCATTAAAGGTTACTCTATTCTTTCTTTCAGTAAAAAAAAAGAACGTTATGCACCCGATCATGTGGAGAAAGCGATACCACGTCTGTGCCACACAATCGTTGTCCATCTCTAAAGGAATCAAGTTGGCGTCCTCGTCGGGAACTTTAAAAGGTGGGAAGGGTGGGCCGTGAGTGAAGCGCAGAAGTCTGTAGTGTCAAAATGGGACAAATTACACGCATTATTACACTTACTAAATGATATTGAGCCACTAAAGTGCACTTGTTCAAGTAGTGCTGTTTGCTTTTTTCACAGTAAAGTTAATTATTAAACCTTAAATATAAATTCACTTAAATGACTAATTCTGTTGGGGCTTTTTTTCAAATGAATGCTGAACCAGACCCATTCTTACCTTGAAGTTAGTGCACAGGCAACTCTGCTCCATTGCTCTATAACAGGAGGGTGATGTCTCCAATTGGACAGCATTTCTCTTGCAGTCTTCCAATATGGCGGCGTGGGAAAGCAGCGTGCACAAGCAAGCAGCCACACCTCAAACAGCACTGCCATCAATTTCTCTGCCAGTTTCTCTGCGACCCCCACTAAACGAAATAAGCATTGGTGGATCACATTGGTCATGAGAACTGATAACGAAGAAACAAGCGAGTAAATACTTTGGAGCGGGGCTTACCGCCGACTGACGGTGGCGCGAGCAATGTGTCGTTGATATGAAGCAGGAAGAGCAGCAGCACCTCCCAGGTTTCCCTCACCATGGAAACAGATTCTCGTGCCAGCTTCTGGACTGCGGTCAGAACCTGCTGGCAAAGCCTGATGTGATTCAGACTATGTTGTTCGGGCCTGGAGGTAGAAACAGACAAAATAAAAATAAAAAAACTGCAATTTGGAAATAACGAGCAGGTCATGCTGATCATCGCTCGGTATAAAACGCACTACTGTACATTTGTGGTATCTATAGTACAAAATGTCAATACCAAGAGCAGAAAAAGGAAATGGAATCATTAAAATATATATACATTTCCATACCTTGGCACGAAGACATTATAGAGGTGTTTGAGAATGGTCTGGATGTACATATTGGGCTCCTTCACCACAGGCTGTGGCATCGAGTCCCTTGGTGACACCAGGGCCATCATCCAGTCTGTGTACACATCCACACACAGTTTGACGGTGTCCCCCTCCAAAGGTAGAGTCAGGCCATAACAAAGCACCTCCATGGTCCACTTTACCTGAGAACCAGTTTATTTTTCAGATATGAGTCACTGATTTATTGAAGCATTTGGTTTTGCAGAAAATTGCACGGGGGGGTGTTTTTTATTGCACATGACGGTGAACATATTTTTAGTAGCATACTTCTGAGATAAAGCCAAGCTATGTTGACAGTTAAAATTATCTCAAGAGGGTCATAATAAACAGTAAAGCACTTCTGAGCCACAGTGGAAAACAATAAAGGCCAAAGGTTTATGTTAGGAGGATGACAACTATAAAAGTACAAAGCATGCTCTCTTTAAAAGTTCAGTATATTCATCATTTAAATAAAAAACAGACCATATTTAAAAGAACAAAAGATTGTTATTTAGTGACCATTACACCTTAACATTAGTCTACCAGCCTAAAAGATGACAGAGAAGGAAAATAATGGGGTTTTTTTCTCAAACATTTTAACTAGGTTCTTTATAAAGTTGGAAAATAGAGCAAATTAGTCTTATTCCACCACAAAAAGCATATTTTACTATAAAACATCACACCAACTTAGTCTTAATAATTTAAGGAAGTATTTTGCATACAGTCTTAGTGTTTTTTTTTTTAATACAGATTAAGGTCTTTCTGAAATTTATCCTAAAAACTGAAGTCTTTAAAGGAGTTGCAGCAAAGTCTGATGCTCTGTGCAGCAGAGAAACATTAAAAAAATATTATTAACCTTCTCTCAAGTCAATATTTGACACGTGCTGTGCTGTCACATCACTAATTAAAACTGCTGCCTTGCAATGAACTTGATTCAAAGCAGTTTGCCAGCAATCATTCCATTTCATAGTTTTACTTTTTCCCACTATACAAGGACTTCTTAAAAGCTGATTCTTATTTGTGCAACACAAAGAGACCCAAAACTATATCCATAGGCAGCCATTACACCAAAAGCACATTGAATCTGTCAATTCCTGCAAACGGACACAGAACAACCTTTTTTTTTTTTTAACACTTATATGATATGTATATTGTTAGTTACAAAACACAGTTTAAAAACTGTAGCTTGCAAAGTCTTTACGTGATTAAAAACAGAACAAAAACCATGAACAGACACCTACGTTTTGGTAATTTTGAATTTAATTCAATTCAGTTGATTTATATAGCGCCAAGTCACAACAGAAGTTATCTCAGGGGCAGGGCATTTAACAAAAACATCCACATACATTATAAATGCCAATTAGTAAAAGTTATATATCTAAGGAAAGAAACCAGCAGATTGTGTTGGGTCTAAAGCTGAGGGACATCTGTAGTCTATTGGTTTCAAACTTACGCCTAGTACAGATGATGTACAAACTATCTCTGTAGTACTTCACA
This sequence comes from Nematolebias whitei, assembly GCF_014905685.2. Classification (NCBI taxonomy): domain Eukaryota; kingdom Metazoa; phylum Chordata; class Actinopteri; order Cyprinodontiformes; family Rivulidae; genus Nematolebias; species Nematolebias whitei. The sequence continues at coordinate 41,440,741 of NC_056508.1, read as the reverse complement.
TCACTCTTGCCTTTACATGGTAGTTACAGAACAGAAAATAGAAAACATCCCTGAGCACAACACATTACAACCCAATGGAATAAAGTCTAATGGACTATGAGAGCATGAGAAAAACACTTATGTTAATGTCAAGTCTATTTCAACACACATGCTCACCATCTCTTTAACGAAACATGGTGAGGATCATATCAGCCTTTATTGTAACATAAGAGTGTGGAAACTGGTTGAAATGAATAACAAAAAAACAAAATGCAAAACAGTTACTTTTAAAAGTTTTTATGATTGTGCACACACCCTCAGAATGATCTGAAAATAAGGAAATAGTTAATTTTACTGCTTGTTTTTCTTTTATTAACGCCGTCTTTAATAGAACTCAGAAAACTGAAGCAAACCACAAAATTAAAATCTATGTATGAAAATAAGAATTATATACATTTAGATTTAATAGTTCCTTGTAAAACATTCCAAGTTTGTATCTGGCACTAACCACTTTTTAATTCGCAATGCATATCTGAAGTGTATTTTAGCTTGGGAGAGTTTGAACAATTCTTAAATTTAAATTTACTGTTTCACATAATTCAGTGTATCTAGTGCCTCATTTTTTTTCTTGATATAAAAGTTGTATGCCTCGTCAGTTGTAAGAAATAAACACCCAGCATTTTGATAACACAGCACCGAGTTGTGTTAACTGGATTTGCCTGTTAACTATATTAAGGTGCTACAGTAGGAGCATTAGTCACGAAGACTACCTTTCAAGGCCACAAACGGAGGCAACAGCTTGGTAGGAATTACATCATTCATCATTCCAAAGTGTACTTGTTAAAGTGTCACAATTTCTTACCTCTTTGTCTGTTTTGAGGATGTTCTCCGTGGCGACAGGGCTTACAGCCGTGCCCAGAGGTTTGACCACAGCATTTGCCACCTCCGTGCCCACAGTGGGAGGATAGGTGTGCAGAACACTGAGGTGGCCCTGGTCACTTTGCACCACCAACTGCAGCGAGCGCCACTCCGAGTACATGTTGCTCTCTGTTCACACCACCTGCCTCCCACCTGCGGACACACAGCAGGAAGCTCAGCACGGAAAGTTTGGTCTGTTTATCCGATCCAGTTCAGTTGACATTTACTTGAGAATTATTATTTTCATAACCGAGCACTGCTGCACTGCTGGGAGAAAGGGTGTTCAACTTGAACTGGTTAAACTGGTTTCTGCAAATCTCGCGTGTACATGCAAGATCAAAACACAACAATTATTAGAAAACAATAACTTTGTATTAGTCAACTACCGAACATTTGCGGATATAGACTTAATAACGACGATAGTAGGAAGATGAAAATGTTGATGTAGCTTTAAACGGTAACAAATCTAGAATTAAAATTGTTCATACATACGTTTCGTCCCAACTTTTATGTGAAAATAGACTAAACATAAAACACCAGCAGGGTGTTGGTGTCCTTAAAGCTTAAAGTAACTAAAGAAGTCGTTAGCAAGCAGAAGAACCACAACCAGGAAACGGATCTTTGATTGAGTAGCTCCTTAGCATTAGCTAGCATAAAACCATCTTCCTCCTGCTAGTGACATTAGCTTAACTTAGCGGTAGGGTTGCTGAAATGTTGCAAAACCGTATTAATGAGCAAGTAAAATTTATATTCCTGGTGAAAATCGATGGTTGTATATGTCTCCTACTGTTTGTTTCAAACTACGTTGCATTTAATTCTACGTTATGAGCTAGCTCGATCCTTTAGCCTCTTCGTTGACATTAGCTCGCTGGCTAAACTTTGCAAAGCTACTATCGTATGTTCACAAACTAAGTAAGCTGGGATTTTATTCTCTTTACCTGGAACAAATGAAGACGATGTCATAACAGAGCTCCGAAATGTCGCAGGTTATGCTTTTAATGAAACCTGCTTTAAACCATAACAGCTCCCATCTTCGCAATGTCAGGGTTTAACGGGCTAACGGAGGAAACAGAATCAGGTGTTGTGTCCAAAAACGTAACCCCGTCGTGCGAGGAGCAATTCGGGGCTTTTGTTTTTCACTAGTGAAATGCATTCAAAATTATGAGACAAATTGACTCAAACCTTCAAGGATAAAATTTTCGAGAATTATTTTAAAATTATATATGGGTGTATAGTAGTTTCCTAGCAAAGTATGTTGCCAGAATTTGAATATTTTGATATTTATGAATTTTTTTTTTTAATTTTTGTTATAAAATACTCTATGTTTGAATAATTATAACAGAGAATTTTGTTCTTAATTAGGTGTAAAAACAAGTCGGTTTGCTCTTATTTGCTGTCTTTAAAAATGCCCTTCCCACTTTAGGGGTCCTTTTGGACGGAAAGAAAGGTGCGCTTTTTTCGACACAACACCAGAGGTTACCGCCCCCTAACGTTTGTTACAGCAAACTTGCCTGAATGGAGATGTTAAAAAAAAAAAAACATAGTGAAACAAGCTTTTACACTGAACAAAAAATATAAACGCAACACTTTTGTTTTTGCTCGCATTATTTATGAGCTGAACTCAAAAATCGAAGTTTTCTTTTTTCAATGTATAAAAATAGGCTTTTTCTCTCAAACGTTGTTCACAAATTTGTGTAAATCTGTTATTGAGCACTTCCTTGCTGAGATAATCCATCCACCTCACAGGTGTGATACATCAAGATGCTGGTTTAGACAGCACGATTACTGTACAGGTGCGCCTTAGGCTGACCACAATAAAAGGCCGCTCTAAAATGTGCAGTTTTATCATCACGCTGCACAACGCCACAGATGTTGCAAGTTTTGAGGGAGCGTGGAATTTGAGAGAAAAGAGTCTTTTGTGTGCACAGAAAAAGTCTTAGGTCTTTGAATTCAGCTCATGAAAAATAGGAACAAAACAAAAGTGTGGGGTTGATATTTTTGTTCACCGTATACAAGCTGTGTTGGAGTTTGATAAAACAACTATCATACATATAATTGTTCAGTTTTAGTCTTAAAAACTAAATTGATGAAATAACCCCTATATAATAAATAAAATGAAGGGCTTTAATAGAAGGCAGCCGCAGTATTACATTAGACTAATTAAAACAAGATTTTTTTTTTCCTAACTATGCAGATGATTTGTTGGGAGATAATTGAAACCAGTTTAAATCCTTTAGTTCACCCCTTTAAAATATGTTTCTGTTCTCTCTTTAATACTTTATACACGTAATGTGTTTGTTTATTCCTTGACGTTGATGTTTCTTGTAATTATTTTGAGCCTTAACATGTGTTGGACAATGAATGATGACAGTGATTTTAAATCAATCAACCTTTATTTATACAGGTAAATCCCATTGAGCCTCGAGGACTCATTTACAAGAGAGACCTGATTTCAACAAAGAAAGATGACAACAATGGACAACAGCAACAACAATAAGCAGTTATAAAAACTCATACTACAGTTTTTTTTTTTTGTTTTGTTTTGTTTTTTT